>NC_091799.1:33725833-34028863 GCF_041296235.1 Equus asinus
CTGAAAATGTTTATGGGCCAGCCCAGTGGTGTAGTGGTTAAGTTCGCATGCTCTGCTTTAGCGGCCTGGGGTTTGCTGGTTCAGATCCCCAGCACAGACCTACATAACACTCACCAAGCCATGCTGTGGTGGCATCCCACATACAAAATAGAGGAAGATTGCCACAGATGTTAGCTCAGGGCCAATCTTCCCCACCACAAAACTAAAAATGTTTAATTAGCCCATAACGTGTATAAAAAGCTGTGGCTGCTGGGATTTGTAGCACAATATGCTGGCCTTAATGGTTCTTTATCTCATGCCACCTTAATTAAGAATGAAAATAGCTAATAACATGTGGAGGTCAAGAGCTAGAAAATGTATCCACAAAGATATCAAAATTAGAAGAATTTAGGGCTTAAAAAATGATATTTAGTCTGTATTTAAAATTTAATTGGGAATAAATACCTAATAGGAGTGAGATGTAAGGGTTCTTCTTCCAGATATGCACTTAGAATTTCAAATGCAGTAAATAGGAATACTGTGAGTAATTTAGCTCTATGTATAAAATGTCCTCTTAAAAAAGAGAAAAATGGAAGATGCTTTATAGACAAAGGCTAACTTTACTTTTTTATCTTATTTCTGTAAATGTTAGTTGTTCACTGCCCTGCCCTGAGGCCTCCTGAAAACGGTTATTTTATCCAAAACACTTGCAACAACCACTTTAATGCAGCCTGTGGAGTCCGATGTCACCCTGGATTTGACCTCGTGGGAAGCAGCATCCTCTTGTGTCTACCCAATGGTTTGTGGTCTGGTTCAGAGAGCTCCTGCAGAGGTATGCAAACTGCCAGTTCACGTTGTTTATTGATTGTCTTGCTTGATTTCCTTGATTTAAATTCTAATGGAGCAGTAAATTCTTAGTTTCTTTTCATTTCATAGACCACAGACCACAGAAAGAGAAAAAATTATAGGAAGTTTGAAGTCAGAACTACTAAGTTCAATTGACCACATCATCATAAACGATGCCCTTTATGCGCCTTTTATGACCAAGCAAAGGAAGGGCCTGCCTGGGAAATGAGTGGACAGGTGACCCCAATCCTCAGATTTCCAGCAGCCAGAGGCAGGGTGCCAGGGAGAGTGTGAGAATGGTCAGAGTGGGGGCTTTGATGCTGACTGGGACTGCAGAACTTAGGGAACCACACCAGTATTCTGCTATAAGAGCAGTTAACCAACTGGTACGTCTTCAGCCTTCACTTGGAAGAGACAACGTGCTATAGAAAGTGGCAGTGTGCTAAAGTGAGATCTCAAGCAGCCTGGTCAGGCCAATAAAAAAGGAGACAGTACCTCAGGTAGAACCTCAGGCACCCCCATCAAATACAGAGAAACAACAAACAGAATGATACCTCAGTTTACCTCCTCTCTTGCCATCTCTAAGACTTACTTTCCTCCTGCTTACAACTGTTGCACAGCAACTTCCTAAGGTTTCACAAGTAGGGTTGGAAGGGAAGGTTACTAAGAAAAAGGAAGAAGGGAACAAGGAAAAGGACTTGAGAATGCCTGCCCACGAAGCTTCTGAATACAGTGTTTACTGCCTACCTAGGGCAGCCAGATGAAATACAGGATGCCCAGTTAAATAAGAAGTTTAGATAAGCAACAAATAATTTTTTAGTATAAGTCCCATATAAGATTTAGGACCTACTTATAATAAAAATTATTTGTTGATTTTCTGAAATTCAAATTTAACTAGCTATCCTAATTTGCTTTTTTTTTTTGTTTTTTTGGTTTTTTTTTTGCTAAATCTGGCAACCTTGCCCTGACCACGTCCCCTAGGCATCCTTTGGCAATATGCTTTGCTGAGGATTTGACTTCCTCAAGACCCCACGTCACTCAGCTCAGTCTTTTAGAATTCTCTTGGCTCCCACACCCCTAGGGAAGCCCACCTACTCACCACTCCAAGGTCTATGGTGAACCCCAAGTGACATCCACTGTTTGTATTTATCAGCTACCAATACTGAACCTGTCTATAAATATGAGTTTGCTTACATCAGGTCCCATTCCAGACTCTTATCTATATTTACAAAAAGAGAAAGAATAAGTAAATTGAACAAAGGAGATCAGAAAGAAAACGGAAAAAAACAAAATCACTGAGATTCAAGGGCAATTACATTGCTAAAATAAGACCAGGATTCCAAGAAATGAGAGAAATCTGAGCGCAAAAAGATTTCTTAGGGAAAAGAACGATTGCTGACACAATGACTAGACATGGTTAAAAGCCAAATTAATAGATTAGAAAACTCAAGAAATTTTTTCTGAAAATAGAGCAAACTTTCAAAGATTAAAACAAATTATGAGAGAATAAAGTGACATGAGAATAGTCACAGGAAATAGTCTTTTTTCGATATTAGGAATCCCAAGAGAGAATGGAGTGGAGGACAAGCACTATAGAAGATCAAAGAATATATCCCCAAGCTGAAATCCTGAAAATATACACAACTAAAATCTTTGATATTCAGTTTGAAATCACTTACTGAGTGCCAGAAAAAAAATATTAAAAACACATCTGTGTCTGGAAATAATCTTAGTGAAATTTCTAAATGCCCTGGAAAAGTAGGAAATTGTGCCTGTTTCACGGTTAGAAATAAATAACATTACCTACAAAGGAAAGAGAATCAGTCTAGCCTTGAGCCCTTTGTTAGCCATTCTAACTATTAGAAGATAAGAATTGTTTCCAGGATTCCGAAAAAAAAGACTTAGACTCTGGATTTCTAAACTCAGATAAGCTACTGTTTACGTAGGAAGACAAAGGACAGACATTTGCAGTAATGTAATCTCAGTGGTAAAAAGCCTACTACTAAAGAAGTTACTCATAGAAAACTTCTTAGATCTATTCCTGTAAAGTCAATAGTTATAAACTCTGTGTAAACTTTCTGCCCCTTCTTCCACCTCATGGCAGAGGGTAGAAAACATTACATTGTACCCTTCGACTTGTTGGCCTTCCAAAGAATAGTGAGAAAAGCAGGTGGACAGCCCCTTTAGGATAAGGTCCGGCCCCAGCCTCTCCACAATTTCATAATCTACATCCCAACCTTCGCATCCTACGCTGTGTCAGGGTCAGGGTCAGTCGGGGAAGCATGGTTACCATTCGTGTTATGGGATAAGAGACTTTGGAATGGGACTTTACACGATCTTGGAATGAGCTGCGAATGGAAAGTCCAGAAAGAAGATGGAACATCAGAAGAGTTACTACAGACTCCATCTGAGAAACCAAGCCCACTCAGCCGCTGAAGTGGAACCACAAAGGAGAAACATGTTGATAGGTCTAAGAGGAGCATCCCCTCTGTGTAACCACACCCCATGGCTCTACAGCCAAAAACCTGGCAGTGAGCTTGAAGCCACCTGTTGTCAACAGGGTCAGCAGTGGGTACGTGCAAGGAAGGCGAGCAAAGACAAGCTGGAACCCACTGGGCATGTCTGCATTTGTCCATTGCTGAGTCTGACTACAATGATCACTGCTTCACTTCCGCCTTCCGAAATCTAATGCAAGTTCTTCTTTTGACCAACTGTAACCTGGCCCATAAAAAGGGATTCTGTCAACATGCTTCCCAACTTAATGAACTTGTTACAATATAAACCACCACACTCACTTTTTAAAATTTCTTTTCTGTCACCTCTGCTAGCCTGTGAGTTCATTATGAGCACATAATGTATTTTTCCCCCTCAATCCTTGGTTATAGCTCTCATGAATGATTGAGAACTTGAATTTAACAAATACATATATTGATAAGTGCATTAATAAATAGGTATATCGATAGTCTGCTTGTGTCACTTCCCACTACGCATTCACATTTTTAAAAAGCAGGCTTGTTCTCTTCTATGTACTTTCAGTTGATAGTCCAATATAAATAAAATAATTTTAATCAAAGTAAGAGATGTTACAGGACTGTGGATCTTCCTAAGATTCCTTCAATTTCATCCCCAAAGCTACTACCTAATTTACTAGTGTGCAAACTTGTCCTAAATGAAGACACTTTCTCAGGCCCCGTCCTCTAGCTTATCATTAATGGATTTAGTTAGTTGAGATATTGTTCTGTGAAACATATTTTTGTTAGTGCTATGGAGTCGATTCTGACTCCTAGTGACCCTGTGGACAGCAGAGCGGAACCCTGCCTGGTCTTTTTGCGCCATCCTCTCACCTTCCAGCGCTGTATCCCACAGTGCTCTGCTGCCATTCATAGGGTTTTCATGGCCAATTTTTTCAGAAGTGGGTAGCCAGGTCCGTCTTCCTAGGAAGTCTTATTCTAGAAGCTCTGCTGAAACCTGTCCACCATGGATGACCCTGCCAGTGTTTGAAATACCAGTGGCATAGCTTTCAACATCACAGCAACATGCAGACACCACAGTATGACAACTGACAGATGGGTGATGTGGTTCCCTGACCGGGAAATGAACTCCGGCTGTGGTGGTAAGAGCGCCAAATCTTAACCACTAGACCACAAGGGCTGGCCGTGAAAAGTATACTGTATTTCATTAATTCTAAAACACTTTTTCCCCACATGTTAAAATCTCTAAAACTGAGGTGCACCTTAAAATCAGTGGCATTAAATCTTTCCATAGATACTATTGTTTCTTTATTAGTGGCACATAAAATAATGATGTGCCTTACAATTGGGCATTCTGGGATTCAATGGAATATGGCAATTTCATAAGGATTCGCTTCTGTTTTCGGTGGGTAGTATGAAGAAAGTAGTATTTTACAGATCTAATTTAAATCTAATTATAGGGACAGAGAATAATTTTAGTTATTTTTGTCTGGAAAATCTTTCTAAAGTTGAGAGAGAAATGAAAGATCAGTGTAAAATGTAAATAAAGCCTTTTACAAATTTCATGTTATCACTAATGTTTTGTAATGTTGAATAATTAGTAGTCTTGATTCTTAGTCCTCATATTGTACTTTTCATAAAGCACTTATACTTATTTTCAATTTTATCTGAATTTTGCATTTCTTTCTAAACTAGTAAGGATTCTTTGGTGGTTTCTCAATGATAACTAGCTAAACTCCAGCATCAGAGTAAGTTAAATTTTATGATAGTATTTTTCCTGAGAAAATGGTTCAAACAACAAGAACCCTACATTTAACATCAGATTTATTTTGGGGAGATCTCGTCAAGATGGCAGCATAAGCAGACTCTGAACTCATCTCCCCCCACAAATACAACCAGGTTACGACTATTTTTGGAAAAATTACCCTGGAGAGAAAACATCACATTTATTTTACTTTCAGTATAGATGCTATCACAATTTGGAGATTGACAAGAAGTGTGCATCTAGGGGAAAATCTGATTAGTCTTTAAAATGAGAACCAGAGTATCTTACCACATTGTCTTCTACACAGTAGACTGCTCTCTTAAAAGACTACGTTGCTGTTTTCTAAAAAGACTAGATAAATATTTAGGGATTGCTTTAACGTGAATGTAAGTCAAGAAGCTTTTCCTGCAGAATTTTTCATCTTGTTGAGATAAAAAAGAAATTTTAAGGTGAAACTAATAGATAAGCACCTTCCTGTTAAAAATGATAATAAATGGTCATTCCTGATTGAAAAGGAGTGTAAAATGTTTAAGGACTAAATAGGAATTATTGCATTTGCTTTGTTTTCCCTGAGGAGCAATGAAAGTTTATTAAGACCAACATTTGAGAAGCAGAATAATTTGCATGGGTATGAAACATCAACTCTAATTTGCTATCAGTACTCTTGCGAGATGTTGCAAATCTATTTCGTCTTGGGTTGGAAAGCTGGAATGATTTCAGCAGTTTATTGAATCTAAAAGCAGTTGTTTAATGTGGTTTTCCAGACCTCATACATCTTGATCATAGGAATTTATCTTATTCACCTTTTAATCCCTCCTGGCACTTGGCATTGTGTTATGCATGATGGACACACTCAATAAAAATTCTGTTTACATGATGGACACACTCAATAAAAATTCTGTTTACATGATGGACACACTCAATAAAAATAAAAATGTGGAAAGCAAAGTATTCCCACTCATTTATCATTTATATTGGACTTTGATCCAAAACATCCCAGGAATTGAAATGTTAGGGCTTGATGTTTAATCTCTCATCTAATTCTTGAATTTTCTTTAAGGAGTAATCAATCCTAAACATATATTTAAAGCACCCAATATTTATGCTTTGCCAACTAATATAATTTAAATGTGTTCCCTCAGAATAGATTCTATCAAACAGTGACTTCAGTAGAATATGTGCTGAATATTTTGCCCCAATTTCCTTTCCTATTATTTTAAAGTTAAGCTTTTATCATAAATAAAAGCTTGATAGGAAACCTTGGCAAATGCAGAAAAGTAGAGGAAAGAAAAATACATCTTACCCAGAGTCCCAAGAAAATTCTTGAGTCCCAAATGATTTTGTTCAAAACTCTTTAGAGATTGCTGTGTTGTCTTCTGGTCTTTAGGATTGTAGAAGTGCTTTCTGAGAGCAAACTGAACTTTGTTTTTTTGTAGAGTTGTTTTTGGTTTTTTGTACAATGCTTTATGCTTGTAGGATTATATCTGTAAGCTACTAAAATGAGTATATATGTCCATCCTTTGGCATATTCAACAGGAATCCACTCTCTTTTCCTCTCTGTATCTCTGTTTCCAACAGGGATATATGTGCCATCTGACTGAAAGGGTGCACTTCCGTTCATCTGTGCAGCCCCCACAACTGCCTCTGCCTTGCCCTTCGCCTCCCCTGCCCTTTGACTTTCCCGTTTCCCTCCCCTCCTCTTCTTCTCTTCTACCTCTCTTCCCCCTCCCTTCCTCTCCCTTTCTTCTCCCCTCTCCTTGTTCTTTCTCTTTCCTTTCTCCTTTACTCTCCTCCAATTAGAAATCCTAATTGGAGCAGATCTAAACTAGAACTGGAAGAAAAGAAGTGTTGTATAATCTCTTTAGAGATGATTTTCCCTAAAGAAGGACACACAACAGATTGGAGGCCCCAGTAAGGTATAGAATTTGATGGAGTTTGAGGCACTTGAGGGAGTGATTCGGGAAGATAAGAGGTTGTTGTCAGACAGTGGAATGTTTGGATTGGTGATGGCGAGGTCTAGAAGATAAAGCAATGGAGGGGAGGCTGAGGTAGCATGAAGGAATGGTCATTGGAGAAGAGGAGGTGAAGAATATGACGCCAGGAAATTGAAATGATCATCTACACTGATAATGAAATCACCAACGTGTGTGTGTGTGTGTGTGTGTGTTTGAGAGAGAGAGAATAAAATCTTCAGAGAATGAGCAGTGGCCCAGAGGTCAGCTGACAATTAAGGGGAAAAAGGATGTTGGGTGTATAATATGATATTTTGAGGGAGCTGGGGGTTTTTAGGAAGAAGCGAAAGAGAATGACATCTGGGAAGGCAATAAGGAGCAAAGAAGATACCCCTTTCACTTCCAGGCCATGTCTTTGAGAGACAATAAGATTTTGATTAGGATAAGAAAGCAAAGGAAAAGTTCCAAAGGGAAGTTTAGGATATGAGGGGATTTATTTAATACTGATCATGTATTCCAGAGGGCAGGTGCAAGAGTTTGAGTTAAATTTGGATCAGAGCTCTATGGGGATGACCCTGGTAGGCGATGGATGACTTTGGAGCATTGGGCTTTCCAAGAGATTGTCACGAACAGGAATATAGGGCATTATGGGATTGATTGAGATGAACTCTAAGACACATTACGGGATTTTGGTGGGCTGGGTGGTGAGAGACTCCTCCTAGGAGAACTCAGAGCACAGACATTGTTTAGGAACCTGCAGAAGCAGGAGAAGTCTGAATGCCTCTTGTAGCTCTCTGATGTAGTGTTGAGCCTGGAGAATCAGAAGTGGAAGCACTGGGGAAATGCAGGACTCTCTGGGCACCCATGGCACTTCCACTGCTGGTGATGTTGAGGCTAGCTGAGGTGCAGGGGCATTTCTAGCATCCAAAGCTTAGTAAATATCCCCCTGGCTGCTCTCATGGTGATTTCAAAGCTGGTAGAGAAAGGAACTGTGTCATCAGTTGTACCTGATGACTTCTCAGTCACTTCTCAGACTAGGGGAATGTGATCCTAAGTTAAATGCTCTACCCCTGAGCAGGGCTGGAGCATACACAAATGCCATGAGCCAAAAGAGGGAAAAGATCTTTCTCTAGAAAATTAGCAAAGGAAAAGTGAATAGAGGCTGGACAGAGAGTTAAGAATTGCATATAGCAAGTGGTATCAAAGGCCCAAATACTAGCAGTGTCTTAAGCACTTATAATTAAGTGCTTATCTTCTTTTTCTCCCATCTAAAAGGACAGAAGTTGGTAACCCAAAGCTGGTGTGATAGCTCCATTGTCATCAGAGACTCAAACTTTTTTGTTTTTTTGCTCTACCATCTTAGTGCATGATACTTATCCTATGGTATCCTATACTTATACTATAATATACTGGGGTGCCATCCCTCATGTTTGTATTTTAGAACAAACAAAGGAGGAAGAGGGGAAGGCAAAAAGTACTCTCTCAGTTGAAATAGTCCCCATTAAAAATCTTTCTAGGAGTCCCAAACAGCTGCAGCTTATATCTCCTTGACTGTTATTCATTGCAATGGAGATGGGGAGTTGTTTTCTTCTGGTTGTTCTTATTACTAGGCTGACCAAAACTGGGAAGGGTGTTAATGGGTGTGCAACCATCAGTCTGCCACAGCAGCAAAAAACAAACAAAACGGTGTTAATGCATAAGTCAAGATGAGCATTATGAGCTAGGATTTACAGGAAGTGTCTGGGAAGAAAGGAGTGTAAAGCTAAAAGGTCCAGAGTTATGGTCAGAAAGTAGGATATTGGAATTTAAGATGGCAGATGTGGGGCAGCTTGGCAAAGGTTGGGATCATTAAAAGGCCCAGGATATGCCCATGGAATCTGAGAACTGAGTTGATCATGAACCTGAAATCTCTATTCTGGAAAATATCCCTTCCTTTTGTTGGAACGTAGCCTGGAAAATGACAGCAAAGGCCCACCTGAGGACTGCAGATACCTCCCTTTGTCAAGCACCCCCTCTACAAGCATCATCATCCATTTATGGCCAGACTCCTTAGACAGTTTCAGCTTCCCACCTATGGGCAGATGGCTGAACACAGTGATACTGCTTGGGCAATGCATTTGATAAAACACAGTCTTTGGATTGTCCCATACTAACTCAAAAAATAATGGTGTGTTATTTGCTATTTGCCATTTTAAGAAAAGGACCTCTTCTTGCTTGTTATGTGTAGGTCTTATTAAACTTATCATTTTTTGTCCTTATTTAGTAAAATGTGATCTGTTTTCATTTTATATAGTAAGAACATGCCCTCGTCTCCGCCAACCCAAACATGGTCGCATAAGCTGTTCTGCAGGGGAAATGTCCTACAAGACCACATGTTTGGTTACCTGTGATGAAGGGTACAGACTAGAAGGAAGTGCTAAGCTTACTTGTCAAGGAAATGCCCAGTGGGATGGTCTAGAACCCCGGTGTGTGGGTAAGTTCTGGAAGGCATGGTGCCTTCGGTGATTCATTTCTCTTGCTCTCTGATTTATTCTCTTTTCTGTGAAGATCTAGAACTAAAACCTGATTCATAATTAATATAAATACATATCCACATATTCAGATGCACAGAGATATAGATACAGAAACAAATATGTTGTTTTATTCCGTTCAACTGGGAGAAAGACTTTTATGCCAGAAGCCAATTTTCCAAGTCACTGAAGTTTACAGCTTCAAATGGTAATGATTTTTTTAACTGGGGCCAATTTGCGTGGATTTCTTAAAAAGCAAATGCTATGTAATTCCCGTGCTTTGTTAAACACAATTTACTTTTTTTTTTAATTAATGTTATGATAGATTACAACCTTGTGAGATTTCAGTTGTACATTATTGTTAGTCATGCTGTGGGTACACCACTTCCCCCTTTGTGCCCTCCCCCCATCCCCCCTTTTCCCTGGTAACCACCGATCAGATCTCCTTGTCAATATATTAACTTCCACCTATGAGTGGAGTCATATAGAGTTCGTCTTTCTCTGACTGGCTTATTTCACTTAACATAATACCCTCGAGGTCCATCCTCGATGCTGCGAATGGGCCAATTTTGTCTTTTTTTATGGCTGAGTAGTATTCCATTGAAACACAATTTACTTTTGCCTTGTTGATGAAAGAACAAAATTATGAACCAATGAGTCTTAAGATGGACCCTAAAATTCTATTTCATCAGAGGATTTTCTGCCTTGTCCTCCACTGACGGTTATGACATCTTACTACTGAAATTCGGTCCAGAATGAATAAACTCAGTAGTTTTTCCAGTTTGCTGCTTCTTATACACTGTAGCTACAAATAATGGTAATAATAATGATGATGATGAGATTATGAGAACTACCATTTAGTGGATCCTTACTGTGTGTTGGATACAGTATACCTGGGAGCACTAGCAGGTATGTAATTAAATAACCAACTCCCAAAGGAAGAAGAACTATGTGTAGGCAATAAATTGAAATGTGCCAGGACCCAAGTTGGGAAAACTAGATACTATATGTATGTCAACTCCTTCCAAATTGACTTACAGGTTTATTCTAGTATAATCTAGTATTGGATCCATGGCTGGTAATAAGGGAGGGTGTTGCCAGGAAGGATGTTGGACTTCCTGGGGGATTTGTTAACAGTTCAAGAGTTGACCCTCACTGTATAGGCTCAGAAAAACTGATATTATCATACTGAGAGGAGATTAAATCTCTCTTGGACAGGAGAATGAAATTTATTAGTAAACAAAGATTCAGTTCATTAACAATGAGATACCTACTATTATGAGTACTGAAAGACATAGGCCTGACAAGCGTTGTATTTCCCTGTAGGCAGAAGCTAGAAGGGTACCCAAACCATAAACACACTTAGCATAAAACGAGAAGAAAGGGAGTTAGCTTCTTCAGATATTTCAGGGAGTTAAATGACATGAAGGTGATGGATCTGTCACCATAAAAAAGGTGCTTTAACAATGGAATAATAAGTCTCTTTAGCTGGGACAGCTGTCTTCTCAGGCTAGAATTTCTATGTAAAAACTAGTGTTTACTCCTGAGAATCATTTCTTTCCCTAGTTCTATATGGACCAATTCCTCTTATGAGGGACCCAGTCTTTCATTAAAAGTGGTAATACATTTAATAAAGTTACTGTGGTGTTATTCTGTTGTAAATTTTCTTTAAAATTATTGTGCACGTCTCTGTACTGACTTAAATGGATGCAAATCTTGGGGGATTTGAATTATAACCATCAAAGGGAATTGCATCCTTATTTACAATTTATTGAGGAACTACTCAATTCTGAGGATTCTGAGGAGCTGCAGAATTTGTAGCTTCCAAATTATGACAATAACCATAATTACTATGAAAATTCCCATTTTAAAAAATTGATGGAGGGGCCAGCCCCAGTGGCCTAGTGCTTAAGTTCAGTGCACTGCACTTCAGTGGCCTTGGTTTGGTTCCCCAGCTTGGACCTACACCACTCTGTTAGAGGCCATGCTGTGCTGGTGGCCGACATACTAAAAAATAGAGGAAGATTGGCATGGATGTTCACTTACGGTGAATCTACCTCAGCAAAAAAAAAATATATATATATAGACAGAAATGAATAGAAAGTGTTTAAAAGGATAAAGTGCAAAACTGAAAAATTTTGAACATGAGGTACAATGAGGGAGAACTTATTCTCACTATCATAAGACAGATCATGAACTGATAGTAATTAAAATAGCACATTAATGGTACAGGGATGCACAGAACAATAGAACTGCATATAACTGCAAACTGGCTAAACAAACATTGGTTTATAGAAGAATGTAATATTCAATAAAGGAAATTTAAGAAACCAATGAGGGAAAAGTTTATCTAAAAATTAGTCAGTTTTGACTCTCACACAAAAAATCACTAAATTAAGATAAAGTAATTAAATTAGGCAAATTAAAGAATGAACTATATGGAAAAATAAGAATTTTTAATGGAGGAGAACTTTCTAAAAATAAAAAGGCAATCCAAATTTTTAATGGAGAAGAACTTCCTAAGAATGAAAAGAACAATAGATTTGAATATGTAAAGGTTTAAGTTTCTGTACTTCAAATGAATTGTCTGTGTTATTAAAAAGCCAACAGCAAAAAAGAAAGGTTATTTAAAATACATATAACAGCACCAATGTTATTAACATTGTTCTTAACATTTTCTGAAATATGGAACTAGACAAAAACCCCAAAATGTAAAGACTCCAATACAAAGAGAGGTAAAGGAAATTAATTAAATGGACAGATGAGAAATTAAAAAATGCAATTTTTAAACAATGAAATTGAGAAACTCCTAAAACCAAAGTTAAGTGATGTGGGCTAAATTATACACTGATATAATTTCATAGTGGTAATTCTTTTCATTATTAAACAGAAAGAATGAAAGTAACTAAAGATTAAGTTCAAAAGTTAGGAAAAAAGTAATTCCAAGGAGAGTTGAAAGAAGTGCTTAATAATAATTAAGTAAAGGAAAATGAACTATAAAGGGAGATGAGATGCAGTAGAATGGATGAGAGGGAAATCTTTGAATAAAGTAATAAAATAGATTTTAAAATATAAGTAAGAAAAATGTAAAAATGGAATTTTTCTAAGGAGCTATAACAAAGTATATAGAGGTCTGAGGTTGGTAAAAGAATAATAAAACACCATACATAAATTTGTGCACATAAATTTAAAACTCTTGAGGAGCTGGCCCCATGGCCTGAAGCTTAAGTTCGGCACACTCTGCTTCAGAGACATGGGTTCAGTTCCCAGACACAGACCTACGCCACTCATTGGCAGCCATGCTGTGGCAGCAACTCACATACAGAACAGCGGAAGACTGGCACAGATGTTAGCTCAGGGCAAATCTTCCTCAGGGAAAAAAAAACCCCCACAAACAAACAAATTTAAAATTCCTGATATTATGTATGATTTTCTAAGAAAATGGGAATTCTTAAATGAATCAAGAAAAAAGTAGAAATGCAAATGTATAATTACTTATAAAGAAATGGAAAATGTTATGAGAGTATTAATTACTTCTCCAAAAACAACTGAAGGATCTATGAGGGAAAATTCTTTCAAACTTTTAAGAAAAGAAATTTTCATACCATATAATTTGGCTCTGAAAATGGAAAGCTAATCAGTTCATATTATCAAACTATTATTATTTTGTTGCTCACCTGACAGCTATTATCAAAAACAGATAGAAAACTATGACAGCAAATATACTAGCAATCCACATCCACAAGAATGAGTTCATTCTAGGAATGTGACAAGGGTTTAAAATTAGGTACTCTATCAACATAATAAATTATTTTATTATAATAAACAAGAAAAATTCATATGATTACTTCATAGAAGATAAAAATGCATTCATTATCATTTAAAGCATTTTCAGTAAAATTCTAAGAAACTCATATTGATTACTGACATAATAAAAAAATGTTCACCTTAAACCTACAGTCACTTATGCAAAGAATATAGACAATCTTATTAAATCTGGAAAAAGAAAGGGATGCTCACAATCATCCATATTGTTTCCTATTGTTCTTTAAACTTTAGCTCTTATAGTAAATCACACGATTAGAGCTACTGGGATTCCAAATCATCATCATTTGTAAACTATGTGTCTATCCCCAAAATTGAATGAATCTACTAAAAGAATGAGAGCTCATTCAAGTCATAAAGATAGCAAATAGACAACTTTTCCACATACAATTATAAACAGAATATATAGTGAAAAATCACATTCAAAAGATCTATAGAAAATATAAAATATGCAAGAATAACCTTAAACAGAAATGTTTGGGACCTGTATTACACAAACTACAAAATGTTACTGAGAGACAAAAAGAACACTTCGATATTTTTATGAAATTTAATCAAAATGTTAGTTCTCTCCCAATATACGGATAGGTAAAATGCAACCTCATTCAATAGCCTAAAAGAGATTTTCTTTTTTGCCCCGTTTTTGGAATTAGGGAGTGATTCCAGGGTTCATCTGGAAGAACAGGCAGGCAAAATCACTAAAATAAGATTGAAAGGGAGGAGTAATAATAGTAAAGAGAAAGTAACTCTACTGGGTTTTAAAATATATACGAAAGCTGCAAAAATGAAGAGTTTGCAAAGATTGCCAGACACATCAAGGGGACTGAATAGATCTTGAAACTTTTAGTTTCATGTATTGTTAAGAAAGCATTACAGATCAGTTGAGAAGAAAAGATTTATTCAGCTCATAATATAGGAAAATTGGCTAGCTCCTTGGGAAAAACAAAATGAAACAAATGAAATTTTTGTATGTCTTTAATTCACACCAGACACTAACATAAAGTCTTCATAGATTTTAAATTTTAAATCCATTAAAAATTAGATGAAAGTATAATTAAAATATGTAAGTGAATGTTAACCAATCTCAGAACTTTAGTATAAAAGCAATGGAAATAACATCAGTAGATTAGACTATATAAAAATTAAAGACATGTTCACCCAAAATACCCAATAAGCAAACAATAAAAAAGAGAATATTAGCAGGGAATAAAATCTTCAACAATTATGACAGACAAAAGGATAATTTTCTTAATTTATAAAGAATCATCCCTAAATAAAAGATGTTGAGTCCCACTTAGTCATTATATTCAAACCACAAATTTGGCTCTGATTTTCCTCTTGATAAAGCAGAACAGGAAGTCTAGGCAGTCACGTGGCACATACTGTGCAAAAATAAAGAAACACCAATTTCTCAAGAAAAATTGCTTTCACTGGCACAGAGGTTTGAAGGAAATCATTTCAGGGAGGAAGCATGAAGGTGGAGTGTTTAGGAGCCCATGGACTCTGCCGCCTACCTGCTGGGTGACCTCAAGAAAGTTAACTATGGGTAACTTTGCCATAGTTATGCCTCAGCACTCTTGTTTGTAATGGGTATAACAACATGACTCCTTAATGCGTAGGATTAAGAGAGTCAATACATGGAAAGCACTCAGAATAATGCCTTGCACGTACTAGATATTGAATAAGTGTTAGCAATTATTACACGAGGAGTACAGACTAATGATGCTACCAGTGCTGCCAGCACAGTCACTACTACAACAAACAAACGTTTATATGGGTTCATGCGCATGCGTGCGCACACACTCTGCATTAAATCCTAATCTTGATTTTCCATTCTATCTGCATTCTGCCTGATTCATATGCTATTCTTCATTTATGCTGAAGATAACAAACATTAAGGTTCAAGACTCTAATTATAACACAGCGATCTTAGGGAAGGTATAAAAACTTTTCACATAATATACTTGTTTAAAGATGGTACCAAAAAAATTCATAAAATGGAGACGGATTGCTGAATATGTTGCTTAATCCGTGAAAGATGGAATCCAATTTACTATTTTACTTCAGAGCCATAAAGGAATATTCTGGAAACTGAAGGAAGGTGCTCCAAGCAAAAGATAAAAGTCACAGTTGTCATTAATTAAAATATCAGTTAGACGTATTTCAAGGTTTTGATACACTGGCAAAATAACATGAGGTAACTAAAGGGATATGGTTTAGCATTATTTACTATATGTCATATGTTTGGTGTCATATAAAGATATCGTTTAGTGACATATCAATGCCAAGCCAGCACAATTGTATTCTTCTTGGGTAAAGAAAATCTGTGGCATTTGCAGTTTGTGGGAACGCAAATAACCTTCTCTCGTTTCCCTATGATAGAGCGCCACTGTTCCACCTTTCAGAAGCCCAAAGGTGTCATCATATCCCCCCCCAACTGTGGCAAGCAGCCAGCCAAACCTGGGATGGTTTGTCAGCTAAGTTGCCGCCAAGGATTCATTTTGTCTGGAGTCAGAGACGAAGTGAGATGTACCACCTCTGGAAAATGGAGTGCCAGAGTTCAGACAGCTGTTTGTAAAGGTAGGTCCTCTACGTTGATCAGGTTAAAAATGAAATTCTTATCTTTTGACGTATTGGTGCAGCATGGGGCTGTCCCTTTTTGCAACTTTTGCTGCAAACGCATGATAAAATGGTAGATGTTACCCGAAAATATGCTGTGAAGATTTCTGTTTCAAAGTGGTGAGTTTACAAAATCCAATCACAATGTGCTAGACAATGATAGAAGAAATAGAAAAATGGAGATAATATTAGAGCTAGGGGCCAGCCTGGTGGCACAGTAGTTAAGTTCACACATTCCGCTTCAGCAGCCCGGAGTTCACCAGTTTGGATGCTGGGCGTAGACCTACATACCACTCATCAAGCCATGCTGTGGTGGCATCCCACATAGAAGAACCAGAAGGACTTATAACTGGATATACAACTATCTACTGGGGCTTTGGGGAGAAAAAAACAAAAGAGGAAGGTTGGCAACAGATGTTAGCTCAGGGGCAATCTTCCTCACCAAAAAAAGCATACATTTAAAAATATATATATGTTAGAGCTGGAAATCAGGAAAGTTTTCCATTAGGAGATAAAAATCCTTGAGGAATTTCTGGCCCATATAAAGCAGGTGACACTAAATCAACTGAAAATAAGTTATCAGCACCTTGAAACCTTCCTTCCATTGATATTCACAGGAGAATGTCGCCATCTTCCTTGCAGCAAGAGCAGACTGCCATGAAAAAGGAGGTGTTGAAAACAGGAAAGAGTTCTTAAAAGTAAAAATATCATAAATATCACTCAAAGAAGGGCAAAAACGTGGAATGGATGTTATTGAAAACAATATTAGTGATTTGAAGAACCAAATTGAGAGTTCCCTCAGAATAGAGAACTGATAAGCAAGGAGTTTGAACATCCCAACCAAAAAAACTGAAAAATGGAAGTTAAGAGATACCAACGATAGGTAGAGACACTCCAATGTCCATTTAATAAGGAGTTCCAGAAGGAGAGAGGAAAAGGATGGAGGACAAGAATTTTCCTGCCAGTAGAGCAAAGTTTCCATGAGCCACAGAAAAGCTTGCACTTTTAGATAAAAAATAGACAGTATTGGACAGGCATACTTTCACTACTCCTGGTGAAATTTATGAGGTCCAAGGTTAATGAAAAAACCTAAAGTTTCTAGTGAGGAAAGGGAAATTGCACAAAAGAAACAAGAATCAGACTCATTACACTTATTATTTACAACTCTAAATGCCAGAAGGAAATGTTGCAATGTTGAGAATACAGAGAGAAAATAGATATAAATTTTAAATTCCAAATCCAGTCAAGCTATTATTCAAGTGTGAACAGAAAATCAAATTTTTTTTAGATTCTCAGTCAATATGCTAATGCATCTTTGCGAGGAAAAATTGTCCAAGTGTAAGCCCCTCCAAGAAAAAAAATATATAAATTGAATAAAATTTTAAAGAAACAAGAAGATATGAGACACAAATGGTATCAGTTTGGGTATATTCAGCTACAAGTTACAGACCTAATATGTTCTTAATGGGATTTATTATATCTTAAAAACTTAGTTCTACAATGACTGATGTGGATATGTGTAACGTTGCCACATCTAATTCAGTATCTGTGCTACAAAGTTTCACACTGCAAAAGATATCATTGGCTTTAATTTGTTGTTTGTTTTGACAGTACATTTTAGCACTACTAATTAATTCTACTTGACTGCCTTGTTTTCAAGTGTAATTCCTTCTTGCCACAGTCAACATTCTTTTTTTCTGTTTATTTCTTTATTTTATTCAAAAAATATTTATCAAGCTCCTATTATATGCCAGGAACTATATAATATAATGGGACAAGAGATGCCCTGGTGTTCAAAGAACTTAAATTCTATTCAAGGAGAAATTTCAATTTCAAAATGATGTGTTGAGTTTTATGGTTAGGAAGGGCAGAGGGCTGTGGGAACTTATGGAATGAGCACCTAAAATGGACCACGGGGATCAGAGAAAGATTCCTGAAGAGCTTGTGTCTAAGCTGAGAGTTAAAGGACAAATATGAGTTGTCTAGATAAAGGGGGAGGAGGGCATTGATTCAGGCAAATAAAGGAACATGAACAAAGATCCAGGTTCAAGAAAGACCATGGAGCTTTCAGAGGACTGAGAGTATTCAATGTGAAGAGTGAATTCCCGTAGGGGATATGTAAGAGATGAGGCTGAGAGGCCAGCAGGTATCAGTTCAGGAAGGACCTTGTAAACCATGCTGAGATAAATTATCCTGAAGGCAGTTGCACATTCCAAATCAATCAAGATTTGGTATGTAAAAAGTGAGACACAGTATTCATATGTTTTTACCTCCTTCTTAAATGCTTTAGAATTATGTATCAAGATATCAATTGATTTGCTTATTTTCTGAGTCAGATGTGGAGGCTCCTCAAATCAGCTGTCCTAAGGACATAGAGGCTAAGACTCAGGAACAGCAAGACTCTGCTAATATCACCTGGCAAATTCCAACAGCTAAAGACAACTCTGGGGAAAAGGTAAGGTTTGTGCAAATATTTGCATACTTTTTCAGATGGATTCTGAATATGTGTGATATTGAAGATTTACTAACACAGTCATGCATCACTTAATGGGGATACGTTCTGGGAAATGCGTCATCAGGCAATTTCATCTTTGTGCAAACATCATAGAGTGTATTTACACAAGCCTAGACAGTATAGTACTATACACCTAGGCTATATGGTACTAATTATATGGGACCACTCTCATATATGTGGTCCCTTGTTGACCAAAACGTTGTTAGGCGGTGCATGACTGTACTCTAATGATAGTACTCTCTCTATATACCCTACTTATAAATATTAATTCCTCACTTGATAAAAGAATGATCAGCCTTGAGTTTTTAATTATAAATCTCAGATGAAAATTTCTAAAATGGAAACTTTTCATTCCATGGATTTGTTGTATTTTGTATCCACCAAGATTACTTGACTAATAATTCTTTGCTTTATTAGGGTCTGAAGATCTTTTAAGAAAGAAAGATGTGCAAGCAATCTTAATTCCTATTTATGAACATATCTTTTAAAATATGAGTGAGCCCCAAATGATTGCTTATTGGCCAATCTGAAGGAGATAACTTCAGTGTTTCTTATTCAACTTTTCTAAAACCAGAATTACTCAGAACATAGTATATTAATATTACATATACAATAGCTTGAGATAATTATCCATCAGATACTGGAAAAGGAATTAATTTAGGAATTTAACTTCCTCTTAAATTTATACCGTTAGCATTAATATACATAAAGATGCCCTTAAGTGGTATATTGTTTGCACACCTGCATGTAAATATGTATAAGTTGTGCCAGCCAGAATATGCGGAGGGATATATGGGGCACACAACACCAAAAATATATCACTGTTTTGATAATTGTGTTGAACATACTTACAATCAATGTAACTTTTTAAAAAATATGTTCTTAACAATAGTCACCATGCTGTATGTTATATCCCTAGGTCTTATTTATTGTGTAACTGGAAGTTTGTACCTTTTGACCACCTTTGCCCATTATGAACGCCCTGCTCCCACCTCTGGCAATCACTAGTCTGTTCTCTATATCCATAAGTTTGGGTTTTTTGTTTTTTTATTTTTTTATTTTTAGATTCGATGCATAAGTGAGATCATGATATTTGTCTTTAGATAACTAAAAACAAGGTCACTTTTAAATCAGATTTTAAAAGTGCAAATGTGACTTTTCGGGCTAAACGTACTATAGATGATGTCCGTGTTGGGTGGTCCCTTATGTGCGATTTCCACTTTCCATGAAAAAGTCCATGAGAGCGTGCATTCTCATTGTCATCATGATCATCATCATCAAACACTAAGAAAAGTACAGAAATGTATTTTAGGATCTAATGAGAATTCACACTAAACGTACTAAATGTAGCACCTGTGTGTTGAAATATTTTCTTAAATACAGTGGAAAAGACGAATGTGTTTGACTACAAAAGGATTTTTTAATTTGTATTTTTTTAAATTCCTAAACTAAAAGACAAATAGCAAACTAGTGAAAAATGCTTCAAACTTGTACTGACAATGGGAATGCGAATTATTACCATGCTTGGGGAAAGCAATTTCGTATTATATATCAATAAAATTTTAATGACTTTGAGATCAATAATTCTGCTCATTGAAATTTATGATGAAGACATAATAAAAATATTTTTAAATTCTCTGTGCAAAACTTCATCACAGTGCTGTTTACAATAGTAAAATTTGGGACCAATTTAAATGTCCTTCAATAGATTTTTTTTTAAAGAAATGACCATGTATTTATTCTACAGAACATTATGGAGATATTTAAAAGTCGTCGTAAGTTCTAAAGACTATGTAATACATAAAAAATGTTACTTTTAAAAAACAAAGAACAACATTTCATACGTATGCCAATGCTATAAACTATGTAAATAGAATAGTCTGGAAAGAAATACACCAAAAGTCTGTGCCTAATTTTTTTTCCTTTTTGCTATCTACGAAATATTTTGTCACTTTTAACTTCACTTTACTAATAATATGTAAATCAAAAAAGAATAAATGTGCTATTGATTTTAACTTTAACTCTCAAAATATTTGTCTTCAAAAGGTGTCAATCCACGTTCATCCAGCTTTCACTCCACCTTACCTTTTCCCCATTGGAGATGTTGCTATCACATACACAGCAACTGACCTGTCCAGTAACCAAGCCAGCTGCACTTTCCATATCAAAGTTATTGGTAAGTCTTCAAATTACTTGGGTTGGTTTGTGAAAACAATCCAGTGCTCCAAAGGCTTTGTTTCTCCTTTCTTCAACAGCTCTCTTCCCACTGATTCTTCCTACTGGCATTGAAAACTACTCAAGCTCCTCCTTCTTTGAAACTTACATACTCTTTAACTATCATTGTATCTCTTTGATTTCTTCCCACATGAGCCTTTCGAGAAGCTCACAATGATTGCCATCTCTTTTGACTTAACTGCCATTTATTCTCGAAGTCACTCAAGTCTGGCTTCTGTCTCCTTCACTCACATACAGTCAAGCCCCGCATAACAACGTTTCGGTCAATGACAGACCGCATATGCAACAGTGGTCCCATAAGATTAGTAACATTAGCCTAGGTGTGTGGTCAGCTATACCATCTAGGTTTGTGTAGGTACACTCTGTGGTGTTCACACAACAACAAAATCACCTAATAATGATGCATTTCTCAGCCCCCTTATTAAGCGATGCATGACTATAAACTGCTTTCATCGAGGTCACTGATGTTCTCTAGAGATACTCCTATTGTACTTTCTACTCCTTGTTTTACATAATCTTTCCTTAGATTTTACGTTATTAACCACATTCTCTTTATCAAAACCATCTCCTTCCCTAGCTTCTCCAATACCAGTCTTTCTTGGTTTCCCCCCATTTTTCTCATTTATCCTTCTTTATCTCTTAGGCTTCTCTTCCTCAGACCAACTGTCAAATGTGAATCATCCCCAGGGTTCCAGCCACTGTCTCTCTTCTCTTTCTCTCTCTATAGTTTTCCTGGTGATTTTATTAACTGACAACTATCAGATTTTCTATCTCCAGCTTAGATCTCTTTTCTGAAATTCAGACTAATGTATAAAACTGCCTACTGGACCATGCAAATGTCCTATGGGCATTTCAAACTCACTTAAACCTAATATATTTCTTAGCTCAGAAAATGGCACAACCAACCCCCTAGCTACCAAGCAAAAATCTGGAAGTCATCCTCAACTGCTTTCCTTCTATCACCAACACCCACTAAGTTATCAGGTTCTACTGGTTTCATCTACATAGTATCTCTGGAATCTGTCCCAATCTCTCCATCTTCACAACCACTGCTGTAGATCAGTCTTTTTTTTTTTGGCCTGGTTCACTGCATCTCCCAATTGGTCTTTGTGCTTTCAGTCAATTCAGTAGGTAGTCAACAGATAACAGATACCCACCACCAAGTGTAATATGTGGAGAAATAGAATATTTAGCTGTCTGTAGTGGTCAGAAACACAGTCTCTGAACCCAGTCTGCTTGAGTCCATATCTAGCCCTACCACTTAAAGGCAATGTGATGAGTCACCTCTCTGTGCCTCAGATTCTTCATCCAAAAATAGAATGAATAAATGTATTACCTCATAGAGTTGTTGTGAGGGTTTTAATTAGCTCAGATGTATAAACCACTTGAACTAGAGTCTGACACACATTAAGCTCTATGTAAACATATTGACATTTTGCTATATTTGTCTCAGCTATATTTTAATATATTTATTTTAAAATTCAACACATTAAATTTATTTTATTTTAAGAATTTTCCATGACTCATTGAAATAACTTATGTATATCAAACTGGCTCCTGACCCTAGAAATTATAAGTTTTGGTAAAAGTAGATAAAAAAACTCAAGTGAAAATCACTCTCATTCATCTCGCAGTGCTTAGTTTTCTTAATTGCTTTCTCAGTGTTGTTTTAAATATGACTTCCCCAGTCACATGAAACATATGTTGGATTTGTTTTCTATGGTGATTTTAAACACGGAAATGTGGTTCAAGAGTTTGCCAAGTTTTAATTTTTCACAATGAAGAGTCAGCATGGTGAAATGTAAAATGTGTACTCAAGTGTCTAGCTGAGTTTTCAAATTATGAAAGAGACAGAGGAAATGGGGAAGAAGAATGAGCTGGAGAAGGAGCGAGAAAGGGAGAGGGGGAGTATAGGAGGGGAGCGAGAGACAGAGACGGAAGATTTTCCAAAGCCTACATTTTCTTGTTTTCCTCAGATGACAGGGTGTTGGTGTCTTACTGATAAATGAGAGGAAGCAAGAATGCTTTTGCTTAGCATTCCAGAGAATGCTGCCTCGCTCACTTTGAAACGGACTTTTCCTCTCTTTTGGAGACAAAGCATCTGCTGGTACCTCCAATTCTTTTGACAATATTTTACCTAGTCTTACTGCTCTCTTGTACCTGCAATTCAACTTTAAAATGTTTGGCTAAGGGGCTGGCCCCCCCTGGCCCAGTGGTTAATTTTGCCACTCTGCTTCAGCGGCCCAGGGTTTTG
Source organism: Equus asinus (assembly GCF_041296235.1). NCBI lineage: Eukaryota > Metazoa > Chordata > Mammalia > Perissodactyla > Equidae > Equus > Equus asinus. The sequence continues at coordinate 33,748,805 of NC_091799.1, forward strand.
CTGGTTCGAATCCTGGGTGCAGACATGGCACCGCTCATCAGGCCATGCTGAGGTGGCGTCCCACATGCCACAATTAGAAGGACCACAACTGAAAATACACAACTATGTGCCAGGGAGCTTTGGGAGAAAAAGGAAAAATAAAATGTTTGGCTAAAATCAGGTAAGTTTAGAAAATTTAGGAAATACCCATTTGCAATTTCTCTTGCAAAAATAGTAAATACTGCCAGTTTGTCAATTTAACAGTGAATTGACTTGATTTAGCAAAGTGCACTGACCTCCTATGAGCATTCCTCTGTTCTTTTGTTTATTCAACAACTTTTTCTGAGCACCTCTTATGGGCCAGGTCTTGTGCAATGAGTGGAGACCTAACTGTGAGCAAAGGAGGCTCCATCACTGATGAACAGAGTTTACAGTCCAGAAAAATGGTCAATTAAAGGTACTGTACTAATGACATGACAAGCATGAGGAAAAGAGAAAAGTTGAACATTTATTCATAAGACATAGCTTAAAATAGGACTCTAAATATATGCTCATAGGTGCAGCTTTTTGAATGCCTGTGGCTATAGTTCACTAGCCTAATGACCCCACTCAAGTCCCCTAAGTTTGCCTGGTCTGAGATTCCTCACCTATAAGACTAGAAAAGTAATGTTTGTCTAGTCTCCCTCAAAGGCATGTGATTATGGATATGAGAATATTTCAAAGGTGTAAAATCAATAATCATATGAAAACTACCTCCTATACACTTTCTTTATTGTCCTTTACTGACATCCTAAAAATTCCATCACATTCAGTCAGAGCTTGAAACCTGGCTCACCTAGGCCACCTCAAATCCCTCCTTCGATGTGGATTACAACGCTCAGCAACACAGACTCACAGTTCTTTAATTTCTACTGTGGCTTTCACCCCCTCTCCACTGGAGCCCTCTATCCCCATGTCCACACCCTATTCTTTGTCTATACCTGGAATTTATCAACCTTAGAAATCTTTGACTCCAGTGTTCCACCTTTGGACGTAACCTCCTGGCCTTCCAGTAAGAGCACATCCTCACTTACATCTTGCATATTCTGCCACATGACTCAAATCTCTGTCCATTGGTCCTTCCATTTAACCATCTATCAGCCCTAGCTTGGCCCTTCAGATAAGACGAGGATCATGGGAGTGACTGGTTTGGTCATTTCACGCCTTCTGCTTGTCTGGAAAGATTCTCTTCACTTCCAGGTAGATCAGCTCAACTATTGGAGGCAGAAATCACAAATTAAATGCCCACTGCATCCAGAATTGCCTTTCACACTGCTGTGCTCATGGTGATTTTAGTAACCTCATATTTCTTCTTCAACAGGCAGAAGAGAGTATAGAAAGAATTCGCTTTTTCTTTTGATGTTGAGATCAGGGATAAAACATACGTCACCCTCAAAGGGGCCCCGGGGCCAGCCTTGTGTTTAACAAAGTCAAGCTTGCCTGCCGGACAAGTAGACTTCAATTCTCTCTTGCAAACTGCCTCAATTTGGAATATCAGTGGTGACTTCTTTCTCTGATTTCATGTTCTTTAGATGTGGAACCACCCAGCATAGACTGGTGCAGATCCCCACCTCCAATCCAGGTCTCAGAGAAGGAGCATGCTGTAACCTGGGATGAGCCTCAGTTCTCAGACAACTCAGGTGAGGATGCAGGAATTTTGTTGTCAGCATGGTAACACTGAATTATGTTTTATTTGAAAGAGCTTTTAAAAGGGATAAAAGAGAAATGAAAAGTAAATTACATCTATCTAAGTAGAACGGATCATTATATAAGTTAATATGTTTAATACTAGGATAATTATATATAATTTAACATTATTAATCTTACCTATCCGTGGAGATTCTCTTCACTCAGTTTTCTTTTCTTTTCTTTTCTTTTTTTGAGGAAGATTAGCCCTGAGCTAACATCTGCTGCCAATCCTCCTATTTTTGCTGAGGAAGACTGGCCCTGAGCTCACATCCGTGCCCATCTTCCTCTACTTTATATGTGGGACGCCTACCACAGCATGGCTTTTGCCAAGTGGTGCCATGTCCACACCCGTGATCCGAACCGGTGAACCCAGGGCCACCAAAGCGGAAAGTGCACACTTAACCGCTACACCACCAGGCTGGCCCATTCACTCAGTTTTCAATGGACATTTATTAAACCTGTGCTAGGTCTTGTACTTGAAGATGTTCTAATAAATTTGTTGAGTCTCTAAGCTTACATTGTTCTGAATATATAAACTATGCGTTTTATTGCTATCTCTAGTGCACTTCATGTATTCATGCTCATTTCTTAAACATTTTCCCCCAAAATTATAAAAGTTCATAGGAAAGCAGAAAAAAATGTGCAAATACAATTGAAGTTCATTTTAAAGGTTTTACTAAAACCCAGTAAACAAAAATAAAAATGCAAGTTAAATAGATTTCTTAATTAAATTTCCAATGTTCCAATAGGCTTATCTATTCAAGTAAAATCATTTAATAAATTAAAATTAGTTAATTTAATTAAATGCCTTAATTGAATGAGGTTTTTGAGTCTACTGTTTCTATGTTGTAGTATAAATATTACATCTTTTATTTTCTATGAATGGCCAAATCGACATAAATAGAGTGTCCAGCTGGTTTGTATAAATAGAAAATGAAAATTCAGATCAAATAAAGTGACTAATAAAGTGACTGCAGACCAATGACCCCAAATTGGATTCCTTCTTTCCTTTCTAGGGGCTGTATTGGTCATCACCAGAAGTCACACACCAGGAGAGCTTTTCCCTCACGGGGAGACTGTGGTGCGCTATACAGCCACTGACCCCTCAGGCAATTACAGAACGTGTGACATCCACATTGTCATAAAAGGTATTCTCTTCACAAGCCTCCAAAATCTAGTTGATATTTATATATGTAATTGCTATTGCACCCTATTTTGTGGACAAAAATAGGCTATGAGGAGTAGATATTTTTAAAATTTTTTTAAAAATTTATTTGTACATTTATATTTTTGAGAAAGATTAGCCCTGAGCTAACGTACGCCACCAATCCTCCTCTTTCTGCTGAGGAAGATTAGCCCTGAGCTAACATCCGTGCCCATCTTCCTCTATTTTATGTGTGGGACGCCTGCCACAGCATGGCTTGATAAGTGGTGTTATGTCCGTGCCTGGGATCTGAACCTGCAACCCTCGGGCTGCCAAAGCAGAGCATGTGAACTTAACCGCTATGCTGCCGGGCCAACACCTGAGGAGTAGATTTTTAAAGTTAGAATACTAACAGATTTTATTTAAGTTTCCAATTATTACTTCACTTCATGATAGACAGAAATATTTTCTTCCAATGTAGTCTTTAATGAACAATTTGATAACATTTTCTCCAGAGTTACAAAGTGTATCGTCATGATCCTATTTTGAATGCTTGAGGAGACACATTCTGAAAATGTAGTTGCTGGATGTTGCCTAGTTTTCATTTTTATTAAAGGAATGCCCAAAATAACAACTCAAAATCAGAAATACTTTTAGATTTTCATAAAATATGCGCAACCTCTAATTACACATAGTTATAGCTTTTCCACTATGCCCACCTAGGAATCAAACAGCAGACATTGCTGCAATCCCACACTGGGATTTAGGGTGAAAATTTTTCTAGGAATAGTGGTGGACAGGAGGAATCCGTTTCAAAGTTCAGCTTTCAACTCCTGGAATTTAATTTATGTTTCTTATACCACTTTATATGAATAACGTAATTTTTTTGCACAGGTTCTCCCTGTGAAGTTCCATTCACACCTGTAAATGGGGATTTTGTATGCACTCAGGATAGTGCTGGAGTTAACTGCACATTAAGTTGCTTGGAGGGCTATGATTTCACAGAAGGGTCTACTGAGAAGTATTATTGTGCTTATGAAGATGGCATCTGGAAACCACCATATTCCACTGAATGGCCAGACTGTGCTAGTAGGTTTTACTTTATTTCTGGACTCCTTTAGTATGTGTGAATATGCATCTGCCTATGTGTGTACATTTCTAAGCATTAAAGAGGAAAATTGGCTTACTATAGGGATTGGTTTTGGTGAGTGGAAAATGGTACCATGCATTTGAAATGTTTTTGGGTTAAGAGAAATCTTCATCCCTCAATTTAAAATATTAGCCCAGCAGAGTCTTGTTATTGATTAAATTGCTATAGGACAAGATTCAATTTAAGGCAAAACTATCGGGGCCCTTTCATTGTTATTTACTAGAAATATATGAAGAGACTTGTCAGCATGTTGTTCTTAATCTGTAAACTTGAACTGCAAGTATAGTCTCATAGTCTGCATAAGAGCTTATATTTAAAGAGCCAACATATCTGATGGAATGAAAACGATCAGTCACGTTCTCTTTAGATGTGATTTAGACTTAGAGCTATCCTATAATCTTAAATACATATTGTTATAAAAATAAGCCAATATTTTATATAGCCGAGTCTAGTGTTAATAAATACTCTCTGGAGTGAATCTTTGATCCAGTACCTAAGGTAGAGTTTAAATGCCAATGTCTTGAAAAAAGAGTAAAGCCCAGTTACTACAGCTATTTTTTTTCAAATTTGGAAAGTAAATAGAGTAACTCACATCACAGATTCAGATGGTGGGATTTTAATGGTCATGCCATTAGGAGGCATTATCTCTGAATATTTTGGGACATCTTGCTGAGCCTACTGTACCAGCTTCTGATCCAAGGAGAAATTTGTCTCTGTGAAATTACACTTTCAAGAAATATAATTTCACATAATATTCAGAAATTTTTCAGTGTCTCTTGGTTGAAAATATAATATAAATAAAAATGTTATAAATTTATATGAATACAAAATATAATATCTTTGACCCAGCCAGGATTTTTCAAAAATTCCCACAACTATAATGAAAACAATTATCATCTCTCCTTTTCTGTTAAATGCTCACTTTCTCATACTATTGGAAGGTAAAGAATTCATCACTGGGTAACTGGGTACAGGGCTGCTTGGCTCATGATTTATGATGGTCAGTTAATGCCTAGAAACCTTTCTTAACCGTCATCTCTTGTTTTTATAACAATCCCACAAATCATGTTAGAATTAAAATACTAAGTTTTAGTTATTCCATTGAAAGTTAAGTCTTTGTTTTGAAAACACTAGCCAATTGAAATTGTTTTTCCCACATTTTCCAGTAAAACGTTTTGCAAATCATGGTTTCAAGTCCTTTGAGATGTTGTACAAAGCAACTCGTTGTGATGACACAGATCTGTTGAAGAAGTTTTCTGAAGCATTTGAGACTACCCTGGGGAAAATGGTATGTCAATAGTATTCCTTCATTGTTAGTCATATTTTAAGATTTTTTTTTTCCTTTTTCTCCCCAAAGCCCCCCAGTACATAGTTGTATACTCTTCGTTGTGGCTCCCTCTAGTTGTGGCATATGGGACGCTGCCTCAGCGTGGCTCGATGAGCAGTGCCATGTCCGCGCCCAGGATTCGAACCAACGAAACACTGGGCCGCCTGCAGCGGAGCGCGCGAACTTAACCACTCGGCCACGGGGCCAGCCCCTGTTAGTCATATTTTAAAGGATGCTATTGAACTTTTCATAGCCTCTCTGGGTCACCTGCAACAGAAATTCCTTGTCCTGATGATTTCTCTCTTCTTTGTGATCCAAACTTGCTCCTAATATTTAGCATTACTCTTCAGTTTTGGACTTCTGGAGTGAATTATAAGTAAATCTGTATTAAAATGTTTTGAATTTTTAAAAACACTCTAAGGCAGAAAGTCAGAGAAGCTTAGGGTCCATGTGGTTTGAGAATGTTTGGTTTCTTATTTAAAGTATGATAAAAATGCCACTGTGGGCTGTATTTCTTTTATGATGAGATAATCGAACATTTAAAGAATTTTCCTTTTCGTGCATTTTTCTTCAGGACTCTTTCAGTGATTACAGGAAGGCAAAGCAATGTATTTAACTGTGTTGAGCATCTTGAAGGCAGGAAATATGTCATATACATATTTATATCCCTAACAGAGTGGGTAGCTTAGATTTTGGATAGATTCTAGAAGTAGATTTAGTAGTAGTAGATTTGATGTAGGATGTGCGAGAAAGAGGAGTCGAGGAGGCAGAGTATACAGGAACACATATACAAGAGTGGGTACACATGGTGTGGACGTATGTGAAAGAAGGATCTTTCCTGACTGCTTTATCAGTGAAAAAGATGCAGAATGATCAGCCTAGAGTAAGGACAGGGAGGAGTTGTTGGAGGTTTGAGAAAGAAAAGATGGTATAAAATAATTTTCTGGGAGAGCATAAATTGATATACTAAAGAATGTAGTAGGATTGGCAGTAAGCAAGGTTGTGTTGGCTCTCCAGCTGTAATTGACCATGTGGATGCAAGTGTGGAGAAAGCAGAGTGATTAATTTAACTGAGGATAAGGGTTCTCCAGACAAACAAACTGGGGAGGGCACATGCAAGGGAGTAATTCGTGGTGATGAACCATGGAGTCTAAGATGGGTGAATAAGAAAGTGAAGACAGCTGAGGGGCAGTGAAGAGGTGGGAGGGTCAATGGATTATAAATTCTGAGGAAGTCTAGCATTGTTGGATTCCTGGAAGTAAGAGAGGGTGTGGTTACTGGTAATGATGAGGTCTAAGGGTATGACCATGAGAGTAAGTGACAAAGTAAGGCTGGATGACGGGAGAAGAGGAAAAGGAAGTGAGAAGCCAAGGTGATGGAAGGATGAGCTGGGTGGATATAGAAATCACCAAGAATTATAACAGGGACAGTTACGAAATGTTCTTGGAATGAGGGGTGTCTCAGAGTGGGGAAAGGCTGCAGATGATGGCCACAAGGAGAGGCAACGAGTGGTATAGTTGATGGCAGGAGCTTCAAAACTGTGAGGGTTTAAGGAGGTGCGAGGAAGCATGATCTGGAAACAGCAATGAAGAGTGAGGAGGACACTTCTTCGCCTCCACACCCACGCTTGAGAAAACTGGAAAGTCAGGTTTCATTGAGAGCAAAGGTGAAGGGAACATATAGAGAGGAGGTAAAAAAAAAAACATAATGGGAGATTTGCTGATTACTGACTGAGCTTCAAGGGCCTAGAGGAAGGTTTTGGGGAGTTGGAGAGGGGTAGGAGATAGAGAAAAGGAATCCAAAGAGCCCCATGGGGTGAAAGTTCAGAGACAAGAGATATCCCAGGAGTCCTGGGCTTCTCGTGGTAAGTGACATAAACAGAGAGAAAAAGCATGAGACTGATCTTGGAGGTCCACAGGCAGTGAGAGGTAGTAGGGGAGGGGTGGAGGAGGGTCAGGAGCCTTTTCAAGAACAGGCAGAGCTCTGGGGCCCTCCCCTACCTCCTGCTGATGGAGATGTGAAGGCCAGGGCGGCCAAGGGCTTATCCAAAGCATACAGATGTGAATTACATTTTGTCCTCTTCATTTTTCATTTGCAGGTCCCATCATTTTGTAGTGATGCTGATGACATTGACTGCAGACTGGAGGACCTGACCAAAAAATATTGCCTTGAATATAATTATGAATATGAAAATGGCTTTGCAATTGGTAATTAAATTCTTTAGTGTCAGTAGTTTGCAAGACTGATCTGAAAAATAAGAAACTAATTCCAAAAGAGTGGGGCAAACTAGAAAAATGAACTTTTATTATTTTATGCATCATCTTAGAGGATGACTGGATAATTCGATACTGTTCCTAATAATCTTTATGGATATATTAAATTTGGGGTATCAAATAAATTATTTCAAAATATTATCCAAACTCTTCAGGATGATAAAACTAAGAAAACTAAGTTGCTAAAACTAAATCAAAACTAATTATGATTGTAAAATTCAAATATTGATATGTATCTTAGAAGAGAATGGCAGTAGTTATAAAGTACTATCAGTAATTTTTATATGGCATTCAATTTAGATTGCAGTTAATTTAAAACAGTTTCACATGTGAAATATTCAGATTCCTCACCCAGAATATGTTAAGACAATCTCTTCAAGTCTAACACACCGTCAAGTGGAATTTTGATGTTTTTTCATTGAGATATAATTGACATATAACTTTTAACACAGTTATTCCAAAGTATGGTATGTTATTTTTTTGCTGGTTTATCTGGCCATTTAGCTTACTGCCTTAATATTTCTGGGAGAGTTCAGTTGTGTCTCTTGATTAGCAAAATCATCGTCCTTTCTAGTAATTATACTTCTTATTTTTATTTCATTCTTCTAGAACTGTCCAGAACTTCCAGAGTAATGTTTAAAAAAATAATAGTGATAATGAAATAGTGTCATGGCTAAGCACATGGACTCTATGTCCAACTACTTAGGTCCAAATCTTGGCTTCACCACCTACTAGCTGTGTGGTCTTGAACAAGTTATTAAGCTACTCTGTGCCTCAGTTTCTTCCTATAAAATGGGTATAAAAGAGTGCTGAACTCCTAGGGCCATTGTAAGGACTAAATGAGTAAGTACAAGTATAAGTAAAGTGCTTAGAAGGTTATTTGAGATAGTATTAATTCACACGACAGCAGACATCCTTTTCGTTTCAGACGCTAATCATATTTGTAATATATTTAGTGATTCAGCATTGAGTGATCCTGACTGTTGCTTTAGACTTTTTAAATTTTAAAAAAATTATTTGTGCATATATGTTTATTGCAAAAATTTGAAAAATGCTACAAACAAAGAATGAAATCAAGATAATCTACAATCCCAGAAATAATTTCTGTTAATATATTAATATAGATATAACTGGATGAGTGTGTGTATATATGCTCGTACTATTTTGTAAGGATGAATTTTCAGTTAACATTATATTGAGGACATTTTTATGTCATTAAATATTGTACTTCAGTACAATTTTAATGGCCACATATTATTTCATCAATCAATTTGCCATAATTTATGTAAACAATTTCCTTTTGGTAGAATTCAAGTTTTTTTCCATTTTTAACTATTATGTACAACTTCTCAGTGGCGATAATGGACAGTAGAGTTGTAGACAGAATAATATAAAGTGGAGTTGGCAGTGGCACATCTGGAATAACTATCCCTCTCTATCACACGTGACCCAGGTTTCCCCTCCCAGATTGTTGAAGGAGGTCACGCAGATACAAAGCTTCACATAGAAGGAGTCAGTTGTCATTATAAAGCTTTGAGATGGGAGGTATTTGTCATCTGATCATGGCCGTTTTCTAGATTCAGACATGGGCATATGGTACAAGTGATCCTAAGAAACAAGCCTTCCTCCTTGAATGTCTTTACAATAGGGAGTAACAAGATCAGTGTAATATTTACAACACCTTGGCAAGTCATAATGTATGAAAAACAAAAGGCCAATAAATATATTAAGATGGTTTGACCTCATAATAATCATGTAATTCAAATTAAAACTCTAATGAGATGCTATTTTTGACCTGTCAGATTAACAAATTCCAATAACAATCATACTACCCAAAGTTGACAAGGGGGTAGGGAAAAAAATCATACTCATGTATTGTTTGCAGAGGAAAAATTGGAGGGCATTTGGTGATGCGTATCGAAAAGATTAAAAATGCTCAGACCGAGAAGTTCCACTTCTAAGAATATTTCTTGAGATAAAAATCATGCCAATGTGCAAAGATATACTACATTTCATAAATTCTAAGATGCACGTTTTTCGTTTGGACATCTCTGAAATTGGGATGTGTCTTCTCATTGATGGTGTCTTACATTTTATGAAATATTGTATATACAAGGATGTTCTAAAACTTTGAAATAACCTAAAAGTCTAAAAATAGAAACCTGATTAGTTTGTGGTATAGCTGTAGAAAAGAATATTATTAAACTGTTTGACGTAGAAATACCATAATATATTGTTGAGAAAATTTGGAAAAAGATTACCAAATAATATATGCATCGTATAATCTTGTTTTGTTAAAAGTGTTGTATGTTTATTTTTATTCCAGTTATATATATGTGTATGCATGCATAAATTTATATATATGTGTGTGTGTTTATAAATTCATAGAAAAAAACTTGCCTAAAATGTTATGATAGTTATTTCCATGTGGTGAAATTATAGGTAATTTTTTATATCTTTCTTTTTACTCATCTGGGTTTTTTTCTATAATAGCTACATAATGCATGTGGGAAAAACGTTCAAGTGATAAAAATATTGATCTCAGCAAATTTTAATGGCCAAAAACATAAATTAAGCAAAAAAAAAACTCTCAAAAAACAACTTACTTAGGTGGATAGGCCCGTATAAATAGAATTTGATGTTTAAAGCATATAAATATGCAACAAGTGTGTTCTGACCAATATTAATATCATTTCCTGAGGTTCAGGATGAGTCAAATACTGAGCGAGATGGTTTGCAAAACTTGTCTCTGTTATTCCACAAACAAACCTATGAGTTTAGAATAACTATCTCAATTTATAAATGAAGAAACTGAGGTTTAGAGAGATGAAAGTAACTTAACTAAGATTGTACAGCCATACCGTGTACATTGAGAAGCCACAATCTGAAACCATGCGGTTGATCACAATGATATCAAGGTCATCTAAAGAATCGCACACATCCATGTTGCCTCCAGCGTGCTTGCTTTATATATACATATGTAAACATTTAACTTATATGCTTCCTTCAGAAATTACCCCACCTCTAAAATATGATATAGATAGGCAAATATCTTGAATAATCTTCACAAAAGAAAATCTGCCTGTGTGCATTTTTATAAAGCTGATATTAAAAAAAAAAAAAGGAGCAAACCCTGAAGGGAAATAGGAGTTGATTAAAATTGTGCACCCACCTTCTCTTTATCTCTGAAGCAAAGATAATTAACTATTAAATCAAAGATTGAATAATTTAACTGCCTATGTAGCTCCACAGAGACTTTTCTACTTTTTTTTACACAGAATTTTTATTGATGGAATTCAAAATATAATAATAATTACTGAATACAGTTTTTTGTAGTAGAGGACTACTAATGAGAAGAATGGAGTTCTTTTTTGGGGGAGGGAAATGACATTTCATTTAATTGGGTCTTTCTACTTTTAATGTAATTCATTGGTAATCTACATGTAATATGAACTGCCTAAAAATTACAATATAAGATTATAGATGAAACCGTGTAAGAGGTACATTATGGGCAATTAAGCAGTGATCAAGGGCAATTTGACTTGTGGCTTAACAATGGAACCTAAAAGCTGATAGAAATACACCTGTAGAGTCATTTGTTTCTCTGCCCCGACTGTTCAGGACCGGGTGGTTGGGGCACAGCTAACAGGCTGGATTACTCTTACGATGACTTCTTGGATGCTGTGCGAGAAACACCCACGGGCGCTGGCAAAGCCAGATCTTCACGGACTAAAAGAAATGCCCCGTTATCTGACCACAAAATCAAGTTAATTTTTAACATCACAGGTAAGGATAGACTTTCTATTTGTAAAAACAATATGATGTGAAATTCTTGGTCGGAAACCTATGTTTCAAATCTTCCATTGGTTGTCATTATCGGGAAATGACCCTGGAAGTGAAAATTAGGGCGCACACCATTACCTGTCTTGTCATTTTTTACAATTTAATATCATAGATGTATTTTATGGTTCTCATAGCAATAAGCACCCTGCTTTGTTCTCATCTCGGCATGATGAACTAAGGCATGTTTTTAAAAAGCAAGAATTTACAGGAATTTAGTATGCTATAGTGAAGAACTCTGCAAAAAGATGGTGTGGATCCAGCATACAAGAGAGGGATTAAAGCAAATTGCATCCTTCTTAATATTATCCGTGTACTGGTTGCTAAGTAAGTAGTAGTTAAGTTTGAGCTTATTTTTCTTTAAAGATTTTTAATACGCTATTTCTTTTTGGTAAAAACTAACTACAAATGGCTTCCTGAAACACCGTGTGTGTATGTTATGTGTTTTTTTTTTTTTTTGTCTTGTTTTTATCTCAGCTAGTGTGCCATTACCCGAGGAAAGAAATGATACCCTTGAATTGGAAAATCAGCAACGACTCATTAAGACACTGGAAACTATCACAAATCGGCTAAAAAGGACCCTCAATAAGGAGCCCATGTATTCCTTTCAGCTTGCATCTGAAATGCTTGTAGCCGACAGCAATTCCTTAGAAACGGAAAAGGCTTTCCTCTTTTGCAGACCAGGCTCAGTGCTGAGAGGGCGTATGTGTGGTAAGAGTTTTCCGTGAAATCAAAAATATTTGGGGCCTATTGTGTCAAATGAGATGGGTAGAACCGTTTTACAACTATAAAGGAGCATTAAAGAGAAACAGACATTTTGCTACTGTTATGTGGTTGTTATTATTACTATTTTGTCTCAAGAATCCAAGTAGCCACTTTGGGTCAGGACAAGAAAACTATTTCAGGTGAGGGACTCAAATCTTAGTTTTATTTATGGATCTTTAGACCTCACAGCTTTCAGCAGATCTCCAATAATAGCTAATACTTTTTGACCACTTCTGTATGCTGGCTGAGCACTTCTTGTTTTTAATCCTGTTTAGCAACTCGGTGAGGTACCATTATTATTAAGCGCTTTTTATAGATGAGAAAACTGAGGCCAGAGAGACTAAAAATTTACCCAGTGAATCTAACCCATTAAGACAGTTAGGTGATGTCGCTAAGATTCCCACTTAGGACGCCAATGCCAAATTCACATGGCATAAAATTAAGCATTTTAAAGGGTACAATTCAGTGGCATTTAGTTCATTCACAATGTTGTTCAACCATCACCTTGTTACCGAACCTGAAGTGAGTTCACTCACCCGTTGCGCAGCAAGCCAATCCCTGACACCGGGTGTGGTGGAAGAAAGTAGGAATTTTATTTTTGCACAGCGCTGAGCAAGGAGAGAGGGCAGCTAATGCTGAAATCCCAAACTCCCCGAAAAGCTAAAAGGAAGGGTTTTTATTTGCGGCATTAGGTAGGGGAGGGGGAGCGTATGGCCTTGCTGGTCGGAGCTTTCCCACCAGCCTGTCTTTGGCCTTGAGACACTTGCAGAGAGGAGGGAGCTCATGACCTTGCTGGTCAGCAGCTTTCCCACCAGTCTGTATCTCTTTGTGGGGAGGAGATAGTCCAGGTGCTTGTCCTTGACGGTGTCTGTCTCCATGGAGCATAGTGGATTCTGCAGCCAGGAAGCCAGAGAGTAAGCAGGGAATGAGTGTTTTGGTTTTAACCCCATATATGCTGGGTTTAATGTGGGGAAACTGATATCAGGGTCAGTATCAACCTCTATCATAGTTTCAAAACATTTTCATCACCCCCGAAGGAGACCCCATACCCATCAAGCAATCACTCCCCTTTCTCCTTCCCCCTAGCCCCTTAACTTTTAACTCCTATTTTAGACTGCCACAAACTGGGTCAGTTCCAGCCTGTTTCCAAATAAGTCATCGTTTATAGATAGTGGAATCTCCTCTAGCCAGACTCTCTACACTCAACTGAACCAAATGGCATGAGTCTTGTGTTAGTCTGTCTGTAGGCATAAGATCTTGCGTCCTGGTCAGAAAACCTTCCTCAACTGTTCTTATTGCTATTTCCAGAGCTCAGTTTGGTTTTTCATAGTGTGATGAACTCAACCAGCAAAAGCACATTAAAATTGTCATTCCAAGCCTGCTCTTGTTTCCTCCCTGCTTTGTGAGTAAAAATCAGGAGTCACCTTGATAGACATTCTGCATTTCTCAGTGTGGTCTTCAGACTACCTTTGTCAGCATCACCTGAAGTATTTGTTAAAATGCATCTTGACTCAGGCCCCATCCCAGAACTAACGCATCTGACATTTTGGGGGCAGGGGCTTGAAATCTGCACTTTTAGTAAGTTCCCAGGTAATCCTTCCACACTTTAACATCTCAGACTCACGTAGGTACTAATTTCAAGCATCCCCTCTATAAGGATACTATCTTTGCTAGCAGCCTTTTCAGTGGGTTTAACGTCCCACTTTGGTCTCAGAATTTCTGAGCCATTCCAGCCTGCCAAATAGTGGACCAAACCTCCAAAGAAGGAAGATCCTAAAATTGGCCTGTTTCCCCAACACCCTTAGTTCTGAAAATGCCTGTGGGCAGTAATTCCTGCAAGCAGAGACAGGGATCTACTTAACTCACCTGTTTTAGGCTCATCACCTTTGCCTGTTTGGTTTCTAGAAATGATGCTGGAGTAGACAAAGCGGTCAGTTTCATAAGGGGAACCATTCAGAGGAAGAGCTAAGAAAACTTTTTTTTAAAAAAGATTTGCACCTGAGCTAACAACTGTTGTCAATCTTTTTTTTTCCTTCTTCTTCTTCCCAAAGCCCCCCAGTACATAGTTGTATATTCTAGTTGCAAGTGCCTCTGGTTGTGGCATGTGGGACACCACCTCAGCATGGCCTGACGAGCGGTGCCATGTCCACACCCAGAATCCAAACCAGCGAGACCCTGGGCTGCCGAAGCGGAGGGTGCGAACTTAACCACTCGGCCACGAGGCTAGCCCCCGCCATTTTTAAAATCTTAAAGCCTCAGATTAACCTAAATGTTCATTGTTTTATCCTTTTCTTCCAGCAGCCTTTTCTTGGTTAGCTGTGTGTTTCCCAGGGTAATCTGATTTATCATAGGTTTAACTCACACTTTAAAGCCCCCGTCATATAAGCCCTAAGCTCGATCAACGAGAATTTGCATTTTCTCAAAAAAAAAAAAAAATTCCACTATTGTTAGTTTCTAGGAATGCATTTCTGGAAAGTCTGGCTTGTGAGTAAATTTCTGGCAGCAGAATCTAACCCATAAACAATAGGGCCTGGAAGCGTGCTTTATTGCTTTCACGCCTTAGAAAAAGAGAACTGAGTGTGTTCCGTTGCTTCCCTTGAAAGTTTCCTGCATTCAGTGTTTGCTGTTTACTTTCTCTTCAGTCAATTGCCCTTTGGGAACCTCTTATTCCCTGGAGCATTCTGTCTGTGAAAGCTGCTTGATGGGATCCTATCAAGATGAAGAAGGGCAACTCGAGTGCAAACTCTGTCCGCCTGGGACTTACACAGAGTATCTCCATTCAAGAAGCAGCTCTGAGTGTAAAGGTAGACACTTCTTGCACATTTTGCCCAGAAGAAGCCTCAATTATGTTTCCAGTTGTGAAATCTAAGTGGCAGATAGGATGAAATAAGACCATTACTGAAAGTTATTTCATTAATTTATTTTTTCCTTCTTTTAACTATAAAATATTACCTGAATGTTTCCCCACTATAAGAAGTCCATTTATCTTCCCTTTTGGAAACATTGCACTGCCCTAAGTCAAACCCCACTGTCAGTAACTCCAATCCACAGTCATCAAATAGACTGGATTTTTGGTTGAATCTCACATCAGTCAGTAGAAAGGACTTTCATGACTCTTAGCAATCATTAGATTGTTTTTCTTAGAATAATATTTGGTGTGATGAAATCAAACTCTCCATTTACTTGGAAATGAATAACTACAGGCGCATAGGCACTTATTCTTGCTACTAAAATATTCAATGGTTTCAAAATATTTTTACTGTTATTCTCAATGAGCATTCCTGATGGAAACGTTTTCTTTCATAATTAAAGTTAGAGTAAGACATACCTAAAAGAAGGAATTTCAAAATTGTGCCTTCCTGCTGTTGTTGCAAATGCAGGTGTAGATGCTTAATGGCAAAAAAAACAAACCCGAGAGCAGTTCTAGGTGATTGGAAGTGCATTAAAAAATGTTAGTAATGCTGAACATGAGAGTCATTTGGAGGACAAGGGCAGAAGGGAAGGATGGTGCGCTGGGAGTCTGAGAATTTGGCCCTCGTCCTTTGTGGGCTCTGCTGCAAAACCATTGCTGTGAATTTTAGGAAGTTGCTTAACCTCTCTGGGTCTGATGCTAAGACTACTTTTACTTTCTACTCCACCAGCCCTCAAATGAAATGGTGTCTGTATGTAGGGGCAGACAGGAGGGCCCGTTCTTATTTAGAGCAACAAGAGGGACAGTGTAGCTATGAGGCTTGAGCCCTATTTGGGGTTTTGTTTTGGCCACTCAAGAGAACAGTGTACAAGACGAGAACTAGAACAAGAACAAGCTCCCTGTGTACAGCCTTTCTGAAATGCCTATTTCTAACTTCACTCAAGAACGATTTATTGATACTTTCCATGTGTCAAACACTAAGTGCTAAGTGATAACAGACATTACTAGAAATGAGTCTAAAACTTATTCATGTATAGAAGCGTGGGGAAATTTAAAATATAATGTGTATTCTTTGAGTTCTTCGTGTCCTTCATTCTGTCCTAAATAAATTGGAATACCCTAAAATGAGCGCCTATCCTACACGGTGCTCATTTTGTACAGCTAATGTCATCGTTATTAACTATATTACGTTTTTCTTTTCAGCTCAGTGTAAACAAGGCACCTACTCATCAAATGGGCTTGAAACCTGTGAATCGTGTCCGCTGGGTAGTTATCAGCCAGCATTTGGTTCCCGGAGCTGCCTCTTCTGCCCAGAAAACACTTCAACTGTGAAAAGAGGAGCCGTGGACATTGCTGCTTGTGGAGGTTATCAAACCCTTAGACACTGATATTTCTCCAAACCTACTAGGTTCTGTGCATGGAGCAGTGAAATATTTTCAGTAAAACCATATGTCTACTGTATGCAAAGAATGTAAATAACTGTCTCTTTATGGAGAGCTGCCTTTTATTCAGCCAGTCAATACTGAAGTATAAACACTAGCGATATAAACACTGTGCATGTGTTATTTGGAACACAAAAGTACAAGACTTGGTCCCAGGTCCCAACATTAATAAACTTCGTGATATGGTAGAAATCCATCTCAACCAGGAACTTAGTTTCCTCATTTATAAAATGAAATCCTGACTAAGGTTCCTTGAAACTCTAAAAACACCTTCTGTGAATTATGACGTTTCATTCCCTACAGTTTGAAGATTTGGATCAGTGGTTATCCACTCTCGCTACACATTAGAATCATCTTCACATTTGCGTCAGTATTTTGTAAAAACTGGAAGCCCAATCTCCACCCATAGACATTCTGATTTAACTTGTCTGGGCCTTGGTTTTCTTCTGTAGTTCCTCCAGGTGATTCTAAAGTGACAGGAAGAGTGGAGAGCCACTAGTTTGGGTTCTCAGATGTCAGCGTGGAGGGCTCGTTAAAACACAGAGTTTTTAATTCAGTGGTTCTGGTGTGGGACCTGAGAATTTGCATTTCTAACTAAGTATCTCTCAAGTGATGCTGATTCTACTGCTCCAGGGACCACATGTTGAGAACCACTGGTTTACATAGAAATAAAAAGATTAGAGTTACAATTTTCAAATGTTTCCAACATCCCTACCAAGTACAGTTTTGCAGCACTGTAAAAACCGGAAGATGTAAACAAAAATAAGACATAAAATCTTAGAATGACAGTGAAACTAGGACGAACAGTCAAGGTCAGCCTGCTGCCCAAAACTCCAAAAAACTGCAACCCTTTTGCAAAGTCAACAGAACTGGATTAAAAATAAAAAGTAGTTGGCCTACCTGTGCTGCATTGCTGGGAACAGGACAAGCATGCCTCGCGGAAAGATAACTTTTCAAAAAATTATGTATCCTCTCCATTCTCTATACCTTTATTTAAAAACCTAAGATCCATGGCAATCTGAAATTTTAAAAGCTGTTCCCTTATTGAAAGAGTGTTGTTTTTAAGAAACCAATCTGCTGGTTCCCCATTTCTCTCAAGCTATAAGTGCACGCGCAGACACACACACACACACACACACACCCCTCCCACCCTCACTACACTCCAATCATATGTACATCCACATCCAGGTAGAGACGCATTCTTAGAAAACAGCTTCGTAGGATACTTTTGTGTGGTATGGGGAGGGGAGTGTCCAGCGCTGTATCTTGGGAGATGTAGTCTTCATAAGTTAAGGGCTGCAGGGAGAAAACAGGGAAAACATACTGTGAATTACAGGCTTTTATATACTCTGTCTGTTTAAATTATCTCAGTCTAGTAGGATCACAGCAGATGAAAGTCTTTTGGACCTAAGGAATTGGGCAAGTAGCATTCATAGACCTCATGTTTCACTAAAGAGCTGAGAAGAGAATTTAACTGGAACCTAATTGAAACTCATAAACTATGTCTGTTGTGTAATACCAGCTTTGGATTTTTTAAAGTAAAAATCCAACACGGCTTGACATTATGGTTGAAATAGGTCTACTAAAGACTCTTTTATTTTTGTCAATACACAAACTAATTTTGGGAGAAAGTCTGCAGTAAAAGATTCTGTCTCTCTCTGCTTTTTTCTCTTTCTCCCTCCAACCACAAAAAGCAGCTAGAATTTTTACGGGGAGACAAATTCATATTTGACAATTTTTTTTCCTTTAGCTTTCCAAATAAGCCTTGAGGCTTGTCTAATATGAAATTATTGCAATTAAGCAATTACACTTCCCAGAAAGTCTCTAAATTTCTGGTAACTGCCCCATTTGTCCTGATATTCCTAGCACAAGTTTAACCACATTCTGCTTGCCACGAGTGGGAGTTGGGAATAACAGAACTCAACACTCTTTCCTGTGGTGCTGGATAAATACCATTTCACTTTAAACTTAAGTGTGTTTGAGTTCTAAAACAGTCCCTTATATATTCTTTTCTTAGTTTTAAACTTCTTTCTTTTCCTTTCTCTCTTTCTTGTTTTCTTTTTTTGTATTGATTTATTTTTATGAGCATGTACAGTTTGTTATTTTTTGCATTCTTTAACATGTTGAACTTAAAATATCATTAATTGGCACAGCAATTATATTTAAGTAGAATACTGTATTAAAGTAATATTATATGCTTTATACATTTCATTTTTTATCACTACTTAGGATATTGAACATTCTTGGGTGTATGGTTAAAAACTCAAGAGTGTGAAATTTTTCATTTTTTTAAAATTATTTGTATCTGAAGAATAAATCTCACAATGATTTTTTGGTGATGGTGTTCTTCACATGTGGTCCCATAGGATTAGGAAAGATTATTTTTGGACGAGGATGACAACATTTCTTACCCTGACCCTCAAGGATCAAGTTAAAAGGAGACTCAGGATGAAAGACTGTGATCCCTGACTTTGTCTTAGGAAACCCATTTGAAGGGCGAAATCCACTTGGCTCCAGGGCTGTATGTGTTAACACTGTCAAGGAACAGATATGTGGGATTACATTTTTCCCTGGTCATTTCTATGCACCATTTTTAATTCTATTTTAATATCACTTTTGACATACTTAGATTTTTTTCTTTCTCCCTGTCGCTCTACAATAGAAGAAGTTAGAAGGATTTTGTCCCATTTTTCTTGACTCAGAAACCAATTTTCTTTGGCCAAGATTCAAAATGAAACTTTCTCCTCTATTTTCTTATGAAATGAGTCCATTAGGATTGAATATGTATGCATGCGTGCGTGTGTAATACTGTATTATGTACTAGATAGTGCTATTATTATGTGTGTCTGTTTATGCATTCACATGCTATATATATATTTATTCCATATATATATTTAGTGCATGTATAAATAATGCATTAAATGCTGATTGCCCATTCCTGGAAAGCATATTTCTGATGACAACTGTCTGCCCTTGGATTGTAATTTAAACTAATTTTCACGTGAAAAGTTATTTTACACTTTCTATGCCAAAAAGTGAAGTATACACATCACAACAACGTGTTGGCTGTTTTGAGAAGCCAACCAGCTTAATGATTTTTAATCTTAAGTTTTTGCTATTATATCTTAGCGTAATTTTTGACATTCTGTCAGTTTTTAGGGGCGTAGTCATTTTTTTCTTTTTGAGGGTAAGATTGTGCTGAAAAAGCTTATATGTAAAAAACAGTTTAATTCATTATAGCATCTTGGGTTTCCATGACAGAATTTATATCTTTGCCATATCATACACACTCATAGATATTCTCTCAGACAGAAGATTTATACCTTTACCAGTGGAAGATTCATGCTTTCAATTAACTACTTTAATTAGCTGTTTAGACGGTATCTTTTCCAAATGAGCAATCATTTTTTTTGGAAACTCGAGATTCAGAAAACTCATTTTGAAAGCAACAAGTTTATAAATATGTTTGTGCAAAGACCTGTCTATAACTCTGAGATCTAGTGACAAACAGCAGATTAATCTATGCTTGGTGAAACAAAGATACTTATAGTTTAAAACTTTTCATGAATATAACAAATGTAGCCACAAGAAATATTTTTTTCTAAATAAGCGTTAGTAGCTATGATATCTTCTGCCATCTCTTGATTCAACTCCTGACTTTTTGTCAGTTCGGGTTGTAAAAGAACTCTTTCGCAAAAGATTTGGCTGGCTGTTTCTGCATAAGAACTTTGATCTAAACATTTTGAGATGACCACAGATGCTTTATTGTTTATTTAATGTTTGTTGTCATACCAATAAAAAAAAGATGCACTACTTGGAGTATCTGCTCCCTGGAGCCTCAAGTGCATCTCTAAATTTTTCAACCATGTTGGTAATTATTTCTGCTTTACCAATTTTTATTATCAAGAATCCAAAACCTAAATGATAAGTATGCTGATATCCTGAGTAACTACTTCCTTATGTTCTGTCTTCTATACTTAAATTTATGCAGACAAGTCTTCATAGTTTTATTAGTTTTCTCAATTTATAATAGCTTCAGGGCTCACACAGATGACACCAGTTCACACAAGGAAAGAGTACACTCCACCTGAATTCATCTTTAGGTCACAATCTAAAACCCCAGCCCAAGGAGTTAGTCATAGGTTGTCTACCCCAATTCCCTCTACCAAATACAACCAAAACTCGTTGAAGAAGATCCTGGCTTATGTTAAGTTTGAAGCTATTTTCTTATTTGGTTAATATTCCATCAATTATTGGCAAGACAACTTCAGATTAGGTTAAATGACAATGTTCAACTGGGTGTTGTTTACAAAAAGCATGTCTCACACAAAATGACATTAAATGGTTTAAAAGTAAAAAGAAAGAACCTGCCCAATAAGTAATAGACAAATACAGGAGAAATAAAAATTTCTGATAGACATGAAAAAAAAGCAACTTTGTTTATCATTAAAATGCAAATTTAAAAACTAATGCAATTCTATTTTCACCTTCAAATTGAAAAACATTTAAATAATCATTGTCAATGCTGATGAGTATGCAGTAAGAAGAGCAATTTCATATACTGCTGATAGGACTGTAAATCGGAACTTTTATTTCTTTTAATGATTTGGCATTATGTATTAATGGCCTCAAATTTTTCCTGTCTTTAGATCTAACTATTCAACTACTAAAATTCAGCTGTTATCCCAAGGAAATAATAAGTGCTAATTTACACAGGTTTATGTAGAAAATTTCATGTCAGCATAATTTATAATAACAAACAAATGGAAATGACCTAAATGTCTAATAGTGGAGGAAATGTGAGATCGATTATGATCTGTCAGTGGGAAGTTAATATATATTTTATTTATTAAAAACAATGTTATTTAACAATTTGGAGAGTAATTTGGGAAATCCTTATGATACAATGTTAAGTGGAAAAAGAAGAATACAATGTTATATGGGCAATTCTCATTTTTATTGAGTTAATGTGTGTTGTTAAAGACAGGAAGAAAATAACACCATTTTTGTCTGGGTGATAAAATGGTATAGGTATTAAATATGTGCAAGAGAATATATTAGCAATTCAGTAGCTTTCTTACAACCAAAGGTTAATGCTTTTCTTGTAAATGTAGAGTATGTTGCTTCATATGCACAAATGATTTGTGTTTACCTTTGCAGTACCTTGTCCAGTGGGAGAATTTTCTCGTTCTGGGTTAATGCCCTGTTATCCTTGTCCTCAAGACTACTACCAACCCAATCCAGGGAAATCCTTCTGCTTATCATGTCCCTTTTATGGAACTACAACCATCACTGGTGCCAGATCCATCACAGATTGTTCCAGTAAGATGTTACACTTCATTTCTTACATAATCCCAAGTTGGAGACTTTTGCTTATCTCTGTGGTAGCTTCAATTCTGAATATTACTGTTTTCAGTGGATTTGAGTGTCTAGACTTGTTAAATTGTCCTTTTGACGCCTTTTTTGATGACAATGTCTCAAAGATTCTTGTTTTGGGAATGCTGAACTTGATAACTTCCAATTTTCTTTCTAAGAGTCTAGGATTTAAAGACATTTCCCATCCATCTCTATGCTTTCTTTTTTTAGTATTACTAAAACAAAATATATGTGGCTTTACCCACTCTGTGAACCAGAATCTTGACCATAGTATTTAGATAGGGTCGGCTATTGGCAATATCTACCACACTAATATATTTTTCTAATGTTTTCCTATTAATTTTATTAGGTTTTAGTTCAACTTTCTCAGCAGCAGAGGAAAGTATAGTGCCACTTGCTTCTACTGGGAATATCAAAAAGAAGTATGAAGTCAGCAGTCAGGCAAGTCCATTTTCTAAGTATAAAATTTTATCTAGTGGAATATTTGGAAGACAATTTGTCATTATGCATGTCACACAGAGGAAAACTACCAGAGCAGTTAAGTAATCAAGACTCATGAATATTATCAATGAATAATTGTATTTACTTGTGATAAGAACTTTAAAAAAATGTAGCATTAGGAGTTCAAAGTACCAAAAATGAGAGTTTTTCCCAGGAATGTCTGACATAGAAAATGTGTAGATGTGGGGAGCCTTTTGATTCACTAATAATTAACACATTCCACAAGCATACCCATTATTTGAATAAGGGCATTTGGTTTAGCCAAATGCCTTTTCTGATTGGCAGGAAGAGTTACTCAACTTTCATGAAAATTATTTAATTTATTTTTATTTTTACTTTTTGCTGAGGAAGATTCCCCTTGAGCTAACATCCATTGCTAATCTTCCTCTTTTTTTGCTTGAAGAAGATTAGCCCTGAGCTAACGTCTGTGCCAATCTTCCTCTACTTTTTGTATATGGGACATCACCACAGCATGGCTGGTGAGTGGAGTAGGTCTGAACCTGGGATCAGAACCCAGGATTGGAACCCATGAACCCAGGCCACTGAAGCAGAACACGTGGAACTTTAACCACTTGGCCATGGGACCAGGCCCTTATTTAAATTTTTTTGCCAGGAAAAAAAATCATTTATTGGAATAAGGTGTGAGTTTAAAAAAATTAAGAAACATAACTCATGAACATAGCTCAAATAATTGTTTTCCTTTTTTTAAAGACTAGTAAAGACCAATTATTTTGGTAGATTCAGTCATTACTCTGAATTCACCTTGTGCAATATCATGATAAATACCTTGGCTTTAAGTATTTTTAAGAAGGATAATGAGGTTATATGTCTTATTTCAACTTCCTACAGCCTTGTCCAAAGATACTAACTTGTAAGAGCTTCGTAAGGCATATTTGAAACTGAGCCTAGTGGACACAGAAATTTGTAAGAACCTCTATAGCAGTGACTATCAACCCTGAAGAATGATTAGAATCCGCTGGCCAACTTTTAGAAATGATGCACAGATCCAACTCCCCAGTTGGTCTGAGTTGGGGCCCTGTCCTTAGTATACTTTAAAAATACCTCAAATGGAGTCTGCCATGCAGTCAGCATTAGAAACACTGCTTGGGTTTACCAGAACACCACTCAAGAATAATATATATCATTTGTGCCCATATATGGCAGACACCAACGTCATGCAGGCAGCAGTCCAGCCAACTCAAGGAAACAGGAACCAGCTGTCTACTATTGCAGACCTTCGAACTCCCTAGTCAGGATTGCTTTGAAATGAATAGAGTGTTTTGTCTCTGATCAATTTCTTTCTGCCACTGGTAGGTTTTCCATGAATGTTTCTTAAACCCCTGCCACAATAGTGGAACCTGCCAACAACTTGGGCGTGGTTACGTTTGTCTCTGTCCACGTGGATATACAGGTAACGAGGAGGAAGGCAAATTTTAATGTATTTTTCATAAGAAATCATTGTGACTTGCACTATCAAGTTTTGGAATAAACCCTGTAAGAGACATTAGACTGTATCAATGCACACAAAATTGGTTGAACAAGATAAACCAATAGGTGAAAAAAGTATACATATCTTACAAATGACAATTCTCTTTGCATATTTTGAAAGAAAAATGATCATTTTCTCTATGAAAAAGTCACATCGTAATTCACAGTTTAAATTGGAATACACTTCCGGAGGCCGTGTCTGGGGTTTCGTTCTAACACAAATTAAATGCATGACACTTAACATAGAACAGATTGTCCAGCATAAACATTTTTGAACAAACACCAGTGTCTCTCATTTGCTTCGCACTTAGTGGAATGGCTATGTGAATAGCTATGATTTGTTGCTTTGTTTTCTGGAAGCTTTGCTTAGAAAAACAATATGGCTTTGGACTTGATTATGTAGGAATTATGTAAGAATTTATGTTTTCTTGCAATTCGGTTTACATTCCAGTTCAGTCCAGAAATATAATTTCTGAGAAGTGAACTCTATCTTAAAATTGCAATTTATTAAAAATAATTCCCTGTTTTCTTCTAGAAAGGCTGCTTCTGCATTTTTTCGAATTTTGTGCAACCAACAGAAAATGTTTTTAATGAGAAAAAATGGTATTTGAATAAAAGAATTCATCACAAAATAAGCAAAAGGACAGTTGGAAAACAAAACATAGCCAGGACTCTCAAGAATACTAGCATTCTACTTATTTCAGCTTGCTCATGTGTGTGTCTATGTGTTTCAATTTTTATAAAAATTTTTGTCCTGACATTTCATAAGAAATAATGGATGTTGTCCTAAAATTTTATAAACGAGTGGTGGTCGAGAAAGAGCTTAATAAAGGATAATGGTTCTCAAATTTTGATATGCATGAAGATCACCTGGAGGGCTTCTTAAAACAGAGATTGCTGGACCACAACCCCAGAATTTCTGATTCAGTAGCAGGTCTAGGGAAGGTCTGAGAATTTGCGTTTCTCTCGCGTTCCCAGGTGATGGCTGATGCTGTTGGCCCAAAGGCCACATTTGAGACCCCGCGGTATAGACGAAGAATGTGGGTTTCCGGCGGAGCTGGCCCCTAGATAGTCTGTGTGCACCCTGTGGGAAGACGCAGCCCCATTCTAGGACACCTGGTGTATGAGCTGAGCTCTGGCACGCTTTAGCCCCACCCCCACCCCTCAGCCAAATGACCCTGGGAGCAAATATATATGACTTTATATTTATCACTTTGAAATTAAACTAATTTCTGGCTCCATTTTATGCTTCTGGGTTTCCCTTTCTCCCCCTGCTTCTAACTTGGGATCCTTTGCTATCTTTTATGTATCCTTGTAAGGAAATCTTAAATCTGTTTAGAAAGAGGCAGTACATTCTTTAAATATTTAACTGGATGGTAGCGCTTAACAAATATTGCCCTTTCCTTCACCACCACCACTCCCTGTAAATTCAGATTATTGGGATAATTACCTGTAAATGATTACGGTTCTGTTGCTGTGAATCCTTCTCTTTGGTTGTTCCTCAGTGTTTGGTTTGCCTTTTAGGCTTAAAGTGTGAGATAGACATTGATGAATGCAGCTTGCTGCCATGCCTGAACAGTGGAATTTGTAAAGACGGAGTTGGGGAATTCGTTTGTGAATGCCCATCGGGTTACACAGGTAAGGGGAGTTTCTTGTTCGTACAATAGAAACCTTGGGATCATTCATATTTCATTACTGAAAATCAAAAACACCATGAGATATCACCTCACACCTATTAAAATGGCTATTCTCAAAAAAACAAGAGAAAACAGTGTTGGCAAGGGCATGGAGAAAAGGGAACCCTTGTGCACTGTTGGTGGGAATGTAAATTGACACAGCCAGTATGGAAAACAGTATGGAGGTTCCTTAAAAAATTAAAAATAGAACTACCATATGATCCAGCAATTCCACTGCTGGGTATTTATCCAAAGAAAATGAAAACACGGACTAGAAAAGATGTATGCACCCCCCTTGTTCATTGCAGCATTATTTACATTAGTCAAAATAAACAACCTAAGTGTACATCAAAGAGTTAATAGATAAATAAAATATGATATGTATACACATACATACATATAATGCAATATTATTCTGCCATAACAAAGAAGGAAATCCTACCATTCGCAACAACATGTATGAAACTTGAGGGGTTATGGTAAGTGAGAGGTAAGTCAGACACAGAAAGACATCTACTGTATGATCTCATTTATATGTGAAATCTAAAAACTCCAAACTCATAGAAACCGGGAGTAGAATGGTGGATACCAGAGGCTGGAGGGTAGGGGTAGTGGGAATATGTTGTTTAAGGGTACAGATCTTCAACTAGTAGATAAATAAGTCATATTTAAAGACTTAAAGAATAAATTAAACAAAAGGGAGAACAAGCTCGCAGACAATGTGATAAAATTTTTTAGACAAAATCACACTTTTCTTAATTAAAAAAATGGTTAAATATTCATGGTTGTCACTTTCTACTGCATGCCGAAAATGTCAGATTGCTTGCTAGACAATTTTTGCAGTTCGAAGAATGGAAGAAAACATTTTATTTCAATATATTTGGCAAAGAAAAAATTTTTCACAAACACGTTAGCCATGGTTTCCAGTTGTTCTGCTCTTACACTGAACAACTTGCCTGAAAACTATTAGTCTGAGATTCCTTTCAGGTTTTCTCCAGCTCAAATAGTCTGTGATTCTTTGTAGGTCAACTATGTGAAGAAAATATAAATGAGTGTAGCTCCAGTCCTTGTTTAAATAAAGGAACCTGCATCGATGGCCTGGCGGGCTATCGCTGCACCTGTGTGAAAGGATATGCAGGTAAGAGGTTTCCATTCTTCCTACATTTTCTTAAAGTTTTGTAAAGCACTACAAATCATTACATTTACTAACATTATGTATGTTAACACTAATTTCTGATTCTATAACTATGCCACAATTAAATAAGAGAAAGTCTTTATTTTTAAAGAAATTCACACTGAAGTATTTAGGAGTGAAAGGGCATTAGGTCTGCAGTGTACTCTCAAACAGTTCAAAAAAATAATATGTTTGTGTGTGTGTGTGGAGAGAGAGAGACAGACAGAAAAAGAAAGAGAGAGAAAACAAGAGCTTATATGATAAGACAAACATTCAAGAATGGCCTGGGATATAAATCATGTAAGATCTTATTGCAAGTGGATGCAAAATAATATGGCTTAAAAAAAAGTGTACTTAATTGATAAGGAGGAAATCCAAGAAAGAAAATGGCCAGTGAAGAAAAGAGGCAAAGTTGAAGAAACTGGAAAACTTTGAGCTAAATTTACTAGTTTTATTTTTTAACATTATCTCAACTAGATGTCCATTACCAAGAGGTGAGATAAAAAGAGCAGATTATCAAAAATGCAGAGTCCTAAAATGACTTGCAAAAGCCAGCGCTCGTTACAGGATGGATCTTAAACCAGTTTGATAGGCCAGTGGCTCTGCAGCCTCCACTCCAGTCCTTTAGAAGCAGCATCCTCCAAGAAGTCAGCACTTTGATCACAGTTTTCCCAAGGGGTTAACATTTGGGCTCTTGCTCTTCCTCACCATCCGCAGGCCTGCACTGTGAAACAGAAGTCAATGAATGCCAGTCAAGTCCATGCTTAAATAATGCAGTCTGTGAAGACCAGGTTGGGGGATTCTTGTGCAAATGCCCACCTGGATTTTTGGGTACCCGGTGTGAAAAAAACGTGGATGAGTGTCTCAGTCAACCATGTAGAAATGGAGCTACCTGTAAAGATGGTGCCAATAGCTTCAGGTAAAAGACTAAGCCTGGTTCTTTATGCTATTTTTATTTTCTTAACTATTTAGTCATCCTGCAGTCTTTGTGGTATATTATTTTGAGTCCCAAGTCAGTCATTCCCAAATGCTGTCCCAAGGATAGGCTACAGTAGAATCTCCCCACCACCTGGGATTCTGATTTGCTAAGTCTGGGGTAGAGTCTGTAATTTTGAAATAGGCAAGCTGTATATTTCAAGTTCCCCAATGATTCTGAAGCACAGCCAAGTTTGGGAACCACTGTTGTGTCTTTGGGAAGTCATGAAAGATGATATGAAATACAATTACGCAGAAGCACTAGACAAAACTCATATTTTTAAATGTCTTATATTCTAGCTGAAGTTTTCTCACTGGCTAAAATCAAAAGGAATTGTGCAGTCGTACTTTCATATTACCAATCTACATTCTGGGTTCATAATTTTCAAACTTTTTTTAGTTTAGTTTGGTTTGCGTCAAAAGAAATCTAACATGAGTGTAAACAAAATAATAAAAGCTAAGTTTTTGTGTTTGAAAACAGTAGTGTTTGGTGGGAGAAAGACTTTGCTTTCAGAAGGCAGCTCTTAGCGTGCCAGTAGGATATGATTTGAAAACCAACAGTCTCTGTCATCACTGTCAAGCCTGCCCTATCCCATCCCCTTCTCCCTGTAGGATCTGTGGCTCCTGCAGTGGAGAAGACAGACTGGTCTTGCCTGAAACCTCTTAGCAAACTTTATTATCCTCAATATGCTATTGGCTCAATAAATCTACAAAAGTTAAAAGAAAAACAGTCTACCCCAGTTGCAATACTTCCCAGCCTCCTTCTGGTTCAGCCCCCTTCCATGACCGTTCTCCAACAAGACTTTCACCCTCAATATAGGAAATGAGGTCTTATCAGTGTAGCATCATTGTGTCATAGGCTCTTTACATATTCTAGCATATAGCACCTAACCATGGGCAATGAGAAGTGTCCAGATGAATAACAAGAGTTCCCAAAATAATTGATGAATACCAAATTTCTCTAAATCCTAACTTGTAGAAAGATGAAGGTAAACTCCCCTTATTCAAAAAGAATGTAAGTTGTCACCAAAGTGAACTGTTTCGTAGACAAAGATATTGGAGTGCTATAATGAACATGGGAGGATAAAGATGATCGAAATTCTAGCCAAAAGAGATTTACCATCAAACTCAGAGAACTCAGTAAAGATCCCCTCCAATTCCAAATGAGATTTTCTTTTAAACCAAAGCACCATTTATTCCTATTAGTCACTTTTAGGCCAGTATCAAAGAGGTTCTCATATAAACGTGCTGGTAACTATATTAGCTGCCATTTATTGGACAGGTCGTTTTTAACTAAAAAGATATTTCAGACATGCAGAAAATTGAAAAGACTAATAAAAGTCATGTACTCATCGCTGTTATTATCAAACTTAGCATTTTGCCATATTTGATTCACAACATTTGTTTCAAAGAAATAAGCTCTAAAGATAGATTTGGATTCCCTCACACACACGCGCGTGCACACACACACACATTCTTCCTCAGTGGCAACCACTATCCTGAAGTTGGCACATAGTTTTCTCATTCCGGATTTATGTTTTACTGCATGCATGATTCCATAAACAGTATATAGTATAGTTTTACATGTTACATAAGGAGTATCATACTATATATATCCTTTGCAATTTGCTTTTTTCCCACTCAACATTATGTGTTATCAAGGTTGATACATTTGGCTCTAGTTTATTCATTTCAACTGCTGATTAGTATTCCATTGCTTGATTATACCGTGGTTTATTTTCCCATTCTCCTCTCCATAAACATGTAGAATGTTGCTGTTGTGAAGATTTGCTACATTGTCCTTGTGCACCTGTGCAGTGATCTCCTAGAGTACATAACAAGAAATGGATATACAGGGAATGCAAAATCCTCAACGTCCCTTGACATGGGCAAATTGTAGCTCTACTCACTATATAAGATTTCCTATTTGCAACACCCTTGTCACATTTGACATTATCAGATATATTTTCCATCCTTATGGGTATAAATTGTTTGTTGCATACCACAGAGACTGTATGGCATACTGATTAAGAACAAGGTGCGAGGTTGGGTTCAAAATCCTACCCCACCACTTAGTAACAAGAGGTCTTAAGCAAATTACTTAACCTCTCTTAGCCACAGTTTACTCATCTGTAAAATGGGAAGAATAATAGTATTACTTCATTGTTATGAAGATTGGATTAATATATATAAAGCCTTTAAAACAGCATGTGAACTTTTTATTTTTTTTCCCAGGACTTCTCTGGGGAGAGACATTCCCAATGTGTGAATAATACTTTACCTTGACCAGAACTACTTTCTACTCTATTTTTGCTACTACAGCATTTCTAATATATGTTGTCTTAAATAAGTTTAATATTAGATGAACTAAAATAAGTAACTAACAGCTAAAGCACTGTTTCATTGTGGAAAATATGTTTCAGCATTTCCATTTTCAAAGTCTTTTGAGACAACGTTTTCATAAATGGGCAACTTCTTCTGATGCCTTTCTTCAACCGTTCTAATTGTTACAACATTCTGCATTCTTTCAGGTGCCAGTGTGCAGCAGGCTTCACAGGGCCACGCTGTGAACTGAACATCAACGAATGTCAGTCTAACCCGTGTAGAAATCAGGCCACCTGTGTGGATGAGTTAAACTCATACAGTTGTAAATGTCGGCCAGGATTTTCAGGCAGCAGATGTGAAACAGGTATATATGATTTCAATGGTATTAATAACCATATTTAAACTAGTGTGATAATAGCAATGTCCATTTTTACCTGCCCCAAAGACTACCCACATACCAGAAACTGTGCCAAGCTTTTTTACTTATTTAATCTTGACAGCCATTCAATAGATTAGGTGATATTTTTAATATCCCCAAGAGTGCAAGTAAGGAAATTGAAGCTTAGCGATATAAGGGGGAAATGGAGAAAATTGAATTTAGCAGAACTCCTAGGGACCCTGTGGACAGCAGAGCGGAACCCCACCCGGTCCTTTTGCACCATCCTCTCACTTTTCAGCGCTCTATCAGACAATGCTCTGCTGCTATTTGTAGGGTTTTTGTGGCCAGTTTTTTTTTTTTTTGGAAGTAAGTGGCCAGATCCTTCTTCCTAGTCTGTCTTAGTCTGGAAGCCCCACTGAAACCTGTCTACTGTGGATGACCCTGTTGACATTTGAAATACCGGTGGCATAGCTTTCAGCATCACAGCAACTTGCAGCCACCACTGTATGATAGCCAACAGACGGGTGGTGTGGTTGCCTGACCGGGAAACAAACTCATGCCACAGCAGCGAGAGTGCTGAATCTTAACCTCTAAACCAGCAGGGCTGGCTTCTCCATGTTTAGAAAGGACCCTTGAAAAGCCACTTGGTTTAGAAGGTCAGAGTTCATGGGCATGTGTGAGAATCATTGTTAACCTGCTTTCTCAGGGTGCTGGAGTCTTAGTTAAGCTGTAGAGGTTTTTTTTTATTCAGTGGGGTATGCAGAATTGGGGCAGAGCTGAATTGCTCCTGAAATAGGGAAGAGCCAGAGGCCTGAGTAGGGATGGAATGTTGCCCTTGCAGTTACTCCTCCTTCTCTCCTGCAACATCAGTTTCTCTG
Source organism: Equus asinus (assembly GCF_041296235.1). NCBI lineage: Eukaryota > Metazoa > Chordata > Mammalia > Perissodactyla > Equidae > Equus > Equus asinus. The sequence goes on from NC_091799.1 coordinate 33,780,136, forward strand.
CTCTGCTGAGTCATTCCATCAGCAAACAGATTTGCTTTAGAGTCTCCCATCCTTAATAACTTCCCAGTCCCACCTCTCCCTCCAGCTACTCCATGTTTCTCTGCTTCGTTTCACTACCAAGTACTTTTCCTATCTTAGATACTCATTGATTATTTTATTTAGAAGAATGTATTATATACTTTGTACATAATATGTATTTAATTTTGAGACTGGTCCTCAGATCATCATATTTCCTGAAATGAGCTTCTTTGAGAATAGTACTGCTTACCTGCTGCTTACCTTAGACCGTTGAAAAATGCCTCACAAGTGCCATGGTCTGCACACTTTCCTTATTCGTTGCAGAACAGTCTATGGGTTTTAACCTGGATTTTGAAGTTTCTGGTATCTATGGTTACGTCATGCTAGATGGCGTGCTTCCATCTCTCCGTGCTGTGACCTGCACATTCTGGATGAAATCCTCTGACACCACCAACTATGGAACACCAATCTCCTATGCACTTGAGAAGGGCAGCGACAATACCTTCCTCCTGACTGATTATAATGGGTAAGCAGAAGTGTCAGGCACCACATTAGAGTTGACATTGGGGGTGGGGTGGGAGAGCAGGGGAATCAGGTGCTCCAGCAGGACAGCAGGGTGACAATAATCAAATAGGGCATCATGACATGTTTTCTGAGAAGGCCAAGTTTTAGTGATAATACCTTATGCATGTATTGTGTTTTGCTGTTTATTAAGTAATTTTCTTGGTATTTTACTAAGTACTAGTATTTTCTAAGTACTTCATTTGATTTTCACAATGACCTGAGGAACTAGTGCCCATTTTACATATAGTAAAACAAAGTTTCTAAAAAAGAAAACTAAATGATTTGCCCAAAATCTCACACTCTAGGAGTGGCAGAACTAAGTCTCAAACTCTGACTCTGAAGACTGGTGCTCCTTCTTTTGCATCTCAGGGCCTCCAGGGTCAAAGGATTTTATTGACACGTGGGAGACACATGTATTGAATAAGAATCAGTCTACAAACCTAGGTGTGCAGGATGACATTTCTTTATTTCTTTTTGGCTCAATTAATTGCAACTGCAGGGCCCCATCCCTCTGGGCTGTCAGAGGAGTCAATCTCAGTTGTTTCTCTGTTTTCTTTCACTACTGAGTGCTTTTCCTGCCTTAGATTCTCTCAAATTACCTACAAACCACAGAGTTTTGCTAAAGATCCACAGACTTAGACAGGACTTCCATCGTTGGTCATCTGTCCCATTGCTTATCCCTGAGCTGTCCGCTGCTCAGCTTCTGTGGTCCCTTCGGAACCACTGCTCTTTGCCGCCTGCGGAATCCTTGGCAAGCCTGAGGGTTTATGCCTTCAATCTAGATAGATTCTGTGGTGCACCACATGGCCTTTTCCTCTCAGATTTGCCCAAATCTGCTACTGAGCGGGTTACAGGCCTCAGAGACCCATTTTGCTCTCTTCCCTCTCCTCAGTCCCTGGGACTCTCACTATTCTGGTGGAGATCTCCCCATCCTCAAACCATCTTCCTAGTGGCCTCAAACTTTCAGATACAAAATCCAAGACATTTGCAAAAACCTATACTGAGGCAAAATATATATAAAGAGAGAACCTGTTGCCTGCTTGAATAGGGGGAGGAAAATAGGAAAATGCAGAGGGGAAACAATATTATTAAAAAAAATTTTTTCATAAATATCTTCAAATAGAGGCTGACAAGATGCTGGGAAAGGAATTCAATGAATTCTTATCTTCCTTATCAATTTTCCCTAATCTATTCTTTTTCTCCATTTGCTTCTGAAGATAGTTCCCTTTAAACTGTTTATTATCTTTGACATTTCCCTAAGTGACATGGTTGTTGGAACCCTCTTGTGGTTGGCCACCTTTGTTTAGTTCCAATTATTCTTTTCTTTGGATTGACATGCTTCCTCTGTCTTGTGACAGCTTTGGCAACCGAGAGACAGACTTACTTTCTGTGAGACTTCTGGAGTTTGTTCCTGGTCTTAGGAACATGCATTCTAGAGGAAGAAAACCAGTCTGACATTTGCACAACTCTCATTCCTTCCATTCTTGACTCACTCTTTCCAAAGTAAGCAGTTAGTGAATTATCTCAAATTGGACTGTCGTCTCTAGGCTCATCCTAAGACTTTTTCCTACCCCCTCAGTGTTTAAGAAACACAGACCAATTTTCAATGAGCTACAATAAAGTTTCATTAGAAAATTAAATATGCTTCTATGAAATATGACCAAATGGAGAAAAAAAGTAATGTGTTTACACAAAGTGATTTTCCCACAAAAACAGGAAAAGAAGACAAATAGTAATATGCCCCACAGATGGGATTACAACATGTGACTGATGACTATATCCCCTTGAATCTTTCCACAGCTGGGTTCTTTATGTGAATGGCAAGGAAAAGATAACAGACTGTCCAGCCGTGAATGATGGAAGCTGGCATCATATTGCAATCACTTGGACAAGTGCTGACGGAGCCTGGAAAGTCTATATCGATGGGAAATTATCTGACGGCGGTGTGGGCCTTTCTGTTGGTTCGGCCATACCTGGTATGCTTTAGCAAACGAAATATAATTCTATTAGATGCTAGCGGTCATGGTGCTTAGATGAAAATCAAGCCTGCTAGCTTTGTTGTCTTCAGTTTTAGATAGAGATCAATAGTTATCTCTCCCTTTACTACCTCCTGATTATCTGGACTGTGAATTACTAGAAACTTTTTCCTAGGTGAGCTGTGTGACTCTCTGTGCAAGAAATGCCTTTGGGGATCTGTACTGAGAATACTAAGCAGCATGTTGAACTAACAATGCGTGGTTACTAGACGGCCTTCCAAGGAGATTAATCACTCATGTGTTTTGTTTTAGGCTGTAGGTTTTGTTTTCTGATTAGTGCACACAGTTTACGAGTATATCCAGTATACAAGCTGGAGCACTGTGTATGGCTGTCTGTTTTTTATGCACTTTTCCCAGTAGAACTCAAACTCTCTTCTAAAAATACTTTTTAAAAAGTATTCAGAGAGTTTTAGTTACAAGGAATGCAAAAGTATTAGGCAACCCAGGTTCTCAGCATTATGCCTAGCAATAACCTTGCTCTATCTAGACTCTTCTATGATATATGTCATATGAGGAGGAATGGTTGCCAGTTCCCTGTAGTAAATAAGGAAACATTAGATGTGTTTCAGCAGCAAGTGGCATTTTCAGGTGACATGGGGTGGTGGTTCCTTTTTGTGTTTAATTTAGAGTATTCTTGTTTTCAGCTGTCTCTTCTCTGGGCGGTGGGATTGCAGGTGGCTTTTATTTTCTTCTTTATTCCTTTCTGGTATTTTCATAGTGAACATATATTTTGTTTACGGTAAGAAAAAGAGCATTTCTATCTTTAAAAAAAAAAGTAAACTCTGATGGAAGAGTGAAAAGTAGGTTAAAAGAATAGGAAAATAGGGGCTGGCCCCGTGGCCGAGTGGTTAAGTTCGCGCGCTCCGCTGCAGGCGGCCCAGTGCTTCGTTAGTTCGAATCCTGGGCGCGGACATGGCACTGCTCATCAGACCACGCTGAGGCAGCGTCCCACATGCCACAACTAGAAGAACCCACAACGAAGAATACACAACTATGTACCGGGGGGCTTTGGGGAGAAAAAGGAAAAAATAAAATCTTTAAAAAAAAAAAAGAATAGGAAAATAGAACAAGGAAGATGTAATAGCAGCCACCAAGGCGATGGTTGTCTTCCCACAGCAGTAGGAATGAATTAGAGTCCATAAATCTTGCAGAGCTCCAATCAACAGATCTTAGTGAATGACTGGCTTTAGTTTGGGCGATCAGATTTGTTAAAGAGTCTGTTGGCTGAGATAGGAATTCTAGGGAAAGCACAATTATCAGAGTAGGGGTTAGAAGTGGGGAAAGATGCTGTATTTGGTTTTAGACATATTGAGTTTGAAGTCTCTGTTGGAATTCTAATTACAGGAATGCATGCAGCTAAGAACAAAGATGGATATCACTTTATATTAAATTGACAAATTTGTTTTTATTGATAAGGTAGGATTTGGCAAGGATTCAGCATAATGAACACTCTTGAAGAGTGCTGGCAGGTGCTAAAATTGATACAGCCTTTCTGGGATACAATTTAGAAACTTTCATCAAGGGCCTTAGAGGAACCCTTTGCATGTAACCGACAATTCAACTACCAGGAATCAATCTAAAGGAAATAACCAATGATCTGAACAAATAGTTATGCATCAGTATATTTATCTCAGTGTTATTTTGGTACCAAACTTGGAAACAACTCCAATATCCAATAAGAAATGGTGGTTTAGTTAGTTAATTAAATAAATTATGGATTGTTGTACATTCATGATAAAATAAAATAGCTGTTCAAACTCATGAAATGACAACATATTCAAGAAGAAAAGTAAGATACAAACATCATATATAGTATGATCTGAGTTGTGTGTTTTAAAATCTCTCTCACACACACATACACATATACTAAAAAAATAATAAAAATTAAAACGAAACCTACAAGGAAGTACACAAAACTGTTCAGTGATTATTTCTGGGTGAAAGGAATTCTTTATACTTTATTTTTTTTTCAAATTTCCTTCCATGTGCATGTATTAATCTTTAATTATTAATTTTATAAGAAGAAGATGTAGTTTGGAAAATCATGCTACAGACGTGGATTGGCAGGTGAGTGAGATCAGATGGGGAGACTAGTTGAAGGAAAAAGAGAAGAGGCCAGGGTGGAATCCTAGGCACAACAGCATCTAAGAGGCAGGCAGAGGAGAGACTGACTGAGCAGAAAGGCTCAAGGAGAACCAGGAGAGGATGCTGTCATGGAAACCAAGTGGAATCCATCAGCCTCCTGGCAGGAAACAGGTGGCACACAAGGGGGTAACTAAAGAGAGTTTAATGAAGGAAGTATTTTCAAAGGTGTGGGCAGGGTTAAGAGAACCACAGTATGATAGTAAAACACCTCATGACTAGCAACAGTGGAAAGTCACCAGGGATGGGCCTGAAGTGACAAGGGATGGGAGTTGTTGCCAGAATTCAGGCAAACCTATAATGATGGAGAGAAATCACTCAGCAGGAGCAATGATATTAAATAGAAGAAAGCAACCACTGAAAGTCTGTTGCCTGTCAGGAAGGTATCTAGGAAATTAAACTTCCCTCTTATCCTACTTTCTTACCTCCTGATGGTCTTTCTGTTTGCCAGGCACAAACAGAAACCAAAGGAACAAGGCATCCAGGCGGTACAGTCCATAGGTGTCAAACTTTGGGGGTACAAAGTACAGTTGGAGAAGGGTGGGAGGAGCTCTGAGGGGCAAGCACAGACCATCCAGTACACAAGGAAGGACAGCTTAATAGAATGAAATGATCGATGGAAACATATGACACAGAGAAGTCACCAGAGGTGAATATTGAAGAGTTTCCATTGGATTTGGCAATTAGGTGGCCACTGGCAACTTTGGAAGCTTCCTTAGAATTGGTGATAGAAATTTGAGCATTGTAGGCTTAAGAATAAAAAAATGAAGAGCAGCTATATGGGATCTGTCATAGAGGGTAATTTCCTGGAAGAAAGTAGGCAAAATAGGACTTAGCTATTTTGTTTATATAAAATAATATATATATATATGTAGTTTTATAGTTAAATATTTATAAATCCAATAATATTTTAAATCCTCTCCAACCATTTTTTAAGTTGCTATATGAAACATTGAGTTTGTCCTTATTGATAAAACATAAACTATAGATAATTTAGCTTTTCCATAATTTTCCCTGATGCATTTATATTGGCTATGCTTTTTCATCTAGTTAGCATTTTAGGAATAACAGACAATCAGGCCAGTTTTCCTCCTTGTTTCTCTCCTTCTCTCTTTAGGTGGTGGAGCATTAGTTCTTGGGCAAGAACAAGACAAAAAAGGAGAGGGATTCAACCCAGCTGAGTCTTTTGTGGGCTCCATAAGCCAGCTCAACCTCTGGGACTATGTCCTGTCTCCACAGCAGGTCAATTCCATTTTCAGTGTATGACAGTAATGAGATACAAAGGTACAAACCTAGTGAAAATGTGAACAGCCTAATGATGCTCTATCTTATTGCAACCTCTGGGTTTTCAGAATTTACCACCAATATCATTTGATGCTATGGTCATAGGCTAAATCAGGCAGAGGTTATCTAAAGTAATTTTCAATGAATCTCCTTTTCAGTTTCCTACTGCTGTTTTTAAATTTTACTGGACATGACTAATTTATAAAATTTTGTCATTTTGGAGCCGGAAAGAATCAGAGAATAATACTGCAAATCCCTCTGACTAAAGATGCAGAAATTTAGGCTGGCACGAGATCGTACAGAGAGTAACAGATGAGCTCGTAGGTAGACAATCTGGAGTCCCACAGCCTCAGTTAAGATCTCAGTTCTACCATGAATTCATGATGATGATGTTGAGCATATTACTCTATCTCTATAAGCTTCAGTTTTCTTTTCTATGAAGAATGAACAAACAGAACTGCATAGAGGAGTTTTGGCAGGATTGAACAAAATACTGCATGTACGATCATGGCATTTTTTGGCACATAGTAAAGTCTTGGTAAATGTTTTCTCTTACTATTATAGTGGCAGAACTTGTGTAAACCTCAGTTTCCTCAACTCTAGATCAGAGATAGAAGACAGGAGAGTGGAGAAGGGGAATCTGTACAACACGTTAGCAACCTGCAAAGCTTTAGACAAATTGTATGCGTAGAATTTCAGAATTTCTGGCAAGAATGAAATATTTGGGAAAGTAAATGGTGGAGGTGGAGGAGAGAGGAAAGACAACTTTCCTGCTGCCCCTGAAATCATATCATGCAAAACCCTACTTCTCTCCACGCCCCACTCCATCTGCAAATGTTTTCAATGGGACGAAATTAAGATATAATAACTCTGTCTTCCCTAAACAAGTAAGGTTTATCTAAAGATGTGTTTTTAAAATTTCAGGTGAAATCGCTGGCTACCTCATGCCCAGAGGAACTTAATAAAGGAAACGTGTTAGCCTGGCCTGATTTCCTGTCGGGAATTGTGGGGAAAGTGAAGATCGATTCCAAGAGCATATTCTGTTCTGGTTAGAGTTTCCGTCTTCCATAGCTTCTGCTATCTCTTAGCTACTCTGGGGTTTTCTGGCAAAAGGACACAATTTGAAATTCTCTATTGGCCAAATAGTGTGTGTCTATCAGTGTGATGTTTAACTAGTAATTCATTTTGACCCTGCCTTCAACCAAAGGATTTGTTTTTTTTTTTAATACTGAAGTACGTTCTGTATAATGGGGTACAAATTAATTGTGGAGGAAACTAGGAAAAAGGTAAAATAAGGAAAATAAGATTAGAGGAGGGATATGGTTGAGGTTTTAAATGTCCACCAAAGTCCTACCCTCCTTTTTGAGATGGGATACTCTCTGAGCTCTGGACTTTCTAGCAGCCACCTAGGGGCAAGTGGCACACGGAGAACAACAGTGGACATTACAACTCGCACACTGAATAATCCAACCCTGAGTGATCAAAACTGCCTCATAAAATCCAATATATTTCAACAAGTCTCTAAAGCTGTCCTAGAATTCATGGTTTTTGATAACTTACAAGAATATTTCATTAATATTCATAAAATACTATTTTTTGCCTTAAAAAATACTCAGCAGATTTCTGCTGAAAGAGAGAAGGTTGTTGACTCAAATAGTTTTTTCTAGTAATGTTCCTTGCCAGTGATCTGGTTACGTGTTGCCCTGTTTTAAGATCAGTACAGTGTCTCTCACATGCTGCTACAACATACGAGTTGAAACTCTTGACCTGGTGAAGCCACCACTATGTTGCTGACAAGCTCTGTACCTGTGTTCTTTGCCCTCAGATTGCCCACCTTTAGAAGGATCGGTACCTCATCTCCGAACTGCATCAGCAAACTTAAAACCAGGCTCCAAAATCAGTCTATTCTGTGATCCAGGCTTCCAGATGGTCGGGAACCCTGTGCAGTACTGTCTGAATCAAGGACAGTGGACACAACCGCTCCCTCACTGTGAACGTGAGCTGCTGTTGTTGAAGGCATTTCAGTAGCTCTTGAAAAACGTTGGCATCATAAGAACACTTTTCAGGAATGCTAGATAAAAGCTAGATACTTAATAGTAGTAAATATTCATTGAATACTTCCTTTGTGCAATGAACTATGTTGGGCACCACGAAAGAGGTGGGCAATGAAGATCCAAAGAGACCCTCACCTGTGATTGTATGCCAGGTGGCACAAGGAACAGGATGGGAAGGAAAAACAGACATAGGGGCTGAAGCCCAAAGGGAGATGGGTCATTGCTTGGTGTGAAAAAACAGGAAGAGATCTTTTGACTTGGGTGCATCCGTTCATTCATTTATTCAACATTTTGTAAAGTACCTAGTATGTGCTCGACACTGATCTAAGTTCTGGAGATGCAGCAGATGGGAAAATAGTCTGTCTTTTTATGGAGTTTACACTGTAGAAGGAAAGGCAGGAAATAACAAGAAAATATAATATTATTTATTTACAGTAAATATTAACAGCAAGGGCCAGAAGTAAGGCCTATGAAGAAAAATAAAGCAGAGTAGGGAAAAACAAAGTGAGAGGGCTGGGTGGAAGCAAGACTGCTATTGTGGATAGGGTGATGAGGGGAGTTTCTCCATAGCATGTGTTCCCACCTGACATGTTGTATACATTTATCTGTTTCTTGTCTCTCTACTCCCACTAGATAGTAGGCTTCATAAGGCAGGAATTTTGTCTGTTTGGTTCATTACTGTAACCTCAGCACCTAGGAGAGTGTCTGGCAGGTAGCAGGACCTCCATAAATACTTTTTGTAAATGAATGAATTGCATACCTACTATGAGCCAGACAATATACTAGATGCCCAGGGCACAGATATGGCTATAGCTTGCTGCCACCCCTAGAGCACTTTCAGTCTAATGTTTGCGTGCAGCGAAAAGTTCATGCTTAACTCAACTGCTAGTTTCAACAAAATATCTTTTGAGCATTTTGCTCCTAATGCAGTTGTGTTCTTCTTGGTCACATTACAGGCATTAGCTGTGGGGTGCCACCCCCTTTGGAGAATGGCTTTTATTCAGCTGAGGACTTCCACGCTGGCAGCACAGTGACCTACCAGTGCAACAATGGCTACTATTTGTTGGGTGATTCAAGGATGTTCTGTACAGATAATGGGAGCTGGAATGGCATTTCACCATCGTGCCTTGGTGAGATCAATCTTGGCAAATACTGTGTGGGTTTATTCTAGCTCCATGGGAGACAGTCATCCCAAATTCCTGAGGCTCTCTTGTGACATTCCTTTGTTAACTTCATCTCATCCAAGTGAGCTCTGGGCAAGCCATAGTGAGAAAGCAGCTGTCCACAGAAGTGCCAAAAATGTTTTAAATTTTTATCAGACTCAGTAGTAAGAGTATCTTTCTCTATCTCAGTTCTTCTACTTACCCACCTATAAACTGTGGAAATAATAGATTTTATTGTATATCTGCAATGTGATTATGACTGTTATATTTAAATTTTATAAAAATATATATAAATTTTATAAAAATATATTTATATATAATATTAGGTTTATAAAAATATATATTGTTATATATAAATATATATGTAAAATAAATATAACTATAAAATATATATAACTCTATATTATAAAACAATTTATATGGTTATATATAAAAATGTATATAACTATATATAGTTATACATTAGATGATATGTAATGATTTAAAAGTAAAAACAAATGTTTGATACATAGGAAAACTCAATCAACTTTACTGTGTGTAAACTGCCTTCTTTTCAGATGTTGACGAATGTGCTGTTGGGTCAGATTGTAGCGAGCATGCTTCCTGTTTGAATACAAATGGATCCTACGTTTGCTCATGTATCCCACCCTACACAGGAGATGGGAAAAAATGTGCAGGTAACCTGTATATGTATAACTGGGAAGTCTATTTCAATATTTTTATTCAAGTGTATATTTCAAATATGTGTTATTTAAAAATAATACAATATTTTCAACTTCAAAGGGGAGATGGAAAAGATAAACTCTCTCTAAAAAGACATGTAAGTAACAGCTAAAGGTGCTTTAAATTAGCATCATGCCTCTCCCAACTTCCCAATTTCTGGAAAAGCAAAACTGAGAGCCAACTATATCACAAGAATGCTGAAGAAACGTCTACACAGTACGAGAATAGTAGCATGGATTTAGAAATATAATCAATGACCTCTAGCGCGTCAGTCAGAGCAAAGAAGATGCTTCATCACATCTTTGCTGTCACTATCTTTGCCCTGCCTCGGCCACACAGAATTATATCATTGAAAAAAAATTGAGATCTTGCCTTACCACCTCTCTGTATTTTGTGATAATTTTGATAATACTGGCTCATCTCTCAACCCATCAACGTCTTTCTACATTTATTGTGAGAAAGCAACTATCAGAAAACAATAAGACAGAAAGTAAAGAGGAAGTCTCAAAATTAAGTCATAATTGCATTTACTTTTTGAGAGTATTTCATTTAAAGTCCATGACTTATGCAGCCAAAATGATCTTCAGAAAGATTGAATCAATGTATCTTCCCTTTTTAAGAATTCAAGTATTTATTGACTCCTCTTGTTCAACTCTAACCCGGAAATCTCCCTTGAACTTATTTCCCTTTCTAGAAGGGGTGGCCAACCCCAAGTGTGCACATAGGAAGGGCTTCTAATCTGTAGTCTTTTTGGAACGAGAGGCCGAGAACTTCTCCTAAATGTGTTTTAGTACAGCCTTTACATTAGGTTGAAAGAAAGTCATTTACTCTTAAAAAGTGGGTGTGAAGTCCAGAGGAATAAAAGGGGCTGAACCCCTTCTCAGCCAGGCCTTGGCACCACCACTGCTTCCCCAATAAACAACTCCCTTTTTGGCCAGATAAATTTTGTATATTTTTGTTACTCATTGCTGTTTCAAAATATTGTTGTTTAAATCTCTATTAAATATATTTTCTTGGGGCCTGGCCCAGTGGTATAGTGGTTAAGTTTGCACGCTTCACTTCAGTGTCCCAGGGTTCACCAGTTCGGATCCTGAGCACCAACCTCGCACTGCTCATCAAGCCATGCTGTGGTGGCGTCCCACATAGACAACTAAGAAGGACCCACAACTGGAATATACAACTATGTACTGGGGCTTTGGGGACAAAACAAAAGAAAAAAGAGGGAGATTGGCAACAGATGTTAGCACAGGGCCGATCTTCCTCACACACACAAAAATAATAATAAAGAAAGAAATGTACATATATGTGTTCCTGTCTAATTGTCCAACATGTCGCTGCGCTTCATGCATCTCCCTTCAGAGGATTCTTCCTCAGGGTCTAACTTGGTATCTTCAGTGTAATGAGACCTTGCATGGTTGTGTGAAAGCCCATTATTGTCCCACAAAAACTGTTTCTCTCTTTCAAGAACCTGTAAAATGTAAGCCTCCAGGAAATCCAGAAAATGGCCACTCTTCTGGTGAGATTTATACAGTGGGTGCTGAAGTCACATTTTCATGTGAAGAAGGACACCAGCTGATGGGAGTAACCAAAATCACATGTTTAGAGTCTGGAGAATGGAGTCATCTGATGCCATATTGTGAAGGTGTGTTTAGTAAATTCCCCATGTTCGTGGGGTTTGGCCATCCTAGAATTTAAGGTATAGAAATGTCGAGTGTTGTATCAATATTCTTTGTATTTAAAGCCCAACTATTAGGCTCATATTTAAACATGACAGGAAAACCGAGAACTGCCCCCTAGGGTTTTAGAAACTTTTGCACTCATTAGCTAAGAAAAGCAATGCTTTTTGTTTTTCCTCCTTTAAGCTGTTTCCTGTGGTGCACCAGCTATTCCAGAAAATGGTGGCATTGATGGATCAACATTTACCTATGGCAGTAAAGTAGTATATAGGTAAGTATCTAAGACCAGAACTAGTTTGTAGAAGTTTTTGACGACACACTGGTGGTGATATAATACTGGAAGAAAGGGTGAAGAATAATCCCAGAGGATGTTTTTAAATTGCTGTGAAATTAATTGAATCATGTGTAGTGTAAAGAATTCTAATCCAATAATCTAATGGTCATCATATCTAGAATCCTTAAATCCCCTGACCAGAACCCAACTATTGCCACCAGCACCTCCTTGAGATGCTCTCAGAATGGATGTCATGTAGGACGGCCCTGCAAGCTAATAAATAGTCTTGCTTATAAGTTGGAGCTTTAACTCCAAACCCAATATTTCAGGGACTTATACTAGACCAGACCAATCTCCAACCAAGAATTTTGTTTGCAGCTACTAATCCATGACACACACCAGGGGCAAGCCAAATCCTTAAGCCTATCCTTCTACTTCTCGCTCAGCAAGGGCCTTATGGGAGAGAAGTACAGTATTCAACCCTGAAAAAGAATAATTATAAAGCATTATTTCAGTAGGAAAAAAAGAACTCTTCCTATATGAGTATATTCACAATATTTTTGGAGGTTTTGGCACAGATGAAATTATGCAAAATAAAGCAAATTATATTCTCTAATTTTCCTTTATCTTCTCTAGGTGTGATAAAGGATATACTCTGGATGGTGATAAAGAGTCATCCTGTCTTGCCGGTGGTTCTTGGAGCCACTCTCCTCCTGTGTGTGAACTAGTCAAGTGTTCTAGCCCCGAAAACATAAATAATGGGAAATATATTGTGAGTGGGCTTACATACCTTTCTACTGCATCATATTCGTGTGAGAGTGGATACAGGTAAAGTTCACAGACACCAGCCACGCTTGTTACAATACTGTTACTCATTTTTTTACTCAGTAGGTTTCATTTGCATGTGACTGACTGACTTTAAATACAAGTTTCTAAATGTAAAAGATATTCTCAAATTTGTATGCTTCCTGAAGCCTAGCTCATAGTAAATGCCCAGGGAACTATTCCATCTAACTTTGACTCTGAGAGTCCTAGTTCAATTGCTATAAACATTCAGACATTAAGCATGAAAGCAAAAGTGTTTGTGAGGCATAACACAATGCCTGGATTTTTTGGTAAACAACTTACCAAGCTTACACTCAGCATTACATGAGATGTTATAAAAAATTTACCAAGGTAAGGGCCTGGGTCCTTAATACCGTACAAGATTAATTTGATGAAAGGTGTGTGTGTGTGTTCAAACAGAAGGGACAGCAGAGAGAGTCAGGCTGTGATCAGAAACTTGGCCAACAGGATCTGAAGTGAAACAGATGAAGTGAACAGAAGCAGAGTGAGTAATACAGACAATCAGAATCAGGTTGGCAAGTGAAGGTGGATAAGCCATGATGTAGGATTTGAGGTTGTGAAATCAAAAGAAGACCAAAGGTCAGAGTCATGAGCCACACACTTCAGATCCCAAGCTCGTGGCAAGGATGACGGACACCCTTGGACCTCAGTTATCCTGACTTCTTGGGTATCTGTCTCCCTTGTCACTGGGTCCTAACCAGTCTCGTAATTCCTTCTCCTCCAAGTAATCTGCTATTTGCAAGGTTTGAAGTGCCCTACAACACCACCAATGAGCACATTAAGCATTGTGTTTTGCACCGAGTTGTTATTTTTTTTAGCATATTCATGGTTTTAAATGGTCTATAGCCTGCTCAGATTTCCCTTGTTTTTATATAAAGCAAGAAAATAGGAAGAAACTTTACTTTTACGTATTAGAATTCCTCGTGTCCCCTAGGCGCTTCTAACTCCTTCCTATCTCATCTCCATAGCAGTAAATAAATAGCCAATGAAAGAGGTGGCATCTTTCTTCCTGTAGCTTACAGGGCCCTTCCGTCATTGAATGCTCGGCGTCAGGCAGCTGGGACAGAGCGCCACCTACCTGTCATCTTGTCTTCTGTGGAGAGCCGCCAGCCATCAAAGATGCTGTCATCACCGGGAGTAACTTCACTTTTGGGAACACTGTTACTTACACTTGCAAAGAAGGGTGAGTAGAGCCTGGGAAGGGAAGAAACATTGGGAGTGGATGTTCCCTGACTGCAGACATGGGCTTCTCTGAACACTCAATTAAATTTCCCAGCAGCCAGAGCCAAAGAGAGCTTTATGCTCTTGCTTTCTGACAGCAGAAAGGGAGCATATTCTCCTAGGGGAGCAATGTTTTCCTGGAATTAGAGTGACTTATCAAATTAAGCCTTGCATAATGGACATTGGGTAGTTCAATGGAAAATATCTTTATACTTTAATTAAAGATGCAAAAAAACACATCAAAATAAGCATTTGTAGATTTATCCTCTTCAAAACCAAAGGCAAGACTTAAGTCACAACAAAAGATGACACATCTGCAGGAAAAAGGATAATAAAGTTCAGATTTTTACATTTTTAATAATCTCATTTAATTCAGAGATAAAATTTGTAGAACCAGGGAGCAGATTGCAAATTGCTTTCACACTCATTGTCTCATTTGCTCCTCATGGAAACCCTGTGAATTACGGAGAAAGGAGAGCTCACTCTGGGATGGTGATCTGCTTAGGGTCTTCGGCAGGCAATAAAGAATTGAGGGGTGATTTAATCCCAGGTCATCTGACTGGCATGTCATCTCTTTTTTCCCCATGCTTCCTCAGTAAATATCCTCACCAGTAATAGCGCTTTCATACTGCAGATTTACCCGAGTTGCTCTTCACGCAATTGGAAGCAGCAACAGCAGAGGGGTTACCATTTTCTGGATTTGTGTCTCAGCTCTGTCCATCATTAACTGTGTGGCCTTGGGAAAATGGTATAACCTCTCAGTGCTTTGATTGTCTTCCTACATAAAATGAGTTCATTAAAGGTTCATGCTTCATATGGATATTGTGAGGAATAAAATGACATAGTGATAGACTAGCTGGAAAACGACTCAATAAATCGGCAAACTTTGCCATTATTATGATGATTCCAGCACAGATAAGAGGACACACTTTCTATAATAGCATGGAAGTTGAAATTCGTTTCGCCTGATGGAAGACCGTCCTACTAATACTGGACTGCCAGCAGGTGGCGACAATATTTCCTTGCAAATAGCTCTTGAGCGTCAAACACTTGTATAAACAGCTGACAGAAATCCCAAATCTTAACACTTTCTTAAGTGAAAAAGAAATCTTTAACAATAAAATGTCAGTGCAAGAATTAGCTTTTGATGGCCCCATCTCTCCCCTGTGGAGTGACTCATTTAAAAATTTCTTCCTGGGGCCAGCCCGATGGCGTAGTGGTTAAGTTCGCGCTCTCCACTTTGGTGGCCGGGGGTTCACAGGCCCAGATCCCAGGTGCAGATCTGGCACCACTCATCTAGCCATGCTGTGGCAGCATCCCACATATAATAGAGGAAGATTGGTGTAGATGTTAGGTCAGTGCCAATATTCCTACAACAAAAAAACAAACAGGCAAAGAAATTGCCCAGCAAATAGAGAGATCTCACTTGTCATCCCACCGAGCCTCTAGGTGGAATGTTTCTAGCGAATATCCTGTGAATGAACTGCTAGGACTAGGGTCATGCCAGACTCTGCTGTTGCTCTCTATTCGAACTCCAAGGCAGTATGTCCCATCCTCTCTTCTTCCCTTTCCTGTCCAATCCAGGGACAACCACAGCATTCATTTACAGGCTTACTTTTCACTTTTTAATTTCCTCTTCATTTCTAGCACATGGAGATTTCTTTTCTTGTCAGCTCAGCTACGCATTTAAAATAATTTTTGTTATATTTCATCAAGTTTTATATAGGGAGGGTTTTCAGACTTTCTTGTAGCCAGAACTGGAAGTCAGTTGGCCCCCTTCTCTCTCTCTTTTTGTCCTTTTCGATCTCTTCCCCTAGGTGATTGATGGGCGTAGGTCAGCATGCACTGTGTTGTTCTATGCAAGGATGGCAGCACTGTGTTCAAGTCATGGCTTTTGTGTAATGGGGCCTGTCCTGCTGTCTTCTTCCACTTCCTAAGATGCTGTTGGCCTGATAAGAGGGTTAGGGCCTATTTCCCTCTCTAACCCTCTCAACTCTCTATTCTCCCTTGAGACGGCCTGACACCGGTCACTGTTCTGCACACTGTTTAGGCCACCCAGGCCTGTTAATTACATGCACATATGTGCAGTCTTGCTTCAGTCTCATTGTTTTTTCTTCCTTTACTGATGTTGTGCTTTGTACCAGCCTTTCCTTGAATTAAGGGGGAAAGATCCAGTCTCAAGTTTAGGATGAAAGAGCAGATACTTTAGAAGACTGGAGTAGTAAGATGAATGGCAGAGAAGGAAAGAAGCAAGGAGCCTCATTTCTGCCTCCTGCCCTAAACTTGGCTTTCCAAATTCACCTTTTATCAAAACATTGCCCTGGGGGTTCTCAACCGTTTACCCAAATTAACAAAGTGGTCACTTGTTTCCCATTTTTCTTTTCATCCCTGTGTGTAGACTCTTGGTGAGAAGCTCAGAGAGAAGGAAGGGTCATTGGCATCCTAAAATCCTATTAGAATGTTTCCCTTTTGATTCCTCTCAAATATAGACTTTTAAATGCATTACTGAATTTACTAAGATAAAATTTTTGATCATCGTTTTTAATTGAAAACAGAAATAATTACGGATGCAGATTTATGCTTTCCACTGCTCTTATTAAATTGCAGCTCGTTAAATATGTTGCTCTTTTAAGGCTCTTGTAAGGTTCTTCTTCTAAAAAGAGAAGAGCTAATAACCCACTTGGGAGCCTCTCATAAAACTTCCCAGGCACATGCTCATTAACAGGCTTCCCCTCAGTGTGTGAATCAAATCACTGGAAATAGCATCTGAAGATTCCTCTGCCCATTTTCAAAGCGTTTGTCATTATTATTCCAAAAATATGCTACTGTATTACAGCCAATTTCTCCTAAAAGGTGGCCTTCTATGGCATCACTGTAATATCGATGGATCATTTTTCCTTGAAATTATGGAGTAAAACGATTTGTTTTATAATTTGTATAGCCTGATTTTAAACGACAGTCTGCAAGAGTGTCCCCAACGTTTCTTGAATGAGAATAAAAAATGTCGCACAGAATAAAATTAAATATTCCAGCGTTTTAGATATGTGCCAGTTCCAATTTTTCCTGCTTTGGTAGCCAACATTTATAAGACATACGTCATCACATGTACAAAACTTTATCTTTTTTAAAATAATTCTTTTAAAAAGTAAGCAGGCGAAATATGTCTCCCAGAAATCTTAACACACATTCAGACTTCTAACATAATGAAGTGGTGCAACAATTTGATCAGAGACCAGTTACAGTTCTATGTAGGCAATAGCTAGCAATTAATTCCTCTTTTTTTGTCATTCAGAACATATATCCTTCTTTAGTATCTTAGAAGACTAACTGATATATTTTAGAAGATAGTTATTTTTAATAAACCTTTATCCCCATCCACACTGGATATGTTATCTAATCTAAGACACAGATTTAGTTCCGTTTCTTGAAGCCACTCAGTGTAAATTTCTTGGCACCTCCAAAATGCCAGCCATTCAAGTATTGATAGCCTGGTCCCAAGATTCTCCTACAAATGGATCATTAGAGATAATTGAGAGGCTTCAGCAAGGGATCTCAGCCCCTTCACATGTTTCTATGACTGAGAAATGATCCTCCCTCTGGCTAGGATGTCAAGCTTGCAGCTTTGGAAGTGAAGATGTAGAGACAGACGTTCTAGCCAGCTCAACCTCAAGTCTGCACTTCTCTTTCTCATAAGTGGACACGATCCCAAGTCTGTTCAATCTCAGTCACTCTCCTGTGAACCTATTCCAATAGGTCTATAGCCCAGTTGGAATTGTGGTACCCAGAATTGAACGCACACTGACACATCAAATTAGAATGTAATTACCACAGAATAAAAATGCCAAATCTAGGAACTGCCACATCGTATTTAAAAGATAAGTATTTATTTCATTTCTCCTCTTCTTTTCCTAGACAAATGAGTTTCTAGAAACGCAATAACTCTTCTAAGGATGTCACCATTGACTCATTCCACTTACATTCAGTGAAACTCCTTCACATTGGCTGCCACTAAGCCATTTTTTTAATTTACACAATTTTTTAAATTATCTATGTGGAGGACCTTCCATTTTATCTTTGTTAAATATTACCTTGTAAGATTGTAAACATTGAACTGGCCTATGAAAACCCTTATTCCCCACCCTACAGTTATGTATTGCCTACAAACTGATGGACATTTGGACTAAGGATAGAGTTTTGTGGCATTTACAAGATGTGAAACTCCCAACTAGCTTATTTCTATTAATCAATACTCTTTGGGTCATCCAGTTAATAAACTGCTTAAATAGTTTCTGTCCTAGCAACATTTTGTCTGCTAAAATCTTATGAGAGTCTTTGTCAAAGGAACTTTCGGAAACCATTTCCAGGTAATCTGTGCCTGTCACATCTTCACCCATCAACTGTCACCACCTGTCAAAAGTACACAAGATCCTGGTGATCATCACTTCCTTTTCCAGGTGTTCATAGGCCATTCCTAACTGTTCGCAAGTTCCCAGAACACCCCATACTCCTTTGCTCATGTTACTTTTCTGCCTTGAATGATTCCTTTTCCACTCTCAAGACTCCCCTCAAAAGCCATTTTATCTGGGAAGAATTTCCTCCTCTTCTCATTCTTTGGGTAGGATCAATCATTTCTACTGTAAGCAACCACTGTGTGAAGGGGCCTATACTGCACCAGGTAGTGTGGGTGGGAGGGGTCGGGGGTGGACACAGACATGTAAACAGCTAAATACATTGGCATTGCATCCTGCCCTAAGGAAGTGACTCTAGCACAGAGTATGGCCCTTAAGAATTATTTAGTGAAGGACTAATGTTGATTGATACACTTAAAGAAAAGTCAAGATTTTAGGTAAGAGAAAGGGATAGTGTAGGTTCTAAGAAATAGGGATAGTATCCAAAATACACTCTTTAAATTCATTTGTTCAAAATATATGTATTTGATGGTAATCTTCCATTACACTCCAGAAGAGCTTTGCCATGATTTTTCCATTAGGGAGGAGCAGTGGTGGAGATTTTCCAGAAGATCATGGGTCAGAGGCCTAACAAAGTGCTGCCAAATTACAAAACACCATTTTTGTGTCTTCAAGAGACTTTGAGGAAAAAGGAAGGTTCTGGAGACAGATGCTTCTGCCTCTAAGCAGATAGTCCCATGAAATAAAGGAAGTATTTTATAGATGGTACAATGGATCCTAACAAATCAGGGATGTCTCAGGTGATGTCTGTGAAGTTCAACCAGTGAAATATGCTGGCAACATCAAGGGACTCATGACGATAATGATGCGTGGTTCAATGTGTGCTATAAAAGCATCTAAAGTGTGCCATAAAAATTTAAACATCAGGAGCCTCTCCAAATGGAACTTCCATCCAGAGCACACGTGACACATGAGTAGTAGAATCTGGGCACTCAGACCTGAGATAATGAGTTTTTTAATAATAAAATTATGCTTTTATCATTATCTTTGTATACCTTCCTGGATTCTCCAAGACAGAAGTTGTCTAAAAATTTATCAAGTTCAGGTTCTTATACAAAGAACTGAATTTATCCCCAACACTGAACTGCAGCAGACCCTAACTGGAGACTGTGCTCAGCTGTAGAAATATCTCGGCATATTCGTTCTGAGACCACTTCTGTCCGTAGCATCATATATGACCACAGGTAGGGTGAATGCACACATTTCTGCTGATGCTCTATCATTTTTTTCCTTGACCTCTCTGTCTCCTATAGATTTCATAAGTCTTGCCAGTGAGGGTGAAGGAATTCCAACCCCTCCAAAATAGCTAATTCTTATAAAAAACTAAAAGGGACCTCAGGAGAAATGTTTACTAACTAATGACTGAAGAATCATTGCTTAAGTGTGGGTCAAATGATTTGTACTCGTGACACTGCAATACTGTTCCCACAGGACACCCACAAATTGTGGTTTAACCTACCTCATTGTAAAAAGAGAGAGGAAGAAAGACAGAGCAATGTCATGGAAAAAGTATAAGTGTTGGAATCCCATAAACCAAATTCAGATCCTAATTCTGCTGCTTGCAGCTGTGTGACTCTAGGCAAGTTTCTTAGCCTGTCTGAACCATCGTTCACTCATCTGTGAAATGAAGAAATTAATATGTCTAATAAGGATTAAGTTAGGTGCCAAATTATTTTAGTCCCCTTACGGTTCCTTAATATCAAAATGACGAACTGATCAGTTGTTAGACATTCCTTTAAAACTCTGTCATCTCTCTTCAGTAGGAAAGTGAGAATGAAAATAAGAATGACTAAAATGTAATTATGCTAATACTGCATATCCTAGTATTTTGTTCTGCTTCATTGAAAGAGCATTTGAGAGTAATTTAAGATTTTTTTACGTCCTCAGTCTATCATCATATATTGGAAAACACCTTGTGCATAAAGAAAGACTAAGAGTTATTAAGCAGAATTTATTCATACTGGTTGAAGAGAAGACCCATGTGCAGAACACAGCTTTTAACTCTAACCACATGGTTAAGGGTTTAGGAAACATCAGACACAAAATTATAATCACTGCTTTAAAGTTCATTGAATATATATAAGTGCATAACTATGAACTATACGTAGGCTACATGTGGCTCATCAGAGATTGTTTCAAAGACTAGGGATAAAATCAACCAACTAAAACCATCTAAAGACAGTTGAAGTTCCAATTTTGAATTGAGTCAAACAAAATTATAACTTGCTCCTCACTTTTTCTTCTTAAGGAAATGTGTAACAATTTTTAGAGTTCTTTAAATAGCAAAAATCTTAGGGCCACTTCCCTTTCTGAACAAGCATTAATATTAATATCAAGATGTATTTCTATATCTCAAATGAAAGTCATTTGATCAATAAGTGCAATATTCAAACAGTAAGTATTGTTTTAAAGAGTAAAAGTAAAATCGTTATTGGACAGATAAAATAATAAAAGCAGAATGTGAAGATGCAAACACCTTTTCTCAGATATTATCCTTAGTTATTGTTTCTTTCCTTCCAATCTCATAGCTACACCCTTGCTGGTCCTGACACCATTGAATGCCTGGCCAGTGGCGAGTGGAGTGGAAGTAACCAGCAGTGTCTGGCCGTCTCCTGTGATGAGCCCCCCAACGTGGAACATGCCTCTCCAGAGACCGCCCATCGGTTATTTGGAGACATTGCATTCTACTACTGCTCAGATGGTTACAGCCTGGCAGACAATTCCCAGCTCATCTGCAATGCCCAGGGCAAGTGGGTTCCCCCAGAAGGTCAGGCTGTGCCCCGTTGTATAGCTCATTTCTGTGAAAAACCTCCATCTGTTTCCTACAGCATCTTAGAATCTGTGAGCAAAGCCAAATTTGCAGCAGGCTCAGTTGTAAGCTTCAAATGCATGGAAGGTTTTGTACTGAACACCTCAGCCAAGATAGAATGTATGAGAGGTGGGCAGTGGAACCCTTCCCCCTTGTCCATCCAGTGCATCCCCGTGCGCTGTGGAGAGCCACCAAGCATCATGAATGGCTATGCAAGTGGATCAAACTACAGTTTTGGGGCCATGGTAGCTTATAGCTGCAACAAAGGGTTCTACGTCAAAGGAGAGAAGAAGAGTACCTGCGAAGCCACAGGACAGTGGAGTAGCCCCACACCCACATGCCACCCTGTATCTTGCAATGAACCACCTAAGGTAGAGAATGCCTTTCTGGAGGTAAGAGACTAATTAGCAAGTGATCCATGGCTTTCATTACAGGCCCAGCCCATTGTGGCTAACGGGGGATTCAGAAGCAGAGGCAGTAAACAGATTAGTTGTTGAAAAACAGAAGTAGCTAAATCTATAGGTAGTGAACATTGGAGAAAATTTGATAGACATTATGAATCCTTTTAATATATTAGCTTTCTACTTTCTGCTAGCATATAGACACTCGAAGCCCTTTGTAGCAATATCTTAGCCCTAACCATGAAGTTGGAATAAGCCAATTTTAATAAAATACCACTTTGCATTATCAAAAAAGTTATTCCAAGATAGATGTATGTTTTATTTTATAGAAATCAAGGTCTCAATGAAACCTAGAGAAATATGACTGTTTCTACTTTTTAGAGAAAAGATGAGGTAAACCATCCACTCACTATGATGCAGTTTTTGTGAGCTTCTTTGAGTGAGCTTAAAGGCAATGTCGCCCTGATGGACAAAGTGTTACGTCAGACCCTCATGCCCTGCTTTCACGCTAACACGCGTCTTCTCATTAAAAGCATCAAGAAAACGAGAATGAGGATCTATTCCTCCAAATCAAGGGCCATTTTAAATAAATAATATTCTAATTAAACACTTTATAAAAACCCACACATATATAGTACCTTTTCTCTTTTCTATTTAACAACAACAAAATAATAGTAAACGCCTTTTATTTAAGACTTTTGCTCAGATATGTTAGCTTTCTATCGGAAGATGGTATATGGTTTATGTAAGGAGGCTTTCTTCATTCATTAATTTAACGGATATTTCTGAAGCTCTTATTAGGCGCCAGATAAGCATTGGAGATCTAGTAATTAATAATACAGATCAAGTCTGTGATGACATCATGCTTACATGCATGTGGGGTCCCCAAGCAATAAATAAGTAAACAAAACAAATAATTATGTTCAAATTACTGAGAAGTCACTACAACACAGAAGCTAGACTTTACCATTATCACTAACAAAGAACCATAGTAATCTTTTTAGTTTTCATAACTAATTCACTTTTTGTACCGCCTAAAAGTGACCTTTTATTATATGAATCACTTATTTATTTGAATTTTGAGATCATGAAGATTAAACTTTTGTTTAAAGATAAAATACTGCTTTTTATTTCCCATCCTTATTTTATAGCATAATTTTTTTCAATTATGTTAAGAATGAACACAAAACTCTGATAAAACTCCTAGGACCATATCCATGAAAAATATTTTGTGTGCTTTTTGTACTATAAAACAACATTAACAAATAAATGTATGTTCGTGTGTGTTTCCCTTTATGTTATTAAAACAACAAACTATGGCATGACTTTGGTCAGCAAGATTTTTTTGAATTTACCAAGTAATTTCTAATTTTCTGTATCACTCTATCAATTCATCAATCAATTTAGAGACTTTTGATCTTTTACGTATTATGGCCGCAGCACTGTGGTCAACATTTCTGCAGTAAGATTACTTAATTGACCTTTTGTTTTGTTCACTTATTGAAAAACATAGAGTGGACTTACTGGAAAAAACATAAGTCCTCATTTGCTTATGTCTAAGTTGATTCATTTTAATGTAGACATTTTAGTCTCTTTTTTACTATTTAATGTATTTAGTTAATCATATTATCTGTTACATAAATTGTACTTAATTGTTTTCTCCCTATTATGCAGCATGCAACTGGGAGGATCTTTGAGAGTGAAGTGAGGTATCAGTGTAATCCAGGCTATAAGTCAGTTGGAAGTCCTGTATTTGTCTGCCAAGCCAATCGCCACTGGCACAGTGAATCTCCTCTGTCATGCATCCCTCTCAACTGTGGAAAACCTCCTCCAATCCAGAATGGCTACATGAAAGGAGAAAATTTTGAAGTAGGGTCCAAGGTTCAGTTTTTCTGTAATGAGGGTTATGAGCTTGTTGGCGACAATTCTTGGACATGCCAGAAATCTGGCAAATGGAATAAGAAGCCAAACCAAAAGTGTGTGCCCACCAAGTGCCCAGAGCCACCCCTCCTGGAAAACCAGCTCGTGTTGAAGGAGTTGACTACTGAGGTAGGAGTGGTGATGTTTTCCTGTAAAGAAGGGCATGCTCTACAGGGCCCCTCTGTCCTGAAATGTTTGCCATCCCAGCAATGGAATGATTCATTTCCTATTTGTAAGATGGTTCTATGTCTCCCACCTCCCCTGATTTCCTTTGGTGTTCCTGCTCCTTCTTCTGCTCTTCATTTTGGAAGCACTGTCAAGTATTCTTGTGTGGATGGGTTTTTCCTAAGAGGAGATCCTACCACTTTCTGCCAAGCTGATGGTACCTGGAGCTCTCCACTGCCAGAATGTGTTCCAGTAGAATGCCCCCAACCTGAAGAAATCCTCAATGGCATCATTGATGTGCAAGGTCTTGCTTATCTCAGCACAGCTCTCTATACTTGCAAGCCAGGCTTTGAGTTGGTGGGAAATACTACCACCCTTTGTGGAGAAAATGGTCACTGGCTTGGAGGAAAACCAACATGTAAACCCATTGAGTGCCCAAAGCCCAAGAAGATTTTGAATGGCAAATTCACTTACACAAACCTACACTATGGGCAAACCATTACATACTCTTGTGACCGAGGCTTTAGGCTTGAAGGTCCCAAAGCCTTGACTTGTTTGGAGACAGGTAATTGGGATGTGGATGTCCCATCTTGCAACGCCATCCATTGTAATCCTCCACAACCCATTGAAAATGGTTTTGTAGAAGGTGCAGATTACAGCTATGGTGCCATGATCATCTACAGCTGCATCCCTGGATTCCAGGTAGCTGGTCATGCCATGCAGACTTGTGAAGAGTCAGGATGGTCAAGCTCCATCCCAACTTGTGTACCCATAGACTGTGGTCTCCCTCCTCACATTGATTTTGGAGACTGTACTAAGGTCAAAGACGGTCAGGGATATTTTGACCAGGAAGAAGATGTGATGGAAGTTCCACATGTGACTCCTCACCCTCCTCGTCATCTGGGAGCAGTGGCTAAAACCTGGAAAAACACAAAGGGATCTCCTGCTACACATTCAGCAAACTTTCTATATGGCACCATGGTTTCATACACCTGTAATCCAGGATATGAACTTTTGGGAAACCCTGTACTGATCTGCCAGGAAGATGGAACATGGAATGGCAGTGCACCATCTTGCATTTCAATCGAATGTGACTTGCCTGTTGCTCCTGAAAATGGCTTTTTGCATTTTACAGAGACTACCATGGGCAGCGCTGCACAATATAGCTGCAAACCGGGACACATTCTGGTGGGCTCTGACATAAGACTTTGTCTCCAAAATAGAGAGTGGAGTGGTACTTCTCCACGCTGTGAGGCCATTTCATGCAAAAAACCAAATCCGGTTATGAATGGCTCCATCAAAGGAAGTAACTACACATACCTGAGCGTGCTGTACTATGAGTGTAATCCTGGGTATGTGTTGAATGGCACTGAGAGGAGAACATGCCAAGGAAATAAAAATTGGGATGGGGATGAGCCAGTTTGCATTCCTGTGGACTGTGGTTCACCCCCAATCTCAGCTAATGGCCAGGTGAAAGGAGATGAGTATACATTCCAAAAAGAGATTGAGTATACTTGCAATGTAGGGTTCTTACTTGAGGGAGCCAGGAGTCGTGTTTGTCTTACCAATGGAACTTGGAGTGGAACCACTCCCATCTGTGTGCCTGTCAGATGTGCCAACCCACCACAGGTGGCAAATGGGGCGATGGATGGCCTAGACTATGGTTTGGGGAAGGAAGTAGTGTTCCACTGTCAGGAGGGCTATGTCTTGCATGGTGCTCCAAAACTCACCTGTCAGTCGGATGGGACATGGGATGCAGAGGTTCCTCTCTGTAAACCAGTCAACTGTGGACCTCCTGAAGATCTTGCTCATGGCTTCCCTAATGGCTTTTCCTTTTCTCATGGGGGCCAGATACAGTATCAATGCTTTTCTGGTTATAAGCTCCATGGAAGTCCTTCAAGAAAGTGTCTCTCCAATGGCTCCTGGAGTGGCAGCCCACCGTCCTGCCTGCCTTGCAGGTGTTCCACACCAGTAATTCAAAATGGAGCTGTCAATGGGACAGATTTTGGTTGTGGAAAGGCAGCCCAGATTCAGTGCTTCAAGGGTTTCAAGCTCCTGGGACTTTCTGAAATCACCTGTGAAGCCAATGGCCAGTGGAGCTCTGGCTTCCCACGCTGTGAACACACTTCTTGTGGTTCTCTCCCAGTGATACCAAATGCATTCATCACTGAGAGCGGCTCTTTAGAGGAAAATGTGATCACTTACAACTGCAGACCTGGGTATGTCATACAAGGCAGTTCAGATCTGATTTGTATGGAGAAAGGGATGTGGAGCCAGCCTCATCCCGTCTGTGAGCCAGTGTCCTGTGGACCCCCACCGTCTGTTGCCAATGCAGTGGCAACTGGAGAGGCACACACCTATGAAAGTAAAGTGAAACTCAGGTAAGACCATGGCTCTTCAGTCTCCAAGGGGTGCAGGCAGGAGCGTTGTAAAATGAAAAGTCATAGATCAAAAATTTAGCTCATTAGGAAGAAAATACCACCTCAGGACTGCTCTCCAAAAACTAAAGCTTTTACCACTTGCCTTTATTCTACCCATACTTATATAGAAACCCGTTGACTATAAAGATAAAATTCTACATTTTCAGGTTGTAGTTCTTAATATAATTACCCTGATTGCCATATTCCATAGAGTTTCATGAAACAGCAAGATCCTCTAGCTAGCTTTAGCATCTCTTAAATCACAAGGCTGTTTTTCAAAGGTCATGCTGGTAAATTTCTTTGTGATATCACTTTATGATGATATTCATACGTGCCGATGTTGAGGAAATAAGGCAAAAGCTGAAGAATTCAGGTCAAAAGACCACTTTCATTGATCAATAAAAATAGGGTGATATTCTTAAGGGGACTTCCAACCTATGCTATCTGAAGAAACTAAGCATTTAATGCACAAAGGTGATTTTTGCTGGAAAACTTTTCTATGTAAAATGTATTATTTAAAAGGATGAGAAAATAATGGAATTAATTTTTAAATTAAGTTTTTGTTGGAATAAATCCCTGAAATGTTCAAAGATATCTCAACTCTCTAAGTCAATTTAGATTTTATTAACATCTCCAAGGGAATTATGGGTTATCCTTCACAGGTTGGCTTCTTAGAGTTTATTAATAATTCAACAACTCTTCTTAAGCATGTCTGTTGTGGGCATTTTAATCCTACTTTCATTTTCTCTTAATTGCCATAAGAAGTAAACCCGGGGGAAGATTGTCAATAAGAAAGCTAAAGAGTAGTGGCTCATGCGCTGAGAAGAAAAACAAAAATGATTCCTTGCTTTTGATATGCATTTTCAAGTTTTTATGTGGATGTTGGTGTGTCAGATATCCTGAGAAGTCACGTATCGCCTGCTTCTCAAGACTTCTCTGTTTGTTATTCCTTATTGTCTGTTGATTACTTCTTCTTTCAGATCTTCACTTAATAGCAGATAAACAGATCATTCCAAGCTTGCAAAACCTGGGACTTCTACCTAGTCTATAATTTGTGAAATTAAAAAATATGTCCACCTAATAAATGTTAGTTAATTAAGTGGCTTAATTAAAAAGGTAGTGTAGTATGGTGGCAAAAGCTGGATTCTAGAGCCATATTCCCTAGGTAGGAATCTCAGCTGTCACTTCTTGGGGAAATTATTTAATCTCTTTGATGTCGGTTTCATTATCTGCAAATGGGAATAAAGGTAATAATAGTACCTACTCATAGGGTTCACATGAGAATTTAATGAGTTAACATTTGTAGAGCACTTAGAACCGTGACTGGAATTTAATAAGTGCTATGTAAATATTTGCTGAGCAAATAAATGCAAATTTAAAAATCACAGAGAGTTTTAGAGCCAGATTGAACTTGAGTTTGAACACCCATGCTACTGTTACATGATAATAGCTAATAATTAGGATTAAAAGAAATACCCTATTTCAAAGGCCTAGAACAGTGTTTGGCACAAAGTACATACCCAATAAATATTAATTGTGTTATATTCTTACTGGTATCTAAGTCTTTTTATGACTTTGTCTAGAATTTCTTGAACTGTCATCTGTTTTTAGAATAAATGAATTCAATAGTGATATTATCCACAATGAAGGTAAATAATATCAACAACATTTAAAGCGACTTGTCTTGGCTAATCCTTAATGTGGATAACTAAAGATCGATCTGGTTATCATTGCTGTGTTGGTGTTTTGGCATGGCAATGCCATCTACCTGATGTTTGAATCCATTTTATATATCACATAAAGTGTCTACTGAGCGTTTTAACAGCTTCTTAAATCCAAGAACAGATCATCAATTATATTGTACTCACTTTAAGGCGCTCATTTTGGCTTTTCCATTGCAGGTGTCTGGAGGGTTATATGATGGATACAGATATAGATACATTCACCTGTCAGAAAGATGGTCTTTGGTTCCCTGAGACAATCTCCTGCAGTCCCAGAAAATGTCCTCTGCCAGCAAACATAACACATCTACTCATTCATGGGGATGATTTCAGTGTGAATAAGCAAGTTTCTGTGTCATGTGCAGAAGGGTATACCAATGAGGGGGTTAACACATCAACATGTCAGGTAAGACTCCCTATCTTAATTAGAATGTGTAAGTATAATTCATTTATATGTATTATATATATAAATGTATATGTCCCCACACAAGCAGTATCTTGCTGTCCTGAAAAGAAAAAAATGCCTCAAGTTTCCAATCATATCAAAGGATTTGAGAAGTTTTTTGGTAGAAATATAATCAAATATATCTTTCTTTCCAATATTCCCATTTTTAAACTAAGAAAGTGCCAAGAGGAGGTGAAAAAACATTTAGATAAAATGTTAAAATATCTATAACAAGATATTCATTAGATAAAATGTTAAAATATCTATAACAAGATATTCATTAGATAAAATGTTAAAATATCTATAACAAGATATTCATGACAAATTAGGCATAAGTCATATGGTCCACGCATAGATGCTCAAAAGAGTGTGTGTGTGTATATATATATAAGTATATATATATTTTTTTAAGTACATGACCCGCTCCAAAATACATACTAGAATGTTTTCAAGTATTCATGTTGGAATGGAGAAAACGAAGGCAAGTTTTTAAACTTTGAGTGGTATGCCTATAAGTTGCTATTTCTCATAAACATTAAATTAAACTGTAGAATTATGTGAAATATATGGGTGCGTTGGTATGTCATGAAATATTTGTACCAACCATCCAGTCCTCATCCATCATAATGAAAACATATTTCTTGGAGTCCTTGATTTTTTTAATGGATTCTATTAGTAACAAAAAGCTTGGTTTTTGTGTTTAAAAAGTGTCTAAAATTGTTTAGAGATGACCATTAAGGCCGTCTAATAAATAACGTGTTTTTTAAGGCTGCAGATAAAAAGTAGCAGAAAGACCAAATTCTAGATCTTCTTGATTATTATTTCGGAGATTATTCTGCCATACAATCAGTATTTGCAAACTTCTTCATTCATACATATTAACTCCTAAATGTAACATAATTTGTTATTTGTTATTTAGCCTGATGGCACCTGGGAGCCACCATTTTCTGATGAATCCTGCAGTCCAGTTTCTTGTGGGAAACCTGAAAGTCCAGAGCATGGATTTGTGGTTGGCAGTGAATACACTTTTGAAAGCACAGTTATTTATCAGTGTGAACCTGGCTATGAATTAGAAGTAAGTGAACAAACTTTTAACCAGAATTAATTTGTTGTTCTGATCTACTTGGGAACATTTTCATTATTAGCACTGATTTCTTTCACTGATTTTGGTTCTAAAAGATTTTTTTATACTTTATTATCTTATCCTAACACTTTACAATAAATATTTAAGGTGATTTATAATCTTAAAAGGCAAAATAAGTCTTGAATTAAAAAAATTAAAGCCATGGTAAAGGAAGAGGAAATTAGTATACCAACCACAAGACTGGTACTGTGACTTCAATTGCCCATTTAACCTGTGTTTCTGCCTCCTGTTAATCATACTCTGCAACAAGGCAGCCCATCTGTCACCGTATGGAGGTGACTGTAAGGATTTAGGTATGCAAAGCTAGGATTGCCTCCAGCAATGGGCTCAAATAACCTTGTCAAGTTCCTGATTGAGATGCCAGGTTCCCACATGGCAGATCTGGCCTGAAAATTCCTCATCGCAGTTCTAACCAAATACTAAGTTAGGTCTCATGACCACTCCTGCTTTGTAATATTAAAACTCCATCAGCAGCGCCTCGGTCTCCCTATTACTTTGGTGGGAATGCTGCAGTCAGTTTTGCTGAAAGCATGATCATATCATCAAACTTAAAATTTAAGAGGCCTGTTTTACGTTATATAACGTTGTCATCTGGTTTTTCAGGAAACCCTTCTCTGCTGTTTTTGTTTGTGTAGTGGTATTTAATGTACGTTTTGCAGAATTATTCATTGCCAGTGATCTGTTAAATTTGTATAGTGCACTCCATTCTTTTCTGACCATGCAATCAAAGAATTGTCATAAAGAGGTCCATGAAAGCTGGAACTAGGCTTATATGGATGTTGTTTTAACTGCTTAAAAGAGTTAAAAAAAAAAAAAAAAAGGAAGGATAATAATGTAATGGTTGATTGCAATTGGAGCGTTTTTCTGTTTTGGAAACCCAGTTGCTCTTCATGTGAGAGTACTAGTGTTGCAATTTATTAAGAAGAAAAGTGGTATAAAATGTAAACATATAGCAAACTGATGGGTCATTAAGTTTGAGGAAGTAGATAATTCACCTTACAATTTTTTTAAATTAATGTTAACTAACTACAAAATTGAGAGAGGTGCCATAGCAATTGTTCTTGCTCCAAGCCACATTTTAGAATTACCAGAGAAACTTAAAAAATATATTGATGTCCAGTTACTTGTAGAAATGAGCGATGCCAGGTCTGGGACAAGAAATGTAAAAGATTAGCCTTGAAAAGCTTGTCAAATGAGATAGCAGGCAACCTAGCAAAGGCTACATGTTAAAAAGACTCAGGGGCCAACTGGATGAGGCCCCCAAGGGCCAAGATGAGACCGTTTTAGCATCAATAAGAGTAATAACTTTAATGGACTGAAACACATCAAATATGTCATGAGTGACAGTAGACTCATAATGATACTAAAAGAAAATTAGTTGGTAACTATTAGAGGATACTCAAGAACAAATTCATTATTTTGAAAACAGACAACGAAAGAGGAAGAAACTGGATGATTGGATAACCAAATAGTAGATGAAAGGAAGTTTCCCTTTATAGAAGTATTCCAGTCAATAAACGATAGAATTTAAATCTCAGAATTCGCAACTCTTAAGAATTAATGGATTTAAGTTGTCATCATGGCTACTGGTGTCAGAAAAAATAGAGGCAACCAGACATTATGTGTCTCCTGGTGGGAAAACACACCATTATGAAAAAGTCTTGCCAAAAACAAGAAAAACTGAATTTGAATCTAGTCAAGCCTCTAAAGCCAACAACCAGTATCAGAGGCAAAGGAACACGCTAAGTGACACCATAGTGAGGTAATCGGCAAAATTCCGTGTGTGGAAATATCTACAAAACAAATGACCCAGTTTTCTGGTTTCTGAAACAAATAAATTGACAGGGTAAGAGGGAAGGAAACTGAGAAGGAATCTGTAGATTTAAAGAGGTACATAAGAGATAAATAAACCCTGTGGACCTTACTTTGTTCCAGATTCAAGTGAACTGTAACAAGATAAAATATAACATTTATGCAACAATTGGAAATTTGAACACTAACTCAACATTTCATTAATATTCAGGAATCATTAAGGTGTGATAATGTTATTGTGGTTATAATTTTTAAGAGCCCCTATCTTTTAGACATTCCTATTGAAATATTTACTATTAAGTAATTTGATTTCTAGGATTTGCTTCACAATAATGCAGGTTCATGGGAAAGGAGTGGGCCTTAGGTGAAACAAGGTTGGCCTTAAGTTAATTGTGTAATCTGGGTGTTGGCTGCATGGGAGTCGTTATACTGTCCTTTCTACTGTTGTATTTTTCATGTCTTTGAATTTTTCTGCAAGACAGTGTTTTAAAAAATGCAAATGCCTGTTTCTCACCCAAGACTAATTAATTCAGTATCTCTGTGGGTTGAGTCTAGGGCAGCAGTAGCTTTTTAAAAGCTCCCAGGTGATTCTCATGTTCAGCCAGGACTGGGAACCACTGCTCTGAGATGTTTCCCAGTGTTTCTCAAAGAGTGGTTTATGAACCACTTGCTTGAGAATCATCTGAGAAGTTGTAAAAAGGAGTGTATGTTCCTAGGCCAAGAATCTGCATTTTTAACAAGTACCTCAGATGCCAAAGGTCAATGGCTGGGAAAGTGGTTAAGAGCAGGCACTTGGTCCTGTCAGACCTCTGTCACAGGCTCTGTCCTCTTGCTGAATGGAAGATGTTGGGGAACCTGCCAAACCTTTCTGAGCCTGTTTCATCCTGTCTATAGTAGAAATGCAGTAACCACATTTGTGAAGTTACTGCAAGGGCTGGAGATAAGAGAAAAAAAGTGGTGAGCTTGGTCCTTTATCCATTGTCTGAGTTCAATATAGGGGAGTTATTAGCATCACTTCCAATGTTCTTTTTATTACCAAAATCAGACAAGGCAATTAGAACAACTAATGTAAATCATGTTAAATTCTTGTACTATATGAATAAGTTTTCATTTATATGTAAGGTACACAACATTTTTGAGTCATCTAAATATCAAAAAATTTACAACACATGCAATCTTGAAATAAAAATTCCTACAGGCAACTGAGGAATAAATCAAAATAAAGAACTCAAAAATGAGATAGGCATGTTATGAAATCACTGCTAATGAGAAATAGAGTGGTTGCTATTATTCTAGAACTTAATATAGCTGTCTAACCGAATTGTTGATTAAGCAGATACATTATGTCAAACATAGTAACCTAAAGCTAATCTGGACCTAAAACTCCAGTTTAATTCACCAAAAACAAGATGTGTAGGGGCTGGCCTGGGGGTGCAGCAGTTAAGTTGGCACGTTCCGGTTTGGCAGCCTGGGGTTCACTTGTTGAGACCCCAGGTACGACCTACACACTGCTTATCAGGCTGTGGCAGGCATCCCACATGTACAGTGGAGGAAGATGGGCACGGATGTTAGCTCATGGCTAATCTTCCCCCCACCCCCCCAAAAAAAAGAGAGAAAAACCCAAGATGTGTAAAGGGACAGAGAGAGAAAAAGAAAGATGGAAATGCATGATGAAATTTGCAACTTACTGAGGAGAGAGCCATGAGATGATATTTGATTTTTTCACATCAACAGTTATAGAAAATAGATTTATCTGAGTTTTTATTGGAATAAAAATTCACATAGTCAAAACAGAATATTTATCTTTCAAAACATGAGAGGAAAGGCAACAAGAAAAAAATAGTAACAGAAAAAGTACTAAACTATTTACTAAAATTAACTATAGGAGTATAGTCCACTCTGGGAAAACCCGAATAGTTAGAGAGCTGGCTTTTATGGTTTGCCACATCCTTCCTCGAAATTAATTAAAAAAAAATTCACAAACTAGAATAGTATATTTTCCTGTGCATACCTAAGTATATAAGCATAGAAAGTACAACAAATGTTAACAGCGTTTATCTCTGGAGGAAGAATCCTGGAAAACTTTGTTTTTCTTTTACATTTTCCAA
The DNA here is from genome assembly GCF_041296235.1 of Equus asinus. Taxonomy (NCBI): domain Eukaryota; kingdom Metazoa; phylum Chordata; class Mammalia; order Perissodactyla; family Equidae; genus Equus; species Equus asinus. The sequence continues at coordinate 33,813,551 of NC_091799.1, forward strand.
CCTCTCTATAATGAACACTTATTGCTTTTTCAATAAGAAGAAAGTAATGAGTACATATTTTTAAGAAACATTTAATTTTATAGAATGAATATTTTTTTGAAAGTCAGGACGGTATCCTTTCATCAAAGTCAATGAAATTCTTGCAGGTAAGGATTTGTCAGTAATTAATCTGATCATTTAAAGACCTTTGAATAGAAGATCTTTGAATAGAAATACCTTTGAATAGAACAATAAGGATGACATCAGTAAATCAGATAAAAACCAAAGTAAGGGCCAGCCCAGTGGCACGGCAGTTGTTCACACATTCCGATTTGGCGGCCCGGGGTTCGCCAGTTCAGATCCCGGGTACCCACCTATGCACCACTTGTCAAGCCACACTGTAGCAGGCATCGCACATATAAAGCAGAGGAAGATGGACACGGATGTTCACTAAGAGCCAATCTCCCTCAGCAAAAATAGGACGATTGGCAGCAGATGTTAGCTCAGGGCTAATTTTCCTCAAAAAAACAAACAAACAAACAAAACAAAGCAAAACAAAGTAGAGATGATAGCTCCTTTTCAGACTTCTTTCTAATTTAGAACACAGCTTCAAGACAGTAAGATAGCCAAAGGGCTCTGAGCAATGAAAAAACATGTGACAAAATCCACGTGCTGGAGTTCATATATTTGCCTTAGAGTCAAGCCTCTTAAAACAGTACTTAGAACCTAGTCTTTTTTTAACACATAATATTATAAAATTTAACTTATTATTCCATAGTAGATTATGAATTTAAAGCATGGAAAAGGGGTATCCTTAAGAACACTGATGATTATAGTAAAAGATGAACAACAAAGAAGGAGGAAGCAAGGACGCGTAAAAAATCATGTCCAAAAATCCAAGAACAATAGTCTTAGTCTATGTAAGCCTGTGATAACTGTAGGGGGCAAACAGCCTATATATAGAGCTGCCAAGAGCTGTGGGATATTTAAAAATATACAAAAAGTATATTCAAAATAATAATTATAAATAATTTTTCAAGTAAGTTATATGCATTTTACTCTATTTCAGAAGACAGGGAAGTAAATTTTAGAAAGATTTTTACCCAAAATATTTAAAATTTTACATGCTCTGGCTCTTATTAGGGAAGTTTATTTTTAATGGATATGTTGCATTGTCAAAACATTCCATCTTCATACCAATGAGCTATCTTGACATGTTTCTTGTTCGCGAGTGTAGAAAAAACAATTCATATTCTTCGCTGTACCCCTCAGGTATTGAAAAATAAATTCAATTCAAAATATACCAAGCAAATATACTTCTGACGTTTCAAACATGTTCTTCATCATTCTTTGCTATTGGTTATAATTAGTTGTCATTTAAATAGAAAGTGAAACAAAATTTGTACCTTCATTACACTAATTAGCCAGAGTGTAAATTTTGAAGTAATTTGATGAAACATTTTTGAAAGTGTAAAGCTACCCCTTAAACTATATTTATTTAGTGAATTTATTTAGCATTCTAGTGCTGAGAGATTCAAGTTCATAGCTGAGATGACTTTGCATTCCCTTATTATCTTTTCATTATAGTTAAGATCCTGTCAATGACCTTTCTTCGTTGATTCACAGGGAAACGGAGAACGCACCTGTCAGGAGAACAGCCAGTGGAGTGGAGGGGTAGCCACGTGCAAAAGTAAGTTAAGTGGCACTTAGCAGTCCCAAAAATGATGCTGAGGACACAAAATAACAGTATAAGCCCATTTTCTTTAGAAATCCGGTTTGTAATTAAAGAAAAAATTGACTCCATAAACTGCATGAGACCCTTTAATGGGTTTTTGCTCAAGGGCACCAAACCAATAAAAGGGTCAAAAACTGTAGTAGAGATTAATGATTAAATTGGAGTAGAGCATAAGATTACTGACCCGGGAATTGCAAGCATTTTGTTTAGAAGCTGGTTAATTATTGAGTTTATTTGCCTTCTTTTTCGTGGGGTTCCTTTTCCCTCAAATAATTATAAATTAGAAGGCTTAGAGCTGTTGCTTTTTGGTGACAGTACTAGCTAATACTGACATCATCTTAAAGTGATATTGGCACATCTGTCAAATAAATGAATGCTCACATTTTTTGTGGAGTTTTGCATTAACTCATTTTATAACAGCCAAGTTGATTTAGCAAGATGTAGATTAACACACATGACTTTATTCCCAACATATGGTCCATGTGATTCCTCTGTCAAAAGACAATGTATTTAGTTAGAATAGTTACAAACCAATCAAAGTGGCAAGCTTTTAAATTTTCTTATTCTCTTAATATTCCTGGGGGAGCCATTAAATTTTCAAACTGGAAGGGGCCCCTTAGATGATATAGTCCAGCCCCTTTGATTGACAAATGAGTAAATAGGGACCAGGAGAGGTGAAGTGAGTGACTTGCCCAATATCATAAATTAAGTTCACGGGCGAGCTGGCCCTGAGACTTGATGTACTTGAAGCTTCGTTCACTGTTGTTTCAACCATATCTTCTGGGGTAGATTAACGAGCAGCTTTTGTGTGCACAGGAATCTTATGTCTTTTAAGGAATGTTATATAGCTGAAACTCCAATGGAGAATGTGGGTGTTTTTAGTTCTCAAAAACCTATATAAATATTATATAGAAAAACATATTGAGTAACCTCTCAAGTCACAGAAAGGCATCACTGAGGTTTCCTGATAATAGCATTTTTTATCTCAGCTGTTCATGAACAAAAAGTATGTGAATGTGTGTGCAGGAGAGGGGAGTGGGGAATGAAGAGGAAACATGTCTGGATTGTTTCAGCTTTGTGGCAGATTTAATTCAAACTCCAATGACAGTGGTTTGTATATTCCTATCTCTGCAATGCAAAATAGAAATAAAAAGCTCTATATGAATTCTGCTATTCTCTGTGCTTTTCTTTTCCTTCTAAATTATTAAATGTGTAATACAAGTTCTTTGCAGAAAATTAGAAAACACCAATACGCAAGAAAGAAAATAATAGTCTTAATCCCACCACTCAGGGATAAAAACTGTTGATATTTTGATATATTTTATTATGTGCTTTTTTCCTAGGCGTAAAATAATACAGATATTTCTGGGGGGGGGAAGTGTTCATACTGAGCAGCCTGATTTATACAATCTTTATATAATTTACTAAATTATTAAATATATCAATATCTGTATCAATCAGATTTCAAGGAAGCCTGTTCAAGTCAGGAGGATTCCCTCGACCCGTGCTTCTCAAAGTGGCCCGTAGACCAGCAGCATCAGTAGTACCTGGGATCTTGTTAGGAATGCAGAGTCTCAGGCCACACCCCAATCCTACTGAATCAAATTTGCATTTTAACAAGATCACTAGATGATTCCTATGCCCATTACAGTTTGAGAAGCACTGCCTCAACCCTATGGTTTTCAGTCTTCCACACATTGGAATATCCTGGGGAACTCTGAAAAATCTCTTGCCCAATCTGAACCCTATATCGGTTAAGTCAGAATCTCTGAAGGTGGGGACCCCACATCAATTCATTTTTCAAACTTTCAGGTGATTGCAAGTTACAGCCAAGGTTAAGAACCATGGTCCTAAGACATGTGATACTCACCAGACTGAAAGAAGCCCAAAGAAGTCAGTTAGCATCTAATCCAGTGGTTCTCAACTCTGAGTGAGCATTAGAATCATTTGGGGAGCTTTTAAGAAAACGCCAAAAGCTAAGTCCACAACACAGAGATTCTGATACATTTGGTCTGCGATAGGGCCCTAAGCGTAAGAGCTTCCCAGGGACTCTAATGTGCAGCCAAAGTTGAGGATCAGTGGTCTGAACTGCCTTCTCTACCCACACAAACATCATAAAATTAAGACATACTCACTCTTTTATGATTTTTGAAAGGGTGATCCTGCTTTCCTCCTAGCACATTCCTATGAATAACATTTCTCACTGGTGCAAAATCATTCTTTATAATTACACTAAAATTACCCATCAGTTTATGGGGTCTGTATACCCCTAGACCATATAATGTGTCCTTTATCTGAATTTGCCCCCAGGTTCGTGGTTTCCTGTCCTTTATATTTTCCTATTATATTTTACCATCCAATAATTTTATCTTTAATCTCTCCTTACAAGCAATATGACCTTGACCAAATCATTTAACCTCTCTTAGCCTCACTTTCCTTCAACTGTGAAATGAGATAATCTCAGAATTGTTGTAAGGTGACTAGATTTAACCAAAAGACAAACCAAAAAAAGAATACCCAGTTAAATTTAAATTTCAGATTAAAAATAATTTTTAATATAAATGTGCCCCATGCAATATCTGGGCCATATTTATTCTAAAAGTTTATTTGTTGTTTATCTGCTACTGTAGTTTAACTGGACATTCTGTATTTTATCTAGCCAACTCTAGTTGTAAGAAATAAATTTGATAATGTCTGGAAAGTTCTTGGCCATGGTAGCAACTTAACAAATGAAAATTCCTTTATTTTACCCACCTGCTCATCCATACCCCCAGCATTATTAACAACGAAAGGTGGCAACATACATAAAGACAGCTAGAGTCAATAAGGCAAAATACTAATGTTTAATTGTCTGCTTGTCTTAATCCAAAACTCGGCATGCTGGGATTTTTTTTCTCCTTCTATGGGTATCATTGTGCCTCACACATGAGTAGGCTGTAATATTTTCTATGATGCCTTGAGTACCTTTAGCAATTGTAGCAGAAGAAGGAAAGAGGATTGGGAGAAGCATTTAATATGAGGCTTTTATTTTTCTTTTTAGAGAGCAAGTGTGAATCTCCACTTGGGTTTCTGAACGGGAAAGCGGAAATCGAAAACACTACCGCAGGACCCAGCGTGGTGTATTCCTGCAGCCGAGGCTACAGCCTTGAAGGCGCTCCTGAGGCGTACTGCACTGAAAATGGAACTTGGAGCCAGCCAGTTCCTCTCTGCAAACGTGTGTGTTGACTTTAGGAGAGGTTTTAATCAGACTCAGTTCCATGATTTGTTTCCCAAATGTCTAAAACATAGAGAAAACTCCACTGATCAGTGTGCTTGGCCCTGAGGAAGCGATCTGTGCATATCCAGACCAAATACTATGGGGTGTTTTAAAAATCTACTTGTGTTATCTAAAATATCCTGTCTGAGAATCGGCTTTTATCAGATTCCTTGGATGATTGCAAGTCCAAGGTACTAAGAGGAAATGTGACTTAATGAAAACCTTTTGGTGTAAATGTATAATGGATTTGATTGGGGATATGAAAGGGGTGAAGAAAGAAAATATGTTTAATGTGTGATATTAATAAAGTATATATAAGTATAGTAAATAAAGATAATTAGTTGTAACCACTGGACTGAAAACATTCACAGACAAGGTATAAATTGAGAGAGCTCTGGTTACTGTGCGAAGTACGTGTCATAAGGCAGTAACTGAGCCTTTAGAATTCATCAGACGCCTACCTCACTCACAGATTGATTAGCGCCCATTGAAAATCAGAAAACTTGAAACTGCTAGAAATAGGTGTTGATATGTGTGTCACACGCTTGCAGCAAGAAATCCTTGCACTATCATCATTTCCTGTTTTTCCTTCAGAAATGAATCAATTTTTATCAATAAGCCTGGCAAACTCAACAATTTAAGTTCTAATAGCCTGTTTATAGGAATGTGGGTCTGAAGTCGTATTCAACTCACTTAGAAATGTCTGATGACCTTCTGGGTCATCCTACTGAAGGACTTCAGTAAAAGAAAGTGAAGCGACAGTAAGAAGCACTTTCTCTATGTTCTTAATATTTTCAAATATTAAGGGAATATTTGACAAACTCCTTGATTTCTAGCATACCTTTTGTTTCCCCAATGCTGATCAAAAACAATCTAAAATAATGTTGTAAGCCATAACTTCAGACAACAATTTAATTTGCCACCCAGGAGGTTAAGGACCATGCATTAGGATTTTCAGATCTTGTCTAATTTTATCCTTACAAATAATTTCATGTGAATGCAAAGCAAGTCTGCGTTTAATGTCTGAAGATCTATATTTTTAAGCCTCATATTACCGTCCCTGAGAACCCAGCTCCTACAGGGCTCATACTCTGCCTTCAAAGAAAGAAATTAAGAAAAGAGGGAAAATATCAGTAAGCATTTTCTTTTCTTTTTTACAGCAAATCCATGCCCTGTCCCTTTTGTGATCCCCGAGAACGCTCTGCTTTCTGAAAAGGAGTTTTATGTTGATCAGAACGTGTCGATCAAGTGTAGGGAAGGCTTTCTACTCCAGGGCCAAGGCGTCATTACCTGCAACCCTGATGAGACGTGGACTCAGACAAGTGCCAAATGTGAAAGTAAGTCAGCCGGTGGAATCGAGTTAATTTCATTGGTGCAGAATGTTTTCTCATCCTTGTGAGATTATTTTTAATGGAACTTAGTTATAGATGTTTACATCTCTGCCTTATCATGCGTATCAGCTTGTGTGTTGATAATTGTAAAAATTCAAAAAAAAACCTTGAATTCCAAACATAAAAGGAAAAAAATCTTCCAGAACTAGGCTGAAACCTACCTGACCAAGATTCACTGAACAGATTTTCAAAATGTGCTCTTCTAAGAGCAAGCAAGATATTAAACCTAAAATACGTAGTTTTTCTCCACATTGTCAGAGTCCATAAACTATCCTTTAATAGGCTATGGAGGCAATAAAAAATTATTCACAGTGGTTCTTAAACTTGAGCCTGCATCAGAACTACCTAGAGGGCTTGTTAAAAACACATACTGAGCCCCATCCCCAGAGTTTCTGATTCCGTCAGACTGGAGGGCTCAGGTAAGGCCTGAGAATTAGCATTTCTAACAAGTTCCTAGGTGTTGCTGATGGCGATACTGCTGGTCCTGGAACCACAATTTGAGAAGCTCTGGGCTAGCACCCTCTTGATACACAACATGTGATCTGACAGCATCTCTTGCTGCCTTGTGATAACTCTTGACATCTCTTTTGTTTCTTCTCCTCCTTCTCTTTCTCCTCCTTCTTCTTCCTTCTCCCCAGAGCCACCAAGTACATAGTTGTATATTCTAGTTGTAGGTCCTTCTAGTTCTGCTGTACGGGACCCCGCCTCAGCATGGCTTGATGAGCAGTGCTAGGTCCGCACCCAGTATGCGAACCTGCAGACCCCGGGCAGCCGAAGAGGAGCATGGGAACTTAACCACTGGGCCACAGGGCTCACCCCACTTGACGTCTCTTAACGCACACTTTCTGCACTTAAAACATCTCCCCTGCCCAACATCCTGCCCTCCAGGCTTCATTGTAATCCAAGATACTCCCTCTACAGCAATCAGTGAACAAATATTCATTGAGTCTAGCCAGATGCAAGGCACAGAGCTACATAGTATAAGAATCTAGTCTGCCTACAATGGCTCCATCTTCACAACACTTGCTTTCCAAGTAGTGAGATAAGAAATGTGCATATGAAGACCAGGGGGATTCTGGAATCAGAGCAGACCTGGATTTGAATTCTATCTTCAAAACTTTCTAACTCTGAACATATGCTAGTGCCCTAACTTCTCTGAACCTTAGAGCTCTCATGTGTTAGTAGAGCCAATAATATCTATATTGTCAGTTTGTTTTGAAAAATAAATGAATTGATGTATAATAGCAATATCTCCTTACAAGAAGAGATACACCAAGTCCCTGAATTTTCAACTAGCAGCCTACTGTAGCATTAGGATTTTTATTTTACTCCAGGAAAGTGTGTACTGTAATTTTAGCTGGGATTTGGGTCCCCGATCCTTATGAAATCTACCTCTAGGGAAATGAGGAGAACTAAGAATGTATCAGCTTTGAGCCTCTAGGCTGGTTTAAAGCCGCCAGCCTGAACTCAAGCAGCCCAAGTGGCCTGATTCCTCACATTGGCCTTGGTCCCTTGAGACGCCACTCAGGGCGCTGAAGAAAGAGCAAGAAGAGACAGACATGCTCTTACTACAAACGCTCCTTCAGTGCGTGCTTAATTATTCCTCGATATTCTTAAGAGGATCAGCAGTTGCCTTGGAGAGGAGAGAAGCAGTTCCCACTATTGTTTGTTTTCCTCAATGCCTCTTTTGTATTTTCTATTAGACAGGAAGTCTTTGGCTTAGAACAAATATCTTGCCTGAGGAACCAGAGCAGCCACTTCCCTCATTCTTTTCACCTCATCCTGATATGTTTGCCTGCAAATCAATGATTAAAATTTAGTGTGCCTGAGAATGACGCAGGGAGAGTATGTTAGATGCAGACTTATAAGCTAGAAACCCCAGAAATCTGCATTTTTAATAAGGTGATTCCCAGATCAGTGGTTTGAAGTCCATGCTTTGATAACCACTTCTACAAACCAACCATCAGCTTTCCGTGGTCTTTCTACATTCTGTTCCCCCAACCTAGAAACTCTTTCCCTCTGATCCATTCAAGCTTTATAGCCTGGTCCAAATGCCACTTTCACTGCAATTCATACCCTGACAGTCCTAACCATAATTAGTTACATTCAATTTAGTAATAGTAATACATTACATTAGTAATTTATGTTCAATTTAACTAATTCAAGTTACTTAATTTTTCTACAGGATGGTATCCAGGGCTCTAATACAGCTCTTTTTAAGTTGTTTTACAGTATTCTTTGTCTATCTTTCCCTTTTTGCCTGAGCAAAGGGATAGTATTTTCTCATTTATTTCTTCCCAGTTTCTGATAACACAAGACAATCAATGCGTCTTTGATATCCAACTTGAATTGATGTTTTAATTTATTAATATTGATTAATTGAATTAATATTTTATCCACCTTTGAAGAAAATTTGAAAAGATGATACAAATTGATCATCCCCTGTGAAAAATTTTAAATAGTATTATGACCACTAAGTGACCTTTTAGAAGTCAGTTCATGAAGATTCATCCAAAAGTTAGGCTTGTACAAACTGGATACTGCTGAGTCCTGACTCCAATCCAGTCCTTGTGTTGTGAGCCTCAGAATAACTCTAGTTATCTCAAGGCTTCTCCTAAAGTTCTGGAAGCAAATTAGTTATAAAAATTTTGTTAAAATATACAGTATATGTCACTTTCAAAAGAGATGATTATCAGTCAGTCTCACACATTCCAAAGTAGAAAGTCATTGCTTTACAGCCTTGAAAAGAGGGAAATTAATGTGAAACCCTGAATTCCCTAAACCTCATCTAGGTGTGTAAATTGAGTATCTATAGGCTAGAAACAATATTCATTCATTTACTCGTTTTTCAAATATGTATCAAGAGCCCATTGCATGCCAGGCACTGTTCTAGGCATTGATAAAACAGCCGTGATGGAATATGCAGGACTGCAGTTAATGATCTCTACTCTAGAAACATAAACTGCAAATAACCCCCATGCTTCTCCTCATTTGATAAGCATGCTGCATTGAACTTCCCTTACAGCCACCTCTCTGGCAAGGTACCAGAGCTCATTCTTGATCTCCTACAGACTTCTTGCCTTGAGTATAAAATAGCTCACCTTCAACATTTGAATCAGGAGACAAAACCTTTGATCTTGCACGTCTAATTTTTCTAGACAGCAGCAGATTATGCTTTTAGTTGCCAGTATCATTTAGATATTATATAGGTGAAAAGGTTATCTTTATGTATTTATCTTGCTCTTTAAACTAATTCAGTCTTAGAGATGAGACATCCACTGGCTGGGTTGGTAGCATAGGCTAAATTATTCTTTTGTTTTCCTGTAGAAATCTCATGTGGTCCACCAACTCACGTAGAAAATGCGATTGCTCGAGGTGTGCATTATCAGTATGGGGACATGATCACTTACTCGTGTTACAGTGGATACATGTTGGAGGGTTCCCTAAGGAGTGTTTGCCTAGAGAATGGAACCTGGACATCACCTCCTATTTGCAGAGGTAAGGAAATATTTGAATGGTTCTTTCTTAGTGAAGCTGTAGGGAAATATATATGGAAGTCAACAACTGTATGCATGCTATTTTATTTTTCCTTAGCCTTAAATTTTCTTTTAACATCTGTGTCATTTTCATAAACTTTATGCGTTTGAGTTTTGAAAGCTTGCACACAGAACTCTGGCCAGTACTCAACCCCTTCCTGAGTCAATCATGGCTCCTTGGGCAAGTGTCCTCTCCAAATCTGGGGAGTGTTCTCCGGCTGCTAAGGAGAGCTATGTCATGTCTGGGCCATGAGGACACCTCCTGGACACTCAAGTGTTTCATCACAGATTCCAGTTCCACCCACCCATCCTGGGCAGACCCCTGAGCCCCATCATAGACAGGGCAGCCCAGCCAGTGGACTGCGTATGAGATAAGAGGTACTGGATGGCCTCAGGGAACAGGAGCCCACCCCATGGTCTCCCTGGCCATACTCAGGGCTGGTGACAAGAACTCCATTTTCACATGAGCACAGCTGTCTCTTCACTTGCTAGATTGAACTCGCAAACCCTAGGATGAATTTTGTGTGTGTGTGTGTTCAATAAAATCTTGGGGGGAGAAAACAGTTCTGTGCTTAAAATTCTACAAAATAGAAAGAGGTAGATAATGAGGCTTCCTGGTATGTCCTTCTAAAACTTAAACTTTTCTAATAAAATAGGATTTTTTTTTACCAATCATAATAATTATTCCATTCATTCTACAAATATTTACTGAAAGTCAGGAACTATGCTAGTGAACAAGACAGACGTAACCAAGGAACTAAACGAATAATCAAGTTGTTGGATGGGTTGTCCACATGGCCATGTGGACAACGGTCAGATTTGGATTTGGGGTGGAAAGGCCAAAGTCTTTAATGACTTGTGGAGCAGAGAGAATTGAGGAAATCAATGAATGAGCCGCATGAGCCTCAAAAGAGGCAAGGGTGATTGCAGGAGAAAGGAGATTAATTGTCTAGAAGCAACTATGAGAAATGAGATCGCCAAACATGGGATGTTAGAGAATGTGCGACCCCATCTTGAGAGGGCTGCTGAGGAGGCGGCATCCTCAAGGAATAGCCCAGGTTTCACTTCAAGTCAGAAGTCCATTGAGGGCTGTGTGTTTGCTTGTTTCTACACTTGTTTGTTTTAACATACTGAGGCGCAGTGGCAGCACCCAAGAGCTACCAGCCATCAAAGGCCACCTTTGGAAGGGCATTTTCAAATCTTCTGGAAGGGACATTTCCCCTGGTGTAGATCAAAAGAGACCATCTTTATATCAACTGTCTTGTCCCCTCCTGCCCTGAGTCCCCAGATTACTAAAACTTCCATAGCCACGTTCTTAGAACTACCCAAGCTTGTTTATGCCTCTCCTGAGCCCCTCAGGTTCATCCCCAACTGAATCTTGAGATTCAGTTTTGTTTCTCCTCCTTAAAGCTTGACACAAGGAAATATTATGAAATGTAAATGAGCAACCCTATTTTCTGACAGTCACCCTTCGCAAATTCCCTAGATTTATGACCCCCTCCTGCTTCTTTTCCAGCTGTCTGTCGATTCCCGTGTCAGAATGGAGGTGTCTGCCAACGCCCAAATGCTTGTTCTTGTCCAGACGGCTGGATGGGGCGCCTCTGTGAAGAACGTGAGTCTGTCCTAAATCTTACTTTGAGTCCTATCATTTGCCTGGAAGCTGCCAACTCAGGGGAGTTACTAGGAACTGGCTTTACTGGCGGCAGAAATTCATTTGCTTAACTACTGTAACAGACCAGACAGAGCACCCAGGGCCCATCTGAATATGTCAGTTAGTTGCAGAAGATCTAGAATACCAGTGACCTTGAAAATACAGTTATCAAGATCCATCCAAAGCCATCTTCACACACCTCCTGGCAAAAATTCCCACGACTTTTCTTGGGAAGGAGCTTGTAATAGAGGATTTCCCAGCCTTCATCTTCCCTTATCTCCAGTCCATTTATGTACTACGCCACTCACTGCTGCAGTTGGTATAAATTCATGGCATTGCATAACATTGCACTTTACAGGTAATATTTGCAGCCCACCATTCACTCTTTTTCATTAAGTGTAGTTCTTCCAATTAAGAAAATAAGGAAAGTTGTCCCTCCTATATCGACACAATGCTTGGCAAATTAATATAGAATTTTGATTCTCACAAAAATACATTTGAATTTGAACTTCAGGAGAAAGTAACTAAATAAATAAGTGTTTTAAATTCTTTTTAAATGTCTCAGCTACACTTTGTTTCAATATCTTAACAAATATTTATGAGAATAGAATAATTTCATGTTTCGTTGGGAGTGGTGTATGTAAACCACATCGAATCATTAATGTGATGGCCATTGGTCTATATCAGTTTTTTCTAAGGCAAGACATTTTATAAGAGATTCTCAAACTTTTTAAAATCTAACTACAGTCATGCATCACTTAACGACAGGAATGCATTCTGAGAAATGCATCATTTGGTGATTTCTTTGTTGTGCAAACATCATAGAGTGTACTTACACAAACCTAGACGATATAGCCTATTACACACCTAGGCTATATGGTACTAATCTTATGGGACTTATGGGACAGTATATGGGCATATACCATCGTATATGCAGGTCCTCTTTGACCGAAATGTTGTTATGTGGCTCATGACTCTGCTTCAACTAATCTAGAAAGGAAAATATAAGATGGAAATAAATTTTGGCTGCTATTACCAAAGCAAGCATTCTCACAGTGATTAAGAAAGAAGAAAAATTGCATTTTTCCTTCCTCTTCTCCCTAATTATTCCTTCCCACTTGGGCTCCCATTTTCGTCCTGCTCTAATGCTGAGAGTGTGAAGACTCGGGGACCCCAACAACAGGCCTGGCTTAGCTGGCTGAGCATATGCCTGCCTTCCTGTGTTAGACCAAGGCTTCCCAAGCTTTCATGTGCATACAGACCATCTGGGAGATGGTGCTAAATGCAAATGTTGATTCAGTAGATCTGGGTTGGGACCTGAGAGTCTATATTTCTAGCCAACTCCTAGATGACGACAATGCTTTTGGGTCGAGAACTGCACTTTGAGTAGCAAGCCAAAAGACAATCTCACTCTTTTTAAACACACTATGCTTCTTTAAAGATCTCAGAGATTCTAGTAGGAGGAATGATTGCCATCAAGGTCATAGGGGAGGCCTGATTCAGACAGCATCAGGCCTCAGCTCCAAGGAAATGAAGGGTGAGTGGTCCCATTAATACTAATGCGTTGCCAACACGAGCCTACAGGATAGCCCATCCGACTCCCATTCTCACATTTAATTCAAGGCAAGAAGAGAGCCTTGAGGCAGCCAAACCCTCTTAGAGCATTTTATGTAATTTGTAATGGAGATTTGAAACAATAATAAATGGAGGACATTCTGCTTATTTTGTGAAGAGAAAGCAAAGCACTTAACAGACATTGATTACGGTGTGTCCTTCCCGGAAGAGTGCATTTGGCATTAGGACCATTACATCAGCCTGAGGGTCCAGGCTTACTTTCCTGATTGTGTTTTTCCAGTGATGCTCATTAATAAACAGAACACATGCGGGAAGATTATCTAGTGGGTCACACAAGGTTTTACTCCTCTTGAAAAGTGTTTTTAGAACACGTGAACTGAGTGTGCATGTATTTTGATCAAATCCTTTTCAATCTCCTTTCTAGCAATATGCATTCTTCCCTGTCTGAATGGCGGTCGCTGTGTGGCCCCTTATCAGTGTGACTGCCCACCTGGTTGGACGGGGTCTCGCTGTCACACAGGTAGGCCTCCTCTCATGGTTTGTTTTCTTAGTGACTTGGCTCAATGCAGCCCTAGAGGACATTGACGAGTGTAACTCAGATTCAGAGGTGGCAGTGAAACAAAATGTTACCTAAGTGTCTCAAGAATTTCTCCAGATGGTCCCTTGAATGGTCATCTCAACACTGACCTTTCAGGGTCATGTGCCAAAGAAGAGCATCAAAGTTGATGCAGTTGTCAGCCTTCTGCATGTCATCTGTTCTATTTTTCAGAATGTAGAGAAAACATCATGCAGAGGTTCAGAAGAATATTCATTTTAAACTCTACGAAGCTAAATTATAAAATTCGTGGTGACTATTTAGAAAGAACAAGGCTCTAAATAAATACAATTTAGGTTAAAGTGAGAAAACTCTTCAAAGAGATGGTTCCTTATCTTGGACAACAGTAACAAACTGTTGATTGATTGGTGACAAACACGTCCCATTAGCAACCCTTGCTGATAGCGACCCTTTGAGATATCAAATATAGCATTTATCCCACTATACTTTGATATCTGTTTAATTGCTTGATTATCAATCTATCCTCACCCTCACCAGATTATGTGCCACTTGAGGGCAAGGATGTTTCTTTGTGATATTTTTATCCCCAGTAGCTAACATAGTGCCTGCATATGATAGGTTTTTCAGTAAATGTCTAATAAATTGATCAGTTAAAAAATGACAGATTTTTACCTTTGTAATGCCCTAATTTTTAGGCAACTCTTAAAAGAATAGAACTTGCTATATTTATTTACTATGAACTCCAACACTCCACCATCATTCCTATAAACAATATTTATACCACCTTTCCAGTGTGGTAAAATTTAAAATAGAACAGAATTGCGGACACCAGAGCTTGTCATGAGCTCTAAGGCTGGGGTGACCATATAATTTAGCTTCCAAACTAGGACCTTTTTGAGAGTGAAAGGGACACTATTCGTAAGTAAACCAGGGAAATGGGAGTGAAAGGTCCTGTCACAGGCAAAATCCGACATGCAGTCACCCTACCTAAAACCAAAAGTGGGCCATCCATGAATGTAGAAAAGGTGAATGTACCAGAGCCTAAATTTGAAGCTTTTATATGAAACTCTTAAAGCAATCTATATAGTATTTCTTTATAACAAATTAACTTTGATATTTACCTACATTTCTCACGCATGCCAAATTGCACTCACCTGCAAACCAGCCTTGCCCTTTTCCAGGCATCTTATTTTTGCAGGTGGTGGCAACGTTCTTCTAGATGCAGACATCCTTGACTCTCCCTCTCCTTCGCCTGAGATTGTCAGATCAGCACTCTTTTTGTTCCTTGCTGCACAGTATCTCTTGCATCCTCCTCTATCACACTGTCACTAGTTCGTCAAAGATCTCTTCTTTGAGTCACTGCCAGCATCTACTACTTGACCTTCCCATCCCCATTTCCAAAATAACATCATTACGTACTACTTTTGGTATGTCTTTGCCTTGTTTAAGAACCTAAAATGGTTGCCTGTTGTCTCCACGTCTAGCCCAAATTCTTCTGACTTCCAAGGTGCTGCATAGACTGGCTTCGGCACACCTGATAAACCTTACTTCCCATCCTACCAGTCACACACTGTCCCCTGCAGTGATGGCTTCCTCATTGCAGCCCCTCTCCCTCCCACCTCTCAGCCTTTTCTCATGGTCTTCCTCTTTCCTCTGCCTATTCAAACCTCACCCAACCTCCAAGACCCAGCGTAAGTTTCCTGTTATCTCCAAACTTGCTCTATACCACAACAATCTGTTTCCTAACATTCCATTTCTATAGACATCACACAATTATTTAGAGCCATATGGATAAACTAGTCAAGTGTAGACATTCAGAAAAGGCTTCACAAGCACAGAATCAGAGGAATAGCAAGAAGAGTCACTCCGAAATCATTCTAGCCAACAGCATGAAAGTATAACACAAATGTGCTCAGCAAAGTATAGCTGAGGACATCCATAGAGAAAATGTAGGGCGGTGACTGGAAATGAAGCTGTAAAGATGGGCAGAGACAGATTAGGAGCTGCATCACAAACCAAGTTCAAGATGCTGGATTATGTCTCGTGAGCAACAGAAGCCATTGAAGAGTTTTAAGCAGGAAAATCATGTGATCAAATTTTCTTTGAGAAACATGATTTTGGCAGCAGCATGGAAGATGGCAGAAAGCAAGATTTACGATAGGGAGATTAGTTAGGAAGTTATTGAAGCAGAAATGGCAAGAGGCAATGAAGTCTGGAGAAACGATAACCAAACAAGATGGATTTGAGAGAAGTTCAGGAGGTGAATCAACACTACTCGGTTATAGATGTATTGCGGGAGTAAAGGTCTGAGAAGAGTCAAGACTGGTATTTCCAGTTTGGGCCCCTGGGTAGAAAGTAGTGCGTTTACTGAGATAGAGAACCCATGAGGAGCAGGTTTGAAGGTATGGGTAAGGAGTTAAGTATGGACATGCTGAGACTGAGGGGCTTGTGGAACCTACAAGGGAGAGGTCTGATAGCCAGTTGATTGATGCTTTAAGTTCTTGGAAGATACATCCAGATTGAAGGTGGAGATATGTAAATCATCAGCGGAAAACATTCATGGGAAAACAATAAGGCTGTGAAGAAGACACATAGTATGAGAAGGTGACCCAGAATGGGACTCATGGGGGCACCCATATTATAGGAAAGGAGGAGGCTGTTAAGCTTTTAGACGGGGAAGCAAAAATAATGATTAGGTTGTTAGTATGGTCAGGCACCTGAAAAGATCATCATCATGCTCCTGAAAAAGAATCATGTTTTTTTTATATTAGCAAGGAGAATCTATGGAGAGTTGATTTTAGATTATTGGGATTTATTTTGGCTATCTTTAATCCTGGCTTGTTTCATAATTTTCTTTTTGTCATAGTGTAAATACATGCATTCTGTGGCTTACTTACTTACTCTTAACTCTCCAAGCGAGCTCCACAAGGGCAGAAACTGGCGTTTTACTTCTTGTCTCCTACCTTCCCACCCAGTGCTTATCAAGTGCCTGGCACTTGCTGGCACTTTCCGCATATTTTATGAATGAGTGATTAAAGAAGTGACATTTATTTATAACTCACCAAAGATGAGCTTTTCGTCTGGGGAAGCCTACCTTTCTGAGCTATAATGAGGCTGAAATAATGAGACTGAAATGTTTCTCATTTTCAGCTTCCTCTCAACAGACATTTTATTTTCTTCCTACAGGGAGTTCTTCTTTCTCTTTGATATGTTAAACTTGCTGGTGTTAGAAATTCATCTGTTTCCAGCATCCTTAAGTTTTTTAATAAGTGGATTCTTGTACATGAAGAATTTGGTCGTGAGACTGTGGATTGTGAGGAAGATGTCTATATAGTAAATCTTTGGGCGTTCCCTCAGGGTTTCATCTGTGGTTAATTTTTAACTCTACTCTAGGTTCTGTAATCCCAGTTAAAGCTGGTAAAAGCCACGAAATGTGTTTCACAGCAAACACAAAGCCTTTTGGATCATCTGTTATTTTAGGCAATCTGTGTGCCTGACTTATTATCATAAGAGCTGATGTCTGATGTAATGGCTCAATCATTCATAGAGTTCAGTGCTATCTCCCTCAAGAGATTTACAATCTAATTGAGCATATTAAAAATTTACAGTTCAAAACAGAATGTGTCAAATTAGTTGCACAAACAAAAAGATTAAAGAAGAGAAAAATCAGTGGACTTGGAGTTATCAGCAAAGATTTCAATATGTAGGTAGCACTTAATCTGGGGACTTAAATCTGAAATTTGACTAGCTTGGATGGAAAAAGGGAGGTCGTGCTACATAGCAACATGAGGTCAAGCCAAGTGGCAGAAATGCATAATGCAAACAGTCTATGAGAAATGGTGGTGGCTGGAGCAGAAAGCAGAGTCAAATCTTATTCTACATGCCTTCATGGACATCTTCAGAATTGCTAAATATTAATTAAGTAAATGTATGAATTTTCCATCCTAGCTGTTTGCCAGTCTCCCTGCTTAAATGGTGGAAAATGTGTAAGACCAAACCGATGCCATTGTCTCTCATCTTGGACAGGACATGACTGTTCCAGGTAAGTCAACCAAAAACTGATGTTCATTTATAGCATAGAGAAATTGAAATTCTAGCTCAGTTGTCCCAAGAGTGAGATGGTATCTCTAGTTTGAGTGTAAGCATTTTGTATCCATAAATATCCATTTTGAGATATACTCTCTAAATCTGAACTCAAGCCAACACAAAGAAATATTAGTTAAGGATTGACAAATAAAACAATGATATCTCAAAAATATATAATCTTGTACTCACTTCAGCAGCACATACACTAAAATTAGAACAATATAGGAAAGATTAGCAAGGATGACACGCAAAGTCACGAAGCCTTCCATACATTGCCACAAAAAGAAAAAAGAAAAAAGGTTTATTAAACAAGTTAACTGCCTTCTTGAATGGAAGATTGCATCCTTCATATGCAAGGATGTAAAATAAATAATAAAGTCAATACATTTTATTGATGTTCATTTGCATTCCTTATTACCATAAAAAATAATATTGAAATTGATAAGAAATACTTAAAGTAAAAAATTTTGTTTCACATCTTTTAATGTCTATACATTCATTATTTCATTGACTTCAAGAAAATTTATGTAGAAATATCTTTGTCAATTAGTTTCTAATTTCTAACCAGACAAATATCATAGTTGAGAAAAGATTATCACAAAAATAAGTCAAAAGGAAAATATTTTTGAAATAATTTAAATCTTTTTTTTAAATCAAGGTATAATCAACGCACAAAATTATATTAGCTTCAGGTGTACAACATAATGATTCAATATTTGTATATATGTGTTGCAAAATGATCACCACAATAAGTCTAGTTAACATCCATCATCATACATCGTCACAAAATTTGTTTTTCTTGTCATGAGAATTTTTCAGATTTACTTTCTTAGCAACTTTCAAATATGTAATACAGTCTTATTAACTATAGTCACCATGCTGTACATTACATCCCCGTGACTTATTTATTTTATAAAAGGAAGTTTGTACCTTTTGATTCCTTTCACCCATTTCACCCACTCCCTACTCAACACCTCTGGCAACCACCAATCTGTCCTCTGTATCTATGGGTTTGGTTTTTGGGGGTTTTGGGGGTTTTTTTTTTTAGATTTCACATATAAGTGAGATTATACGGTATTTGTCTTTCTCTGTCTGGCTTATTTTACTTGGCATAATGCCCTCAAGGTCCATCCATATTGTCACAAATGGCGAGATTTCATTCCTTTTCATGACTGAATAATATTCCATTATATATATACCATATTTTCTTTATTCATTCATTCGTGGATGGATACATAGGTTGTTTCCAACTTGACTATTGCAAACAATGCTGCAATGATCATGGGATGCATATATCTTTTTGAGTTAGTATCTTCATTTTCTTTGGGTAAATACTCAGAAGTAGAATTGCTATATTATATGGTAGTTCTATTTTTAATTGTTTGAGGAACCTCCATACTGTATTCCTTAGTGCCTACACCAATTTACATTCCCACCAACGGTGCACAAGGGTTCCTTTTTTCCCACATCCTCACGAGCTCTTGTTACTTCTTGTCACTTCTTGTCATTTTGAAAAATAGCCATTCTAACAGGTGTGAGGTGATATCTAACTGAGGTTTTGATTTGCATTTCTCTGATGATTGGTGATGTTGAGCATCTTTTCTTGTGTCTGTTGGCCATCTCTATGTCTTCTTTGGAAAAATGTCTATTCAGATCCTCTGTTCATTTTTTTTTTTTTGAGGAAGATTAGCCCTGAGCTAACTGCTGCCAATCCTCCTCTTTTTGCTGAGGAAGACTGGCCCTGAGCTAACATCTGTGCCCATCTTCCTCTACTTTATATGTGGGATGCCTGCCACAGCATGGCATGCCAAGTGGTGCCGTGTCCGCACCCAGGATCCGAACCGGCGAACCCCGGGCTGCCGAATCAGAACATTTGCACTTAATCGTTGCACCACCAGGCCGGCGCCCCTCTGCTCATTTTTTAATCAGATTGTTTTTTGCTATTGAGTTGTATGAGTTCTTTGTATGTTCTCGATATTAACCCCTTATCAGTTATATGACTTGCAAATATTTTCTCCCATTTCATAGGTTATCTTTTCATTTTGTTGATGGTTTCATTTGCTGTGCAGGAGGTTTTTAGTTTGACCTGGCCCCCTTGTTGATTTTTGCTTTTATTTCCTTTGCTTTTGGTGTCAAATCCAAAAAATCATCGTCAAGACTGATGTCAAGGACCTTATCCCGTTTGTTTTCTTCCAAGAGTTTTGTGGTTTCAGGTCTTATATTCAAGTCTTTACTCTATTTTGAGTTAATTTTTGTGTATAGTGTAAGATAGTGGTCCAGTTTCGTTTTTTTGTTCATGGCTGTCCAGTTTTCCCAGCACCATGTATTGAAGATACTATCCTTTCCCTAATGTATATTCTGGAGTCCTTTGTCATAAATTAATTGACCATATATGCATGGGCTTATTTCTGGGCTCTCTATTCTGTTTCATTGATCTTTGTGTTTGTTTTTATGCCAATACCATACTGTTTTCATTACCATAGCTTTGTAATATCGTTTGAAATCAGGGAGTGTGGTGCCTCCAGCTTTGTTCTTCTTTCTCAAGATTTAAACTTCTTTAAACCTCAGGAAATGTCAGGCGTATTGCATTGTACCATGATAAAATATTTCGAATATTAAAACATTATCCTCACAAATATTGCAATGTTGGAATATTACCAGCTCCATTTTAAGATTTTCAATATACATCAGTGTATTACATCACTTAGATTTGATTATGTACATTTACTTCCATCTTATAGGAATCACTAAAAACAAATGGATACTTCCATATTCACTTTAAAAAGTAGGAAATTCAGTTAACAGAAAACAACTCTTATTTTTCCATTTCCTTTCATTCATTTTGATTAGAATGTCAAAGTCAACTTGCAAAGACAAACAATCTATTTAAATGCAAACTCAATTAACAAAAAAATCTGTCTTGTGCCAGTGAATGTCCTCTTATCACCTCAAGTATTTGCCATCTCTGCAGAGATTAAAAAAATAAACTGAACACCAAGGAGCAAATTTGGATTATACAAGTATATTTGGAAGCATTTAAGGTAAAGAGGATAGTTTTACCTAAGAGCAGAGTTGAAAGTATTTAAGAAAATGAGATTCAAACTGGAATGGATTTCTGGGAAAAAAGAGAAAAAGGAAAAGAAAAGAGAGAGAGTGAGAAAGAAAAGATAAGGGAATAAGAATGACAATGACTCAAAAAGGCACGGGAAGTATTTATAACATTCTTATAATTTTAGTCTTTGTATTTCAATTCCTTCATCTTAGAGATAAGAAAAGGAGACCCAAAGCTTGTGTGGTTCCCTAATATACGGTAGGAGCTCTTTCTTCACCAGGGGAAGGGTAGTTATTAGCTTATGTGAAAATACTGTCTATTAATAAAGAAAACAGAATCTCAATGTTTTTATGCAAAATTTTGATAAAGGAATCAAAAAGATTATGGCAAGTTAAGCTGAGAGGCATATCCCACATTCAAGGAAAGGTCACTTTCAACCCAGAGGACTGGGCCGGCCCCCTACTCCTTATACTGTGATCAATTTTTCCAGGAGACTTGTATTAATTAGGACTCTCTTATTGCAACTCTAACTACCTTAAGCAAAGAAAGGAATTTCTTATCACAATAGAGCGACCTTGCATGGAACCCAAAGATATGGGGTAACTGAGCATCAGGAGGACCAAACTGAGGACTTGAAAGCCACCTGAAGCCTCTCCCCCTCCCGTCTCACCTCCTCTCTCCAACATGTGCTCCATCCTCTCTCTTGCTGCAGAGTGGTTTTCTCTGCTGTTCAGCTCACATAGAACAGAACTCCTTACAGCTCCCACCTTTTACAGGTCGCACTACAGTATCCACCAAGAGTGTGCTGATCCACTCCAGGAGAGGAACTGACTAGCCTAGATTGATTCAAGGGCCCACCATGGATCAGTCAAGTGTGGTCCTAGGTTGGGTTATGTTGTACCAACATGAAGGGTCATTTTGTCAAAACCTTTACGTTACCTTTGGGCACAGGGGAGAGGAGGCTGGCAATTCCCAGAAGAAGGAAAAGTGGAGGATAATTCCCTGAAGTGGGGGTGGGCTTGTCTGAGAAATCGAAACAAGAAGTGTTTACGAATAATTTTTTATTTCCTTCACTCCCACGAGATTGAGTGCTTTAAAGATTGTATCCCCCGTACTTAGTACAGGCACGAAAGTTGATACTCAATAAATACTTGTTGATAGAGCAATTTTCAAGCATCAGTGATAACTGGTGGAGAAATACCTTGTGGCATGCAGTAAATCCCTCTACCTGTAACCTTCTCTACCGATGAATAAGACTGACCTGGTAGTATTCCTGACAGTTCAGTCCTTAAGAAAGAGATGGTGTTTCCTCTCATCTATGAGCATCTTCAGAAAACTGATCCTCAACAAATGCCATAAGTGAAAAACAGAGACTGTTAACGCTGTTAAGAGACCTTCAGGTTCAAGAAGTCCAGACTCCTCATTTTACAGATGAGAGGATTGTCAGACAGGAAACTAATGACAGAGCCAGGACTGCAACTCAGGTCTGCTGACTCTCAGATCTTTTCCTAAGTTAGCACCTGTTCACCATGCCTCTTAGTTCTCTCAAGAATGACCCCCATTTGTGCAAATAAATCACAGATAATTCCCAGATGTGTGGGACTTTCAATCCTGTTTGAATCAGCCCGAAAGAGCTGTTAACTCTTCAATTCAGTCTTTTCTGTTGAATCTCTTTGTTTTTTGTTCCAGGAAAAGGAGGACTGGGTTTTAAGCACTGCACAACCAAACAGCTCTCCCAAAAGCAGGATCATCTCTTCCTGGTAGTCCTGGGCATCCTGGAACTTACACAAAGAAATTCCAACACGGTGCTGGGTCTTGTTTTCTTTAGTAAACTTGTTATTTTGGGTTTACCTTTCGATTTTGTGTTATATTTTGTTATTCCTTGGGACATACTTTCTTACATGTTTCCATTTTTAAATATGCCTGTATTTTCTATATAAAAATATATTAAATAGATGCTGCTCCACTCTCACAAAATGTACATACTCTGCTGTCTGTTGGGAAAGTTCCCGGTACCCATTTTTATTCAGTTACTTAAAATGATTTTTCAATTAAAATATATTTTGCTACTAAATAATATTTTGCTGGACAGTGCCGTTTTGTGACGTGACCAGGGAATAATGAAGAGGATTAATGATCTTTCATCTATGCTACTGGAGCAATACAGGATCACATGGAGTACACCAAGAAGTTACAGTGAAGAAGACCCCTTCATTCTAGTTCCATCTTCTTTGCAATATGTGTAACAATAAAGGTTTCCTTTTATTTAATCAGAGAGTAGCTATTGGACCTACCACCCTCCACACAGAATGCTATCCTGGTGCTGAGGGCAGCCTGGCTAATTCCTTTCCCAATATTTGGAAAGCCTTAGGCATCAGCTTAAGTGGATGGGGGGGAAAGCATAATGACTATGGTTCACAGAATAAAGTGTGCCCCTTCCTTCTCACAGCTGGAATAAGAAATGCGAGAATGGGAAGATTAACAGAGAGCCCATTTCTGGGTCTACAACTCACTGGTTTGGGAGAGAGATATGAATAGGAGGACAAGGAAAGGGAAGGAAAAAGACAAATGGGAAAAGTTCCCCAGAACTGTGCTTCTGGGCCCAGCTGCGAAAAAGAATTGAGGCTGCCCAAGCCGGAGCTAAGCTGCCCCTCAGTCCCCACTGCATCACCTAACTCCATCACTATACTTCTCCCAGGATAAAAACTTCCCCAGACTTCTGGAAAATAAAGCCAAACACTAGATTTTGTTTAAAATGGGAAAATCACAATCAACTCATCTTTATCCTCTCAGAGAACTACTCCCACATAGGGCATAGGGTGCCTTGTAACACTATGAAGAAATGCAGGGACAATGAAAAAGATCTTGATTGTCCTATGGTTCTCTTCACTGTCCTGCCCTTTCCACAGCCATTGATTCCTCTCCCTCTGATATTCACCCTTTTTGACCAACCTTACATGCTTATGAGTACGCCTTTTATTTAGTTTATTTATAGCCCATCAACTTCCAAACTATGTTGGTCTTTGTCATTTGTAATCATAAAACTACAAAGTGAATCTCGAAATCCGAGTAATAAAAGGAAAGATGGTACCAGAAAGTTTAAGCTATGGAAAGCTACTGCAATTGAAAACAAAATTCAGTTCTGAGTGTACC
The DNA here is from genome assembly GCF_041296235.1 of Equus asinus. Classification (NCBI taxonomy): domain Eukaryota; kingdom Metazoa; phylum Chordata; class Mammalia; order Perissodactyla; family Equidae; genus Equus; species Equus asinus. Next base: position 33,837,521 of record NC_091799.1, read on the forward strand.
TACTAAGTAGAATTTGTGTTGGGTTACTTTGAATAGACTAAAAGACCTATATTCCAGACTAAGTCACATTCGTTGTGTCATACAGACAGTACAAGGGAGTAAAGCTCCGTATGAGTGAGATTTGCAAATGATATGAGAGCCTACTTATCTACAAATATGAGTCACAGCGTAATAATACTACATGTAGTTGAAAGTGTTATTTTTAAAATTTCAGTACTAGATATATTCACAGTGAAATCTTAAATTTCTAAAAAAAGAAGTAAATGTTTTTGTCAGTATACTAAAGTATATCTGTTTCAAACAAACCATAACTAGTCCTACAGTGAACCATTAAATGCTTCCTTTTAAAATTAGAAACAAAGTAAAAAGACTACCCCCATTGATCTTGAACGTTATTCTGTGAGTTCTAGCCAAAGCAATAATACAGAAATTTGTAAAATAAATAAAAGATAGAAATATGAGAAAATTAAGAGTCACAGTGTTCGTTTTGGCAGAAGATTCGATGATATCCCTTGTAAGATGAAAACCCAAAGGTGGGAAAATCCATTAGAAACACTGAGTCCAGTAAACTGGATGGTTACAGGATAAATATCAAAAATAAAGAGTTTTCCTGGATGTCATTTATAAACAGAACACATAGTGGAAAAGATCCTATTCACAATATCAGTAATATATATAATAATTACTATATTTGTATTATATATTTAACTACTTTATAATATACCAAGATAATATAATATACAATAACTTAGTCACAATATCAGTAATATATATATCGTATTCACAATACCAGTATATATACGTGTATATATATATATACTTATACATATATATGTATTTATGTACATGTATGTATCTATTATATAAATAAGAAATGTGCAGGGTCTCAAGCAAGAACACTATAAAATTATATCTATAAACATTTATAAATGCTCAAATAATAAGAATCATGCCATTTCCTGGATGAGAGAACAACATGTCTTAAAGATGTTGATTTTTCCAAAATAAAACTGTAGGTGTAATGAAATTTCAATCATACTTGCCATATTGGATTTTTTTTTTTGGAGCATGACCAAGTTATTTGTTCTAATGTTCATTAAGAAAAAAAAAATGGAGGGTCCAGCCCCGTGGCTGAGTGATTAAGTTCATACACTCTGCTTCAGTGGCCCGGGGCTCGCAGGTTCAGATCCTGGGTGTGGACCCACACACCTCTCATTAGGCAATGCTGCAGCAGCATCCCACAGAGAAGAACTGGAATGACTTACAACTAGGATATACAACAACATTGGAGCTTTGGGGGGAAAAAAAAGAGGAAGATTGACAAAAGATGTTAGCTCAGGGCCAATCTTTCTCACCAAAAAAAAAAGAAGAAGAAGAAAAAGAAAACCTATTATATAATATGTCCCAATGGGGGGAAAAAATTAAAAATTAAAATATTTTAAAGAAAAATAATGAAAAGCACCATCTTTACTAAAAAATCATAGTAAAAAGCTAGAATAATTAAATGCTGAATCAAGGATCACAAAAGCATCAGTATGCTACTCTATACATAGAAATTCAAATATTCTAGTTAAAAACTCATAAGTGATCAATAATCAGTGGAATTTTTGTTATAAAATGTTAGAAAGTGAGAGACAGAGGTATTCAGTGGCTGGAATTAGACAATTTGTAAAAATTTGAAATTCTTTTGATTTGTATTCTCATTGCATGAAAATGAATTCTAGGTGGATTGAGAAGTTAAAAATCCATATTAAAAGCGTGAAAATGGTTTTTAGACTTAATTTTTTTCAAGAATTTGGAGGCTTAAAAAAACCTTTTAAACCTACAAGTTATAGAAAAATCATAGTGGAAATGATGGGCAGATTTGGTAGCATAAGTAAATAGAAAGTTCTGGGTGTCATTCAAAAAATCGTAATCAGGGGCCAGCCCGGTGGTGTAGTAGTTAAGTTTGCATGCTTTGCTTAGGCAGCCCGGGGTTTGCGGGTTTGGAGCCCAGGCATGGACCTACACACCACTAATCAGGCCATGCTGTGGCAGTGTGCCACATACAAAATAGAGGAAGACGGGCACAGATGATAGCTCAGTGACAATCTTCCTCAAGCAAAAAGAGGAAGATTGGCAACAGATATTAGCTCAGGGCCAATCTTCCTCACCAAAAAAAAAAAAAAATCATAAAGTATAAAGACACATTTTTATGTCAGACCAAGGAATAATGTTTTTATTATAATGTCTTTATTATATAAATTGAAAATAAATTATGGAATTCAAGAACACAGACAACTCACCAAAGAAATGCAACAAATTCTTATGTGTGTGAGAAAATGTTCAACCTCCCAAATACAGTATGCAAATTCAAACAAAAGTGAGAAACCATTTTATTTATCAGATTAGCAGTGACTTTTTTTTTTTTTTTTTGAGGAAGCTTAGCTCTGAGCTAACATTTGCATCTCCTCTTTTTGCTGAGGAAGACTGGCCCTGAGCTAACATCTGTGCCCATCTTCCTCTATTTTTTCATATGTGGGATGCCTGCCACAGCCTGACTTGATAAACAGTGTGTAGGTCTGCACCTGGGATCCAAACCAGTGAACCCCGGGCTGCCAAAGCAGAGCGTGTGAACTTAACCACTGAGCCATCAGGCTGGCCCCTAGCAGTGACTTATTCTTAACGTTAATAAACAATGCTGGCAAATGTGGGATGAAATAGGAAATCTTTAAAATCTTTAAAAGTAGTTTTGTATGCTTTGAGTTAATATAAAGCAAGTTTTAGGCATAATAAAGTTCATCATAGCATTATTGTTATCTGTGAAAACATGGACATGAATGAAAGGCCCAACAATAAGGAAGTCTAAACTATGCTACCTTGAGCACATTTCTGAATCACATGTTGTACAACCCTCAAAGATAATGCAATAACATAGAAAATGCATGCGGTGTAAGTTTAATGAGGAAAACATCAGGGCTGGCCTGGTGGCCGAGTGGTTAAGTTCACCTGCTCTGCTTTGGTGTCTGGGGTTCCCCAGTTCGGATCCAGGGCATAGACCTACACACCACTCATCAAGCCATGCTGTGGTGGTGTCCCACATAGAGAACTAGAAGGACCTACAACTAGGATATACAACTATGTACTGGGGCTTTGGGGAGAAAAAAAAAAGAGGATGATTGGCAACAGATGTTAGCTCAGGATCATTCTTCCTCACCAAAAAAAGCATAAAAATAAAAAGTGAGGAAAATATCAAGATATGAAATTTTCCATACTCACATGGTTAAAAATCTACAAAAATAATACGTAATACAAATGAGAAGGGAAAATGCCTGTGGTCACAGATTTATAAGTATTGGCATTTGAATTAAAACTCAGATATGTCTGCCTCTAAATGTGCTTTTTTTCACTGTATTCGAACACTACTTCACTTTGGAATATCCATGTAGCAAACATAAAATAATTAACAACAATAGATAAAAACGGTCCAGTGGAATATGGTTTTCGCCACAAGAATGAAAAAATTGTGCAACCATAGTAAAGTTATTCCTACCCTATATCACAGGAATGTCAAGTACTAAAAACCATGTGATCATTTCAATAGATGTAAGAAAACGTTTCGGCAACATTTAAAATCTATTCTTAATATAATCTCTAAAACTCAAACTAGAAAGATACTTCTCTACTATAGTAAAGCTTTTCTTTTTCGAACTAATACCCATTATGCTTAATGCTCTGATGTAAGAAGCAGTGGAAGCTGCGGCTGGCCCTGTGGCTGAGTGGTTAAGTTTGCGCGCTCCGCTGCAGGCGGCCCAGTGTTTCGTTGGTTCGAATCCTGGGCACGGACATGGCACTGCTCATCAAACCACGCTGAGGCAGCATCCCACATGCCACAACTAGAAGGACCCACACGAAGAGTATACAACTATGTACTGGGGGGCTTTGGGGAGAAAAAGGAAAAAAATTTTAAAAATCTTTGTAAAAAGAAAGAAGCCGTGGAAGCTGAGGAACAAATGAAGCCAGTGAGTTAGAGTGTATTATGGCCAAATAAATTTTGAGTTCCTGTGGCTTCTCAGAAAAGACAAAAGATGTGGCAAAAACCAAACATAGCACGAGATAAAAAAAAAAAAAAAAAAGACTGGCATTAATCCTGGGAACCTTGAAAACATTGTGCTAAGTGAAAGAAGCCAGATGCAAAAAGCCATATATTCTATGATTCCATTTAAGTGAAATGCTCAGAACAGGCAGATCTCTAGGGACTGCAAGTGGGTGGGGAAAGAAGGAGGAGTAATGCTGATGGGGCGGGATGGTTTTTTGGGATGATGAAATTAAGCAGTTCTGCAATTAAGTAGTGGTGATAGCTGCACAGCTTTGTGAATATATGAAAAACCACTGAATTGTACAATTTAAATAACTGTAAAATTATTTTAGAACAATGTTAAAAATGAAATTATAGAGAACCTACAAAATAAATAAATACATTTGATTACAAAATTGTGGAAACTTCTCTCACAAGTCAAAAATTAACATAAACTGAATTTTAAAACAAGCAAAAACATACGTGACAGAAGAAGAATATTCTAAAATGCTATGATTTAATAGAAAGCCGTAAGAAAAGACTTTGTTTCGGCAGAGATGTGAAAATCAATTCACTACAGAAATACAGACAGAAAATGAGCAGTCTCACTAAGCATAAAAGAAATGCAAATTTAAATGAGGTGAATTTTTGCCTTCCAAATTGGCAGTTTTTGGTGATGGTGGTGGCCATGTTTGTTTTAGTGAAAACGTGCAGTTGGCTATTAGATAAAATAATTTTCATGAACCTCTGTAGAGAATGTAAACTAGTACAACCTTTCTTCAAAACATTTGGCAACATGTATCAAAAACTTTAAAAATATGCATTCATACCTTTTACTTCAGTAATTCCTTGCCTGAGAAGCAACCCCATAAAAAGAACTCTGACTTAGAGGCAAATATTTATGCAGAAAGATAATTATCACAGGACTTTTTTTAAGTGTGATAATGGTGGCTTTATTTTATTTTATTTTTTTAATTTAATTTTTTTTAATTGCAGTAACACTGGGTTATAACATTATATAGCTTTTGGATGTACATTGTAATATAATTCGAATTCTGTGTAGATTACGTCATGTTCACCACCCAAAAACTAATTATAGTCCAATCACAGCATTTTTAATGTTAAAAAATCAACAACTTCGATGACTAAAAATCCTGGAATTGGTTATGAAATTCATGATATATTTATAGAATTAAATATTATGAAGCCATTAAATGTTACATTTACAAAGAGTTTTAATAACATGAAAAAATGATTATGGCATAATGTTCAGTAGGAAACAGTAGGTAAAATGTGTCTATAGTGTCTTCTCAATTACCTAGAATATGCACACGCATAGAGAGAGGTTTGCCAAACTGTTAATAATGATTTTCCCTAAGACGTGGATCTATGGGTGATTTTTATCTCTTATCCAAATTTTCCCTTTATTTCTGACTTACTTTCAATGAAAATATATTACTTTTATGTTCATAAATATACTTTCATGTTCATAAAAAGTAATTTTAAATTGATGAAAATGAAGCAAAAGGCCCGCATTAATGCATACGTCACCCTTCTGTTTCCCCTAAGTAATTGGCATATGCATTGGCATGTATTGTATACATGTAAAGATCTTGCCTTCGTATAGTTTTGTTTAAACACTTCTTCAGGAATCTTTAGAGAAGAGTTCAGATCAAGATGATTAATATAAACATGGAAACTGTCACCAAGAGGAAATATCAAGAAATTTTGAGCCACTTGTATACACAGGAGGAAAATATTTGCTGATGATCAGATTAAAGAACTTAACAAATTAACTATTGAAACTATCAGTGTGTCTTTACAGTGTATCCTTGCGCTTTATGTTCCAGGTGACACAATGTCTCAAATTTGCCAGCCAAGTTGCATCAGAATTACTCTCTTTGCTTCCTTAACAACCAACAGAGTAGCAGCAATATTCATATTTGTGAAGGGATTATACTTAATTACTCATGATTTCCTCCTAACTCTGACCCGAAGGCAGTGACAGCAATTCAGACTTTCACTTTTTCCCCTAATTATCTTACAAACCAGCCATTCAAAGTAACCTGGGCCCAAAATGTAGACTTGGATGGAAACTAAAAGAAAAGGACTGTTTTGAAAATAATGAAAAGCGGCAAGGATGTTGTAAGGGCCTCAGGTCCTCCACTGGCACTGCAGCTACATGTTCTGAGCTGCTGTGACCAGGAGGCAAAGCCACTTAATATAGGAGAGGATCCTCAGCTGAATATTTCAGCTGTGAAGTTTTGTGAACGAAGCCAAGCTACTTTAAAGAGGCACACGTCGATCTGTTTGGGTGTCTCTAAGAGATACAGTGCAGACGCTGCCCCTTCTCTTCAGAGGAAGTGCTGGTCACACCCACACCTCAATAGAAACCATTTTCTAGTGGGTTCGCTCCACCCTGGTAAGTCCCAACCTGTCTAATTACACATCTGATCCTCGCCCTTCTGAATCATTGATTCCTCTTTTCATTACGTCCACTTCTTCTTTTACTTTCCCAGCAGAGTGCTCAAGCAAGTTTATGCTTCTGTAAGTCAGCGGGTATCCGAACAGCAAGGGTTGTAAAGAGTGCGAACCTGCCAACTAGAAAAACCTGAAAGAATGGATGAAGGTGAAGACTGCAAAAAAAGCAGCCAAAACTGCCTGCGTGCTCTTCTCAATTATACCACATTCTTCAGAAGAGCTATATTGAGAATCTGTGAAACATAGAGTCAAAGGGGAAATATTCCCAAACTCTTTTGTGCACTCCTTATCGTTTGTATTCTGCTTTGTAATTTACATTGTATTTTCTCCTACATTGTCTCATAAAGTTATGAGAATTGAAGATTATGTGGATGCCTAACATTTAGCATGGCTAAATAAATGTTGGTGTCCCTCTGTCTTCTCAGCCCCTCCTCAACCCATCTCAGCTAATTCTGCAAAGCTTCCTCTTTACACTTCAGAAAACTGAGGTACAGAGAAGCAATGCCTACAAGATCTAGAAATTACTGCCCAACACCAAAAGTTCAAGGCTGGGGTTCAGAGTAGTCAGCCACAGCACACTTTCTAGAGAATGAACCTTAGCTAGAATATGGCTGCATTTTCAACCCCAAGTAAGCTTTATAACTGTGGTCATCTATTATTACAGTCTATGTTTCTGATGTTTGCAAAAGAAAGTGTTACTAATCACAAAGTAGCCTTGGTTTTTGTAAGAGTCCCACCAAATAACTCCAGGCTATGTTAAAGGACAGCCCAAAATGTTCCATAAGTCATAATTGCAACTTTGAGAAGACCTCATGATGACTGGCTCTCAGTTCTCTGAATATCTGTGTTCTCATCCTGAGGCCTTCACACAAGTTAGTTCCTCTACCTGTGACTACTTTCCCCTGCTCCCAATTCTCGCCTAACCCCACCATTTTAATCACTACTCCACACTGTTCTTTCTACTGTTTGTTCTTGAGTTTTCAGATGGTGTTGACTTTGTTCTAACCCCCCCCCCCCGCCACCACCCAAAGGTCAATTTATATAGGACACAGGGAGAGTGAGCTCTGCCCTCCCTCATTCTGAGACTCCTTCTAGTCAACAATGCCAGTGAGTAGAACAGGCAAACCAATGGGGATATCCAACTCCAGAATAAATATACTCCGCATGCGAGTGTATTTGTGTGTGAGAGAGAGAGACGTATTAAGATTCAGAAGGAGAAGCAACAGGTGAGATATAGCCAGCTCTCCTAAACGCACGCGCACACACACACACACACACACCCACAAACTTTGTATCCCTATCAAAATAGTTCATGATCTCGGTCTTAAGCCACTGTTTGCTACACTTGAAACCTGAGTAGACCCAAAAATACAGAAATGGAACCCAGAAGCCTGTCACCATGGCGCAGCATGTAAGAATATGCTTATACTTTACTAGGGTAGACTCTTGAGTGCTAAGGTGTCTGCCACCAAAGTAAAGAGTAGAATAGGCGGCAGCTCTGGTTGATTCCTCACTGCATGGGCTGTCGAGATAATCGCACTTTGATAACTGCACCAACTGGGACGAGGGAGGCAGCAGGAAGGCACTTCCACTCGTTTCTATTCTTGATCTCACGTGTACCGTTATACCAATATTTTGCTAGTTCTGTAGTAAACTGAAGGAAAAGCACATCTACCCAAGTTACAGTCATCTTTCTCCTCCTCTTAGAGCAGGGTCAGTCTTTGTGGTCTGGTCTAGCTGAACTTCCCATCTAGCTGAACTGGTCTAGTTGAACCTCTAGTCTCCTATCATAAACTCCTTCCAAACCACACCCAAGAGCTTCCCCCAAAGGGAAGCTACCTGGAAGTTTTGCTTCACACTATGTTCGCTTAATATGCTTTAGATTTTAACACAGTTTTAATACCCTTCCTGTACTTTGAGGATCTAGTACCCAGACAACCAGCAGTGAAGTGCACACAGGGCAAACAAGAATGGGACATTAAACTCGACCGATTCCTACTGATGTGCTTGTCCCCGACTCTGGTAGTTAAAAACTTGTAAACCGTCCGAACAGTTCTACCTGGTTTTCTTTTAATTTACCTTCCGATATATAGCACACTTTAATCTACTAACTTGACTCCTTTTATGTATATTGCTAAACTTTATAAAAACTAAGAACAGGGGCCGGCCCGGTGGTGTAGTGGTTAAGTTTGTGCACTTTGCTTCAGTGCCTCGGGGTTCATGGGTTCAGATCCCGGGCACAGACCTACTGCTCATCAAGCCATGCTGTGGCAGTGTCCCACATACAAAACAGGGGGAGATTGGCACAGATATTAGCTCAGGGACAATCTTCCTCAAGCAAAAAGAAGATTGGCAACAGATGTTAGCTCAGGGCCAATCTTCCTCACCAAAAAAACAAAAAAAACCCAAAAACTAAGGAATGAATGAAATAATAGACTGGTGGGGGAAAAAAGCTTTCATACAATATAACAAAAAAGCATCTAGGGGTGTCCCCAGGAATATTGTATCATAAAAATAAGATATTTGAGATAATGTTTGTGTGTACATATATACAATCATGCACTGCATAACATTTCAGTCAACAATGGACCACATATTCAATGGTGGTCCCATGAGATTACTACCATAGAGCCTAGGTGTGTAGTAGGCTGCCATCTAGGTTTGTGTAAGTACACTCTATGATGTTTGCACAACAAAATTGCCTAATGGTGCATTTCTCAAAATGTATCCCCATCATTAAGCAATGCGTGACAACGTATATATATATATGGCTTATCTATATATATGTATAATTTCTTTCTCAGAGGAAAACAACAGAATTTTTCAATTCTGTTTTCATAATTTCCCTTTCCAAAATCAAAGACAGAAGAAATCTGAAGGATAAAAATGATGATAGTTACCTTGAAGGCTGGATAGATTCAGAGGATGCTGAGAAGAGTTTAGCGCATAACTACCTATTGATGTACTGATGAGGTTTTGGAAGACTTGATATTGACAGATTACTTTGGTCCAAGAAAAAGAGTGAAACCACACTCAGGAGTTAGCTGCTCGGCTTTCCTGTGCAAAATGACTGTCAGGCTCCTCGATGTGGGTGGAGTTTGGGCAGCCCACCTCCTCAGTGGTACTGACCTTGGCACATCCTGTTTCATTTCCATCATTGCCAAGGGTTTGTTTTTCAATCTACCTTGTGGCTTTAACCTTACAAATAAATTTTTGCTCTATGTGTGATCTATAAAAACTGTTCATTTTGTTTTTATTTCCTAACGACCTAAATTGCCCCTCAGAAATGTTTGTGTCTTCACAAATAGGTCAGAATAGAACTGAGAGGGGAAACTGTCTACCTCTATTCTACACACGAAAATATAAAAGTTCTTCCATCAAAATCATGTTTATTAATCAGGAAAATTAGCCCCAGGCTGGGTATTTGATGAATGTTTGGAATTATTGTTGATTTTGTTGATTGAGATCATGGTATTTTGATTATTTTTTTAAGGTTTGGTGTGTTAGATAGTCATACTGAAGTATTTAGTAGTGAAATTATATAGATGCTTGGATTTGCTTTCAAATGTTCCAGAGGAAAAAAAATTGTTGGATGTAGGGGGAGGCAGGTATAGCTGAATCAAGCAGAGCACAATGTTGATAATAGCTAAAGCTGTGTGAGGGACGCTTAGTTCGTTGTACTATCCTCTCTACTTTTGTGTGTGTTTGAGATTTTCTTCAAGTAAAAGTGTTTACATCACGTTTATTGCCTATTATCAATGAACCTTTTATTTTATTTTTTATTTTTTGATATCCATAAGATTTGGAGTGAATGCATTGCTCTTCAACCCACAAACAGGCAAATACATGGTACCCAGGAAACCCATGGTCTGAAATTATAGAATGATAAGATGTGTCCCTCCTTAAAAAGACAATGTAGCTGACTCACTCTCATGCTCAGTTTTCTTATTAAAATGTAACATCTCTGAACGTAATTACTTCATCCTCTGGGCTCGATAGCACTTTGTGCACACCTCTATTAAAGCACTTTTCTCTTTATATCATGGCTAGTTTATGTGTTTGAATCTCCTTAATGGTAAGATTTATTTCTTATTTATGGGTGCAGTGATTAAAAACACAAGCTCTGCAATTCAACCACCCATATTCAAATCCTGGCCCTCCCCTCACTTGTCCAAATGCCTCACTTTCTTCATCTGCATAATAGAAGCAATAATAGGACCTACTCCTACTTGTGAGGATTAAAGAGCCTCCAAATAAGCAGGTACTCACACAATTACTGAATCAGTCCATTTTTCTCAGTTAAGTACATTTGTTTGTGAGTTCCGCTGCCACACTAACAGTCTATGAGATTGTAACCCCTACTCTCCCATTTCCTAACTCCATATTTCTGTCCATTCAACCAAGCTAGACTGGAGGAACTTAACGCCAATATTGAAAACCGAACCCTTCAGAGGAAAGTACAGGCAACATTAGCCCCAACGCGACGTTCTGATGCTCTAGACAGGTGAATGAGACATTCTGTGGGTCTTATGGGTTTGATGCCTTGATGTCCCCAAACCTCTGCCACTAATGAAGGGACAATATTGAGATAACTGTACTGTCAAGCGCTTGGAACTGGAGTTGAAGAGCACTCATTTTTGTACCATGCTGTCAATTTACTAAGACAGTCCATTTGTCTGTACCCTACCACCCAGCACCCCTGCTACCAACACACCAGTGACTCTCCCCACTCAATTCTAGACACTTGGTGTTCAGCATTCTGGCCCAGGTACTGGAATAAGGTCTTGAGCATTAATAAAACCTTGTCCGGAGTCACCTGACCACATCCCCAGATAGAACACTGTCTAGCTAGAAGTTAAAGTTAGACTTTCACGGAAACCACAATATTCAACAGAGTTAAGATATTTAACATGTTTCAGTCACCCAAAATATATATATTTTTCATATTTTAACATCTCTGAAATGGGCACGCATCTTACAATGTCATGGTGTGTTCTAATTGGCATCGTAATGGTATATCTTACTGTTGTAGTATGTTGGATTCAGTAAGAAATGATCAGATGAAATCTTCCGTTCCTGGCATTGTACCATACAGTATTTGGCATATGACAACTTACAGGCTTAGGTGAATTACTGGCCCAAGTCTCTAGAGGTAATTTCTAGATCTATGAAAAGCCTTATTGAGTCTCTGTGTTCTCTAAACTCTGCTATTTCTAATAAAAAATAAACATCAAGATAAAGGAAAAAACATATGAGTTCTTTGAAACCCTGAACTTTGATTTGAGAAAGGCTCTTTCCTAAGCATCATTGTTTTTGTTTGTGTGATTCCTTGTGGAATGCTCATAGATCCTGACTCTCCCCTTAATTCTGTTGGTTTTCCTAATAGCTGAGTGGAGACAATGGGAAAAAGGAGTTGGCTACGTCCAGATTCCTTCCCCCTAAGATACCTCTTATAATAGTCATTCCCTTTCGCACACTCAAACTGCCTTCTCCACCCACTATCAGCCTTGTCATCAGATTCCCTGGTGATTCACATAAACATGCACTGGAGGGCCTGTCTTTTTGGCAGCAGTCTCTGGACTACACCCTTACACTCTGACTTTGTCTTTGGATTGATGATATGATCATTTTTTCCTTTTCTCCTTTTGTGCTGATCTTCAACTTGCTATACCTCTCTCCCAGGAAATGCGCCTTTCCCAAATGGGCTTGTGTGGGCACCATCACAACTAGTCAGTCTCCTTGAGAGCACAACTCTGCAGCATTGTTGTAACTGGAAGGGGAAAGGGCGTTAGTAAAGTTAAGCTCCTTAGAGGCCAGCAACTCTCTTGATTTTCAGATTTTAAAAATGAAGCTCAGGAGTGAGGGACTTACCCAGAGTGACACCATTAGGAAGAGAGTGAAGAACAGAATCTTGGCCACTGCGACTAGCACTTCCTCCAGGGAGTATGTACCTCTTCCCTGTTTAGATTCTCTCTAACTGCATTCTCAAGAAGAGCAGATAAATTGCAACACTGGACAGCAATCATCCTCTTCATACTCTCTCTGCAGTATAATAAAAGGGTACGAGAATGTACTGGACATCACTATTATATCCCAGAGAGTGGTGGCTTTCTAGGTGCAGTAACGTGATTGAAAAATGGAGCTTGAAGGTACACTTGCATATGACTTTATTTAAGAGCAAGAAAGAATCAGTTGTCCACATCAAAGAGTGGAGGGCATGTGGAAATGGCCAAGGCATGCCCTAAGCTAGATCCTTGGCATCTTCACTCAACCAGGCGATAGGTTCCTCATCTTCAACCCTTTAAATGTCTTCTCTATTTAGGGATCTTTGCTGGTTAGATTCATTTATCATGCACTCTTTACAGTAAAACTATATGACATTGACTTGGGGAAATATTCTCCTCCCATTGCTATTGAAGATCTTGACTACACCCCCTCTTGAGGAAAAACATACAGGAACACATACACATGATCCAAAAAAGAGTCAGTAATTTTTTCTCAAAGGTGATAAAATCAAAACCTAACAGATTTAGTGGTAAGAGGTGAGAATGCCTCTTCATGTAGCTCTCTGGTCCCTTCACTCTCCACAATAAAGTGTAAGGCTGCCATACCCAGACCTTCATGATATCCCCTCATAGCTGTTCCTAATAGAGTAGAGAGACCTAGTCTAAACCTTCCCTTCTCTATACTCTCCTTTTAATACTTCTTTTCTCCAGAAGTCCCACTTCCCTGTCCCCATTGCCAGATACCACCTCTCCCTCAGAAGCTGGCAAGTCCCAAGACTCTTTGTACGTATTGTGAATTTCCACAGTCTCCAGCTTAGCTGTTTTCTCCACCAGCTTTTCAAATTGCTGGATAAAGCAGAAGGGGAAGCTTTTACTTCCCAAGTAGGGAGGGAGGACATGTGGACCAAGGGCACAATTTCCTTTGCTTTTTCTTCCTCTTTGGATTTCCCCTGACTATCTGCAAGGGTTAACTCCCTGCCAATAGCACTGACTCAGAAGGAAGATGATAAATCTGGTCTCACTCTATCCAGCCAACATAGGAGAAGGAATTTAACCTGGTGTCATTAAGCAACAAAGCCACCTCTGAAGATGTGCTGGGTCCACCTTCTCTATTTTTGGAAGCACATGAAATTTGGACCTGACCGTGGCACCTGTATATTGTAGATGTTTTTCCTACTGAGCATCCATTGCTGTTGCAGAAGCTCCAGCTCACCCCTCCCTGATGTGTTCTCAGCCATCTGGAGGTCCTGAGATTGTCTTACAGTTTTCCCAAACAAGTAATATCTGCCATTCTTTTTCTCTTTGGCACTGGTTCCTTAAAATGAGACATCTCTGGAATAAACATTGTGAAGATCCTTTGAGAACTTGCTACCATTTCCTTTCCTACCACAAGGTATCTATGCCCCTGAAGTTGACCTGTGCCCATCACACTGACTTATATGCTCTACTAAGGGTCAAAAATCCCTTTTCCCACACATCCATTGTTGCGACAATCTAGCATAGTGATTGCCACACAGCACTGTTCATATTCCCAACATCTTATAAACATTGTGTGTGAAATCCTGTCCTTTTCGAGAGAAAATTCCCCAGGGTGGGTCAGAAGACCCTTCTCTGAGACTCTGCTCTCCAAATTCTCATCTTTCTCTACTCCCAGTTACTCCTAACCTGCTCCCATGCCCTCCCTAAATAGCCTAATTAAATAAAGACTTGTGTTTTATTTTGAAATCTTCAATTCATGTTGTTTTACATTTTTGAAAGTGGTAATATAATCTCCTAGGCCTGCCTGCATTGGCTTTTCTCCATGTTTTGCCTTATCTCTTGGGAGAGGAGGGTGGCGGAGAGGAAGGAAGGCATCTGGGGAAGGGATAGAGGGAAAGGGGTGCAAAATATTTTGATCCAGCACCAAACTGTTTTAAAGTGACAAGGCTGGCTGATTACCTACCAACTCCAGTGCCAAGGAAAGGCTCTTACAAGGTGTCCTTATCCCAGAATTGTTCATATTGGGCAAAGTGGGAATTGTAGACTGTGTGCCTTTCCTTCATCCTGCAGTACATGCAGCACTTGTGACAGAGTTCTCAGATTAGATCACACGTCCCAATGAGTGTCATTGAAAAGAATGACAGTGGGAAAGGTCTAGGGAGTCACAAGTGATTGAACTATATACCTGACCATCCAGCAGCTTCTAGACAAACGGACTCACGCACACTGAAATCTACCTCTTCTATGCCCCCAAACACTCCTTTTGTTTGCTATATTGCATGTACAAAAGCATAGTTCGAGGCAAAAAAAAAAAAAAAAAGGAAGGAAGCAAGGACGGGATGGAGAGGGAGAGAGAGAAGATATGCCTATTAAAGAGCAATACACTCTGAATCCTCTCCTTGAGTTGTTTGCTTCTATAGTGAAATCGCATTATCAAAACCCAAAAGAGGATTTTGCCCAAACATGCCAAGGAGAAACTCTATTTCAGTAAATTTAAGACCTAGGTTCTATTTAACTTCTAAATGTCTTAACTATGTCATTCATCTTTATGCCTTCACATAGATGCCCAGAGACTATTTGCTCTGTGTTAAGTGAATGACAATAACAATCTCATGGATTTGTGGAGCACTTCAAAGCTTTCAAAGCCAGTTTCCATATATAATCTCATTTGATTCTCACAACAACTCAGTGCGGTAGGCAAGCCAAGTCGTCTTAGCCCCATTTCAAAGATCAGCAGTTCTCAAACGTGTTTAGGTTTGGAGCAATCAGAGGTCAAGGTGCCCTCTGATGAACAATGTGAACTACTGACATTTTAAACTACATAGCAACTAATTGTAGATTCTGGGGCAGGCCATGTCCCGCTACAGATCAGGCAGACGCCATGGGGGCTATTGGTGGAGTAGGTGATGAGAGCTGGGGCTGGATTAGGTGGGGGTAGAAGTAAAGTGGGGCCTGAAGGCAAAAGCAGAGACTTTTCTAGAGAGGCAATTTGAATGTTTTTTTTTTTTTAGGGATCAAACTCAAGGAGCAAGACGAGGAGCCTAAACAAGGCAAAGCAGGGGGCTCAAAATAACAGGTGTGAAAACGCAAAGAGAGGGGTGAGAAGGCTGAATATCTGGGCCATGGACCGGGCTGAGGTCCCTGGATTCCTGCTAATTTTGTGATGGTCAAGTAGCAGTGGACATCAGTGTTAAAAGTACAGGATCAGCAAGCAGATTATACGGGCCAAAGAGTAAAGAAAAAATTATGAAAGAGAACTGAAATTCTCTTCAGTTTATTGGCATCCTCTGAAATGGAAGAAAAGACCACAATTGCTGCACTTTAGCAGTAGAACAGCTCAGTTCAACTGAGGAACACCAGTGTACCAAAGAAGCATGGCTCGAGACACACACCTTTACATGAAAATACTTATTCATAGAGAGATTTAGTGGCTTTCTCACTGTCACACAGGTATTCAGTAACATAGTCAGAGTTCAGTTTTTTCCATGAAACCATGTAGCCCCTTAAATCAAATTTACTTAACATGAAAATTTTAAAGACTGGTTAATAAGCAAGGAGACATAAAATAAAAGTGGTTGCAATTCAAATGGTTCTAAAATGGCAGAGCCGTCTCATGTGTCTCCCTCTTATTCACAGGATCACATGGAACTCACCCCAATTAAAGTGGTTCAAAGGTACCCAGAAATGATTCCATCATCTTTTGATGAACCCATGTGTCCAACTAGATACATAGTGATTCATATATTTATTTATTCATATCTGTTTAGGTATTTTTGTTCTCCTTGAGTAACTGTATTTTAATCTAGGATGTAGGCCATCAAACTAAGGCCTGTGGGCCAGATCCACCCAGTACCTGTTTTTGACTATAAAGTTTTATCGAAATGCAACCACATTCATTTGTCTACTTATTGTCTATGGCTGCTTTTGTGTGACTATTTGTCCCTTTAAAGAAAAAGTTTACTGATCCATCATCTAGGAGACACAAGCAGTTCTGCTCTAAAGACTAGTAAAGAATAATTTGCAGAAATGGGCAGCTCACACCCAGACCAGTTGTAATAAGTGCGGCTCCATCCCTGGCAAGTGGTTTTATCGAAGCTAAAAGGTCCTCCCAGAAGACTGCTCTTGGGGAGTTATAGTTCACGAGAGAATAAGCTTTTTACAGTAAAGTCTTCTCATTGGTATGCAGAGGAGTGGCCTTGGGAAGAGGAAAAGGCACTGGATCAGGTGTCCCTCGGATTAGTCTCCTAATTTCACTTAGTTTTGAGTTTCTCATTGAAAAATGACCAGAGATGACCAAGGGCTCTCTAAATTCCTCCCAGCTCCAGGAGGGCAAAGTTCTTAGAGCTCTACCACCAGCACTCAGGATGGAGAAAATAAACGAGTTATTAAAAGATGTTGTTTCTTGGTTTAAAAATGTTTTTAAAGCATATTTAAGTAATCTGTTTACAGCATACTCCCAATTTAGTAAATATCTGTGTGTGTGCAGGAAAAGCTAAAAGTCAATACATTGAGAGTCGAACAATAGTTTTTCTCTGTTTGGATTATGAGTTACTTTCTCTTATTTGTACTTTCCTGTGCCTCCAAATTCTCTTCAGAATATTTATTACTCTTTTAATTAAAATGATATAACACATGTTATTTTTCAAACCATTTTTGAAATGCCTGAAGAAAAAATAAACAAACACCTTAAAATTATGTCACACTGAGAAAATCTGCCTTTTCTGCTATTGTTAAGTTTTTTCCCAAAAGATGGCATAACATCACCAAACCACACCATTGTGACACAAGACAGTTACTAGCTACAGAATTGGCTGTGTGTGATTGTGTGCGCAATCTGAGTTATTCCCCTTTTTATTTGTAAGCCACAATTTCTTGTTGCTTCTCATTTCTTCGACTAGTTAGAACAACTAGTTTTCACCCATACCGACTGATCAATCGATTTTTATCTCAAATTATTTATAATAGAGGAAATGGTCTCCCCAACACATCTCCTCATAATAACAAGCAATCTCTTCCCTTCCTTACGCCCTAGGAATATTGGGTCTACCCCATGCTTCCTGTCTCTAATCACACACCTAATTTTAACAATTTAACTTGTGATTTCCGCCTCAAATACTCTAGCACAGTAATTTAGAAACTTTAGAAGTATGAGGCTATATATTCCAGCTTCAAACACTTTCCCTCACAAGTATTATTATATTTTTATGTCAATTGAGAAAACACTTTTGAATTATTTATTTTATTAATAACTATGGTACATATATACACTTTTTTTAAAGATTTTATTTATTTCCTTTTTCTCCCCAAAGCCCCCCGGCACATAGCTATATATTCTTAGTTGTGGGTCCTTCTAGTTGTGGCATATGGGACGCCACCTCAGCATGGCTTGATGAGCGGTGCCATGTCCACGCCCAGGATTCAAACCAGCGAAACCCTGGGCCACGGAAGCGGAGCACACAAACTTAACCACTTGGCCACAGGGCCAGCCCCATATAACATTTTTAAATGAATGGTTCCTGTAGGGAACACATCAGAAATTCTCTCTACAAGCAATATACACTTGTAGATCCCCTTAATAATGCCATCCTACCTCCTCCTATCCCTTCCGATGGTAGTCTGCTCCAATGAAGCAACTTTCCTAAATTTATCACAGTGACTTTTTTCTTGCCAAAACATTAAAACTGTAAAGAACTTTTAACATTAATCTATGCCCATCATTTTACAGATGAGACAACTGAGACCTGTTTTGAGCTTGATGGAGGTCACCCTCTAATTAGCCAAAAATTTGGAACCGAAATGCTGACCACTTTATACCCTGATGAGATGTGCTGAACCATCCTCAAGGACTCTCTCCAAGACCTAGATGAAGGATGAAAGAAGTTTGACCCTTTTCGTCGTTCTACATAAACTGATGCTAGGGACCGCCAGTGTGAAGGGCCCACGTTAGCTCGTCCTTCCTGGGACTTGGAGAGAGTAGAGCAAAGCTAAGACCATCTGTAAGTCAGAGCACGTGGAGAATATTCACAACTAGAATCCCCACCTGAAGACTGATGGACAAAAAACCATAGGAATGTTTGAATTCCCTGTGGGAGTTAGTGTAGAGAAAGTGACGAGGACAGAGTCTCTTGGAGGTTAGTTATGGTGAGTTGAGTGGAAACGAGGTATCCAGCAGTCCACGCGGCAGAAGAAAATGTTCCCATTTTGATCAGTGGTATTATTGTTTCTTCAGGGTGTAAGGCTCATAACGGTGGCATTCTCTGAGCCTTTCCTGTCCCTTCTAAACCTAGAGTATATAGAAACTTGACAAATAGTTGTTGAGTCAATGCCATCATTTCTATTTTACACGTAGAGGACGCGTTGCCTTCTGCTCCAGTGGTGCTCTTGTAAAATTCCTCATTCCATCACAGATGAATTTCTATAATTCCCAAAATGCTTCTTTGAAGCAGTGTCTCCACCCCTAGTCTGCATGGCATTATCATACTAATCCCTCCTAAAGCATGGCTTTCCTTCATCACTGTTACTGCTCAAGAACCCTTAATGCTCCTTCTTCATTGCTTATTAACCTTAAACTCCTTTCTTTAAAGTCCTTCCATAATCTGACCCGACTCTACTTATCCAGTCTTAGTTTTCTTACACCTCATCTCAAACCTGCCCTACATAGGGGGATCCAATGTTCAAACATTCAGCTTTCACACAATTTACATTTCCGTATGTCAGATATGAATACTCTATTGTCTTTCACATGCAAAAATTATTTTTTATATAACTTTACCAGCACTGATTTTTTTCAGAGCTAAGAAAAGTTTGCAGTGACAAGTAATATGAGCTTTTATATATTAATTAAATGTGTAATAAAAAATGTGGGTCCGATACAAGAATAAATACACAAATCTCTGGGAAAAAATAGAAATGCTTAAACATGCCCTATTAGATATGATCTCAATAGGTTATATAGGAAACATCACAAAGCAATGGAGAGAGATTGACATTTGGTAAATTGACTTGGGGAAAATGTACATATATTCTCATCTCGTCCCTCAACAACAAAATAAATAGTGAAAGTATTAAAGAGTAAAATGTACATAGATACAACAAGGGAGGAGTACATATAATATTTTATTTGTTGAGGGTGTGGGTACGTCCTTTATCCCTTATGTATTTTGATTGTCCTAGGTTTTTACAATAAGTATTTTAATCATTACAAAAAAAGTTTAATGTAAAAACTAAAATTACTTTTTGTTATTAGGAAAAATATGAGTACATAAATAACCACAAAAAGAGAGTATCTTTTCAAGCATATAACTAATGAAAAAAATGACAAAAGGGGCTGGCCCCGTGACCAAATAGTTAAGTTCACATGCTCCGCTTCGGGGGCCCGGGGTTTCGCCGGTTCGGATCCTGGGCGCGGACATGGCACCGCTCATCAAGCCATGCTGAGGTGGCATCCCACATGCCACAACTAGAAAGACCCACAACTAAAAATATACAACTATGTACTGGGGGGATTTAGGGAGAAAAAGCAGAAAAATAAAGATTGGCAACAGTTGTTAGCTCAGGTGCCAATCTTTAAAAAAAATTTAAAAATTAAAAAAAGAAGAAAAAATGACAAAAGACCAATAGACTTGACTAAAAAGAATTAATTTTTATACCTAAAAAAATCATTAATACTAAAAAAATTAAAATATAAAGAGCTTCTTATAAATCAGAAATTAAACGGACCTCCTATTTAAAAAAATCACTAAATACTAAATACCTTTATATAAAAAAATAGAAATATGTCCAACCACATTAGCAATCAAGGAAATACACTTAGAATTAAAATAATATACCATCTTTCCTATCAATTTAACAAAAAAATAATTAAAGTTATAAAAATTAATGAGAAATAAATGAAAAGCAATAGGATATTTTAGAGTATATGAGGCAACCATTTGGTTTAAAACTAATTTGGCCTGACCTTGTTTTTCCAAAAGGGCCTCACGTGGCCTGTTGAGCGTGCATTGTACATCTGCTTTAAATATTTACTATGTCCCAAGGACAAGAATGATGCCCATAAAGGAAGGGATATAACTTCCCCCCATATCAACATTTCTTTAAGGATGGGCATCTCTTCCTGGAAACTAAGGATTAATTATGGACCTGCTGCGCTCACCTTGTGACCACTGACCTGCTGATCTGCTGTGTCAGCTAAGCATCTTGTGACACTAGTAAAAGAGATATTCCTGTCATATGCGATGTCTGCTCTTTGTTCTAAGATGGTATATAACCACTCTGTACACCCCTCTTCTTTGGTGCCCTTTCTTCCCCAGGAAGGGCTCGGGGCTATAGTCTTCAGACCTGGCTCATAATGAACTCACCTCAATTTTGATTTATAGATTGATTATGGATCATTTGTGTTGACATCAATAATGATACTAGTGATTGTATGGTGAGATGAGCAAGCTCATGGACTGCTGGTGTATGTAAATTGGTGTAGCACTCAAGAAGGAAGTTTGGCATCACATATCAAAAATTACTAGAAATAGTTATATTCCTAGAAAATTACTCTAAATAAGTGTTTCCACAATGATTTATTAGAAAGATGCTCATCAGTGTAGTTTTATGATTGTAAGGTTGTAAAAAACATAAATAAGAAAAAAGTTAATTAAAACACAGTGACCCAGGGGCCTGCCCAGTGGCGCAGCGGTTAAGTTCGCATTTTCCGCTTCTCGCCGCCCAGGGTTTGCCGGTGAGGATCCTGGGTGCAGACATGTCACCACTTGGCAAGCCATGCTGTGGTAGGCGTCCCACATGTAAACTAGAGGAAGATGGGCATGGATGTTAGCTCACGGCCAGTCTTCCTCAGCAAGAGAGGAGGATTGGCAGTAGTTAGCTCAGGGCTAATCTTCTTCTTCAAAAAAAAACACACAGTGACCCAAATGATGAAATGGAATGCAACAATTAAAAATCATGCAGTCCGAGTATATTAGATAACAGGAAAATGCCCCTGACAACATTAAGGGGGAGAGAAGAATCCCAAACCATATAGTAATTAATGGCAATTCAGTTAAACTAAATTACACATATTGTGATATTGTGATTTATAGTAAGAAATACATGCTGGCAGAAATCACCCTGTGATGGTAATAATTCCTGTAATACTAAATAACTCACTTTTGTGGACACTTTGCCCTTGACACAGTTTTAGGCGAATATAATTTCTTTCACTTCCCTGAAGTTGCGGGGGTTGGGTGAAGAGTGAGAACGGTCCTGTCTGTCTTAATCACTCTCTGAGTCCTTGACCACTGGCCTGTCTTTTTCTCCACACTATCCAAGATATGCACTAGTCACACTAGCCACCATCATGACTCCTGCCGCAGAACCTTGAGCCAGGGCCGAGTGCCTTTCAACTAACAGAGCTCCCTCCTGCTCTGTCCCTGAGGCTAGCCATTGGCCCAGGGACCTAGAAGAGTTTGGCTTCCTAGTGGTAAAGAGATCACTGAAGGTTATCAACTCCCATCTCAGCACTGAAACTCCAAGCAAATATGCCTGTTTATTTATTTTTTTTTTTTTAATTTTTTTCCTTTTTCTCCCCAAAGCCCCCCCAGTACATAGTTGTATATTCTTCGTTGTGGTCCTTCTAGTTGTGGCATGTGGGACGCTGCCTCAGCATGGCTTGATGAGCAGTACCATGTCCTCGCCCAGGATTCGAACCAATGAAACACTGGGCCGGCCGCCTGCAGCGGAGTGCGCTAACCCAACCACTCAGCCACGAGGCCAGCCCCATGCCTGTTTATTTTGAATAAACATGTTTTTCTGGTAAATAACTCACTTCTGAATGTTGCCGCTGTCCACTTGATGTCTGGAAGAGCAGTTGTTGCATTTTTCATCAATATCACAAGACTAATCTTTAGCTGTTCCATGCAGAAATGGCCAGTTTAACCAATTGTGAAATTATTGGAATATATAATGGCTGATAAGTAGCCTCTGCCCCCAGCGCGACTCCCATGTCCAACCTCATTGAGGCTGACCCAATCCTTCCCCAGAACACCCTGGATTTCCCCCAAATCCAGCAACTGAAAGGGTTAATACCTAGCCGAGAACCCAGCTGAGCAGATGCACAGCTGTTGTCCATTCTGATTGATCAGCATCCAAGTCACTCAGGGCGTTAAACATTTTGAAAAATACTCCTGCATTATCATGGTGTTGAAGACATGATACACCAGACCAACATAATCCGGTTGTTAAAAAACTTTCTAGCCCAGTGCTTCTCAAACTTGAGCATGCATCAGAATCGCCTGGAGGGCTTGTTAAAATGTATACATCTGGGCCCCACCCTCAGAGATTCTTGGTAGACCTGGGGTTGGGTCTGAGAATGTGCATTTCTCCTAATTCCCAGGCCAAGCTGATGCCCACGCTCCTGGTCCACTGTTCCACAGACAGCTCTCTGATAGAAGCCTATCTAGAGCAGGGCCTCTCAAACATCAATATGCATATGAATCCCCGGGGGGATCTTGGCATACAGATGCTTATTCAGTGAATCTGGGATGGAGCCTGAAGTTCTGCTTGTCAACCAAGCTCCCAGGGGATGCCAATGTCTGTAAGACCTTAAAGAGCAAGCTCTTAGAGCACTAAAGAGAATTCACTCCTCTCTGCATAATAACAGTCCTACTTGTAAGTCCTTTATCCTCTCTGCATACAATTCCCTTCTCATCCTCCTTCTTCCATTTATCTTTTTAAATTTTTTTTCACTTTGCCCTCTTTTGCTTTTCCCCTCTCCCTTTTCCTCTCACCAGCTTTCTTTTCTTCCTTTCCCTCTTTACTTCTTTCTTCCCCACTCTTTTTTTCTTGCTGATTTTTCAAGATTTTAAATTCCTCACCCACTCTCAGGATTCCACCCCTGGATACATTAAAAAAAAAAAAAATCACAACCCTGACTTCTGAGAGACTCCACCCAGACAGTTTTGGAGCTTCATGATTCCAACAATGAGGTCAGACATGAGTCTAGGAAAATACATGTGAGTACATGTCAGGGAAACAAAGAAGCCAGTCAAGGGCAAAGGGAAAGCCTGGATTGCTCTTTTCTAGAAAATTCTTGACCAGGAGCTTTTTTCCAGGACTAGAATCTTGCCCTGCTTACCGACAGCACTCTCTCTGCAAAACAAAAAAGATGTCTATTTCTTGTGAACTTGGCCATTTTCTGGATTTTAATAGAGCTTAATTCTAGTTGGGAATAAACAGACTTCTGTGAGCCATCAGCTTGTACCCTCCCTGCCCTTGGGCTGGGCAAGCTGCTTAGCAGCAAATTCTGTGGAAAATTCTACAAGCCCTCCTCTGAAGGGCAGAAGTACTGGCCCGGTCTTTCTAGACTTCTGGGAACCCAAGCACGTAGCAGGAGTGTGTTGGTTTAGTAGCTGTTTCTGAGAGTTAATTCTGTACTATCTTCTTTCCAAATGCAGTGGAGAGGAGTTCAAGAAGAGCTGATTATATAAGGAAAAGGATGATAGAAATGGTAGATGTCTTCTTGGTGCAGAGAAAAAAAGAATTCACTCTATGTTCAGTTCATCCATTGCTAAATGGCTTTCTAACAGACCTGCATATTTTAGCTGACCCGTGTTCCTCCCTATGTGACATGTGACCCAGACTCGAATTCTAAATTACTTCTGACTAGGACAAGTTATTTAAACTTGCTGCATCCCATTCATCTTATCTGTAGGGTGGACACAATCACCTTAACTAACTGGGTACTTGTAAGATAACATAAATGAAAACGATGCCTAGAACCTAAACCACACTTTGAAGCAGTAGTTCTCAACTAGGGGCTTGGGAGATGTTCAATATGTTTCAACATCCATCTTTCCTTCTTGTATGAAAAGGAGAGAAGGAGGAGGAGAAGGAGATGATAAGATCTGCAATACATAACCGTGAATAACATTCCTGGCTGTGATAGTGGAAGCATCAAAATCAGAGGTCTCAAACTCAAATGCCAATAGAAGCCAGGAAAGTAACATAAATAATTAAAACGCCCTCGGGACAAAGGAAAAAGAATACAACAGACAATGGACAAACACATTAGAAATACTTCAAATATCTATTATTGTAGTAGAAGAAAAATAGTTGCACACCCACAACAAAAATGGCATCTTGCCACTCCACCTCAAGTTCTGTAAGCAACAGAAGATGGTGAAGACGGGTCAACTAGAAAGAGCATGCCCCTCCAGAGGGGCAGCCACTACTCTCCATCTGACAG
The DNA here is from genome assembly GCF_041296235.1 of Equus asinus. Taxonomy (NCBI): domain Eukaryota; kingdom Metazoa; phylum Chordata; class Mammalia; order Perissodactyla; family Equidae; genus Equus; species Equus asinus. The sequence continues at coordinate 33,862,272 of NC_091799.1, forward strand.
TTATCGTGCGACACAGGATGATAGGCCTAGGGCTGCCAGATCTGACTTTTCTCAAGATGAGTATGCGGCTTTGTTTATTCCTAAAATATTTCAGTTTATAAATGTTGACCAACACTATGGTGTGGCCAACACAGTGTGCCATCTAAGGCTTGTGCACACTAGGGTATAATCTATGCTTCTTTTCCTTTTTAGAGTTCTGCCAGCCTAGAAAGGAGTACATTGAATTGCTGTTTGTTTTCTATTCTCTAAAAGCTAAGAAAGCCCTTTCTGGGACATAAACCTGGAAAGCCAGAATGGATTGCTGGCTTTGGGCTAGGGATTGTACACACTTGACTAGACTTCTTTCTATCTGTTATTTCTCACCATATCCCTATGAAGTAGACATTATCTCCATTTCACAGAGGAGCAAATAGAAGCTTAGATAAGCAATAATTTGCTCAAGATCTCATAATACCAGCACTTAGATCTGAAACTGAGTTCCTTTATCCAAGTCTAGCACCTCTCGTATACCATGAAACGGAAAAATAACATTTGTTTGAGTCCAAAGTTCATTTTCCTTCCACATTTTCCCTGAGCATTTCAGAGCATTAATGAATATTTTGAGCCCGGACATATGGGAAGCCAGAAATTAAATTCCTCGTTGCTAAAGTGAGATTTTGCCGTACTATTTTGCACCTTATATGAGAAATTTAAAACATCAATGACTATGTGAAGTCATAGTTCTTGCAATTTGACCCAGTTGGAGGAATTTCTATAATATTGCTTCTGAATGCTTTCCAGGGAAGTATCAGAAATCCCAACTTAATCCAATTTAAACTATAAAGGAATTTACTGTCTATGGAAATGAGAATTCCAGACTTAGACTGAGCTTCTGGCAACACTTAATCCGGTGGATCAAGATATCACCAAAAACCCAGGTTTCTTCTATGTCTCCTCACTTCTTTCTGAAATATTGGCCTTAACCAAAGATTGGGTTCCTGTGTGTTTTATAATTGCTGCCAGCCAGCATCTTGTTTAAATCCAGATGGAGAAAGAGGAAATTTTAGTAACTCTGTCACAAGTGCCAGGAATTGCTTTCTCTTGCTTTCTTGTTCTCTCTTCATTAACCCTTTGCCTATAAAGTGTAGGATTGTTGGTTGGATTAAGGTGATCAGAGTTTAACCCTGGATTTAGCGTTTGATTAATCCCATACAAACTGCATAGCTGAGATAAAATGGAGGAAGGATAAATTTGCCCACAGAAAAATCAGCATATTTTTGGTGGAAAGTGAAGGAAATGGGTGCTGGGAGGCAACTGACAAATATCACTACAAAAACCAACTTGGTGTATGGCTACATAAGAAACATTGATACTTCATACTTCATCTAACACACACAAAAAGGAACGGCAGGTAATTCATTCCAGAGAAACCTGACTGGATGTACGGAAAAAACAGAAAGAAAGATTTTGCTGTTTTTGTTTTACTGTAGAATTCTGCTAGTTCTCACTTTTTTGTTATTGTTGCTCTGAAGAAGATTTGAAGAACAGTGGTCACGGCCATGTTTGGGTTGTTTGCTTACATTAAATTCTGAAAAATAACAAATGATCATCTGCAGGCTTTGGCAAACTGCTAATGTTTTTGTAAGACCCACCAGCTAAGGATGGTATTTACATTTTTAAAAGATTGTAAAAACCAAGAATATGCAGCCAAGACTGCATGTGGTCCATAAAGCCCAAAATATTATCTGGTTCATTACGGAAAAAGTTTGCCAAACCCTGATCCAGTCTGTAAGAGTGGAATTTCATCACCTCCTAAATAATTAGAGCAAACTAACAGTAGAGGGACTCTGACTCACAAATTTACAAGAAACTTATTATAGGATTAAGGCTTTGGTATTTTTCTTAACTGCAAAATCATCCCTTCAAAACACTAACTGGAAATAACTTTCATTTATTTACCTTGCTTATTTCTCATTTGGTGGTTGAGGGGTTGGGGAAGGAAGAAGGATGCAGGGAAATAGATGATAGAAGATCAAAAATAAATAGACACATTATTGATTCTGCACACAAGGCCTGCAGTTGGCTGATTCTTGGCTGACCACACGTTGACTAACTCATCATGGCACAAAAGTGAAATTAGCCCCCCGTCTGCCAAAGTTCTAGGTTCTGAGATGTCACGTCCAGTGATGTCATAGAGAAGTTAGCCTTATATTCCAGATAGGATCCTGTAATTAATAAGAGACAGCCACATTGAGCCAACCGAACCACGAGGAGAGCTTCATCAGCGCTTCCCAGGTGTAAACCATGGTGCATATTATTAAAGATATGGCAAGTATTTATTCAGCTTCATTGAATATTTCAAAAGCGACCATCTTTGATAAACTTTAAGAATTATGTCCTTCATCGAGTACTCCTTCGCTGCTCTATAGCAAGGGGAGATTTTTGACTTCTTGCTCATCATGTTGTTTCTTATGGGAAGACACTATCTAGAGGGGTAGCCAAGAGACAAATTGATCAAAAAGGGTCTTGTTCTTCCCTGATTCTCATTCCTTGCTCTGACTCCAGCTGGATCCAGGCCTGCTCCTAACATGTCCCACCTGTACCTGATCCCACTCCCACCTCAGTTGTACCTGGAAAATTCTACGGAAATAAAAGAGTCCACATAGTTTTCTTCTAGGAAAGACAACAGAAACGCCAGACATGCCTATGAAATGGGGTAGGAGAAATGACAGCCAGCAGTATCAATAATTCCTAAGGGGGTATTGCATAAAGCCACTTTCTATCCATTGCTCAATGCTATTGCCATAACAAATCTAAATACATATATAGCATCCTAGGGCAGGGATAATCATAAAGAAGAAAACTGCCTCTAAAAGAGAAGCTAAGGTCCTATATCATTTAGGGGTGGAGTGGGCATTAGAATCCAGACATTCTGATGCCTGGCCTCATTACAGGCAGGCCAGGAGCTGGAGCAAAGGGGGAGGGCATAGGGCCTTCCATCCACCAACTCCCGCAGATTTAGACTTCTAATATTTTCCCCAAAGGCAGCTATACATAAGCTCACAAAAATGAGACTGACCAGATTGAAAGGCGGCATTGCAACATAACTTTGATATAAGAAAATGTTTTAAAGTAGCACACATTTGCTAATACTTTGGGTACTTTTTAAAATTTTCTGGGAATCTCAGAATAGCCCAGGGTCTCACTCGTCCCCTGAGAAGCCCCCTCCATCTACTCCTCAGAGACCTCTCCTGAGGGCCTGTCTTCTCCTTCATGTTTTATTCAAGTGTCACCTTCACACCGAGGTGGACCTTGTCCACCCGGACTACAACTGTAATCCAGCTCCCATCCTTCCTTCCTATTTTATTTTTCTCCTTTCTTCTTTATTAGCAATGATAACTAACATACTACTTATTTTGCTTATTATCGTAACATCAGCTTCCCCCTCTAACTGTAAGCTCCATGAAGGAAGGGAATGTTTATCTGGCTTTTTGTCTGCAGCTGTATTCTAACGGTGTGTCCGGGACCTGGCATAGAGTAGGCCTCAATAGATTCATGTTGAATCAATGTGTATACTATGGGGGTACTCCCTTCAGAGAACTTAGAACTTAGCCATGTCAAATTCATGGGTCCAACTGGGCAGGTTTACACCCTAACAACTACTGAGAAGTGGAGGGTGTTGGGGGCTTGTGAGGATGGCAACTACCTTCTAACTTCAGAAGCAAGTGAGAAATGGCAGCTTGACATGGCTCTCTGACAAGTCAATTACCTTCTATCCTAGAGGAATATTGGTAAAGGAAGAGAGTGTACCTTCTTTAAATGATCAGTTCTACCTGCTTGAAACAAATCAAATGGCAACATAATTGTCAAGATTCCCCTATTATAGAGCAGTATGCCATTTGTATGGAATTAACCCCATCCCTAATCCCAGTGATAGGCTCTGCTTGACTTAATCCAATTAGTGAGGCCCCCCCCCCCATCTTCATGATTGGTCCAGGGATGAGCACATGATGCAACTAGGGCCATTAAGAGGGAGAGTGAGCCCCATTACTACAAAGAACTCAGGAGATGATTTTGTGAAGTGGTTAAGGAAATGGTTTCTCATGGTTGACCATGAGAAAGTTAATAAACTGTAGTTTTTTCATCTGTAAAATGAGGATAATACTAGTAACGCCCACTCCATAAGGTGGTTGTAAAGATTAAGGGAGGGAACACCAGACACAGAGTAAAATGAAGGAAAAATAAATCTTTTTTTTTTTTTAGGAAGATTAGCCCTGGGCTAACATCTGCTGCCAATCCTCCCCTCTTTGCTAAGGAAGACTGGCCCTGAGCTAACATACAGGCCCATCTTCCTCTACTTTTATATGTGGGACGCCTGCCACAGCATGGCTTGCCAAGCGGTGCCATGTCCACACCCGGGATACAAACCACGAACCCCGGGCCACCAAAGTGGAACATGCGAACTTAACCACTGTGCCACCAGGAAAAATAAATCTTGATCAGAACACTATATATTAGCGTATCATTCACTCATCAACTAAATATTCCATGAGCACTTACCATGTGCCTGTTAAGGGACCATGGAGGTGCAGGAGGGAATCAGGAGTGAGTTCTGCAGGGACTTGGTGGGGAGATAACCCATGCATAAAACAACTAGCATAGGACAGTCACTGTTCACAAAACAGGCAAGCAGAGACATAGTGATCTGAGGTTCCAGAAAGGGAAGCCTTACTTTACTTAGAGGATACAAATAGTTAGAAAATTCACTAAGACATTCAGCAAGAGGCATGTCAAATCTTTAAATGTATGGTTTTGACTATAGCTTTAGTAATAGTCACTCCCCCAAAATAAAACAAAAACAAGAAATGATTCAAGGTTTAGATTAGTTCTTCTCCTTTTTAAATTTCAGTAGTAAGGCATGTTTAGGTCCTTGTAAAAAAACGTAAGAGGCCAGCCCCATGGCCGAGTGGTTGAAGTTCTGCACGCTCCACTTTGGTGGCCCAGGATTCGCCAGTTCGGATGTCTGGCGCAGACCCACTCCACTCATAAGCCATGCTGTGGAGGCATCCTACATACAAAGTAGAGGAAGATGAGCACAGATGTTAGCTCAGGGTGAATCTTCCTCAAGCAAAAAAAGAGGAGGACTGGCAACAGATGTTAGCTCAGAGTGAATCTTCCTCACAAAAAAAAGAGATAGATAGATAGATAGATAGATAGATAGACAGACAGACAGAGACAGAGAGACGTCCACCTGGAACAATCATTCACCCTTACACACCACCCCTCATCTCTCACTGATCACTCTCAGTTTCTCCCCAAAGGCAACCAACCATTACCAACCACTATTACCAATCCATTTAGTAAACTGACTCATATATTTTTTTGTGTATTTATTATCATTTATGTGTACTTACAAAGATAAACATATATGACCTCAGGACATTTAAGAAAGGTTGAGTCACCTGGAGAACAATAGGCTGGGGTACCTGGTTAACCTTTTTAAGAACTAAACTGTCATTTTATTCTCTGCAAGACTTCTTGAGATTCAGCAATTGTGTACATTTCTTCCTTGGTGTTCTGGCCTCAGGATGAATTCAAAACATTTTTGAAAGCTGCTGGATGCAAACTTGCGGTGGTAGAATTTTCAGCAAAATGGTGTGGTGCTTGCAAAAGGATTTGTCCTCTGTTTCATGTAAGTATCACCAGTATCTATTTCACAGTTTTAGAAGGAATTTAAGTCCTTAAATAGTTTTTGCAGGAAATCTTAAAAGGCTGGCACTTAAGAGCCATTATGGAATCAATAGTTTTTTTTGAAGCATGCTGATCAACCTGAAGATAATATACTGAGATCTAATTAGATAATTAGTACACATACCAGAAGATTAATACTGCTTATCTATGGATAATTCTGCAAGGAACATCAAATGTGCAAAAGAGTACAATTGTACAAATGAATGGATCATTCATAATAATGACATTTTACTAAAGTTCCAGAGTTCAGAACTTTCAGCTACTGGAATAGATTACAGATACACATACTTGTTTTAAACTATAATACAAAAAAATAAACTGCCCCCAATCATTCAACCCTGTTATCAGAACAAATCATACATCTGTAACCCACTTTGTACAATATTTTAGTAAAATATTCTACTTAGTTGTAATTATTTACATTCAGATCTTTTATCCACATGCAAACTGTTTTTATAGTCTGCAGATTATAATTTTAATGTCTATACAATTTTTCATCTAGTTAATTTCCTATTGCCCCATTTAAAAGTTTTCACCATTTATTTTTTACTTAACATGCTGCAAAGAGAACCTCAGGGCGTTTTATTTTTGTTTCTCCTTATCATGCAGAAGTTTCGCATTTACGGTCAATTTTGTGAAATCTGTTCCTTCAAATATAAAGAAGTTCTGATTCCTCTACACAACTGAAAATACTCTGGTTTATTTTCAGCAAGATTTCTAACGTCTAATCTTTTCTGACTGGCACTCTTGAATCCACCTGAATTAATTCTAACCACAATCACAACCTTTGACATTTAAGTAAAAAGAAATATATCCAAATAGAGAAATTGGCTACGTGACATCTCAACATTCATTCTATGCCTAAAACCCTTGGAATATCCAAAGGGAACATTTTAATATCTGACAGGCCCCTCTATTCTGACACTCAAAACTTTAAGAAAGAGAATCCCCAGTGTTCAGCTTCAGGAGTATTAATATGCTCACATGTCACAAAGTCAAAGCTGATGAAATTCCAACAGCCAACAAGAGGCATTTTCATAAAGTACAACGAAATCTGAGGCTTGGCAACCTCTCCCTCTCTTCATACCTTTGGGACCTAAGGGTGATGACAGCTCTGCTGCTGTTATGTCCTGCCCTTCCTACACCCATCCTTACCGTTATAGTTAGTTATAATTAGCCTTTTGGAGATAAACCTCCCCCACTTATCCTTACTTGAATGTGCCATCTAACTTCTGTTGGAATTCAGACTAATGCAAACATAGTTTTTCAATAAATTTTGGTTCATCCACACCGAAATACTATTCAGATGTTAAAAAGAATCAAGTAGACCCATATGTAATAATGAAATTGTCTCCAAGACAACAGAGCATTAAGGAAAAGAGCACAATATGGAAAAACTTATACAGTATGGTCCCATTTATGCAATGTAAATATATATGTATGTGTGTATATATATAAACATATACACTATATTATACATAGACAAAGGGGAACAGAAGGATGTTGATTTCTATCTTCCAGCTCACTTTGGGCTCTCTCTTCCATACGGTCAGCTCTATTCCCAATGCTTCCTACACTATTTTTTATCTCATCAAGTGTGTTCTTCATCTCCCGAACTACTGCATGGTGTTCTTTTATAGCGTCAATCAGTTTGGCGACACAGCCCTGTTTGAGCTCAGTGAGGTGTCTTTCAAAGCCTTCTTGGATTTCGTCGAGTTTCTTCATGATAATCATATTGAGTTCTCTGCTAGTTAGATCACAATATTCCGTGACTTCAAGTTTGGTTTCTGGAGAGCTGTCATTTTCTTTCCGTGCTGCCCTCTTACGGTAGTTCTTCATGGTTCTTGATGACTTGTTCCTCAGCGGGCCCATCTGTGGTAGTGAAGCCTTTCTTATTTGGATATGGCTTTGGCTACTTGGTTCTGAGCTGCTTCTGGTTGTATCTGAGAGGCTGCACTTTCCACCCTCCACAGCCTCTGCCAGAGGGTCGTCAGTACCCTCCTTGTGCTGCTTGTGCCTCTGAGGTTGCTGGTGCCTTGCTGCTTGCGATGGTGCTGCCGTCTCAAGGGTCACCGTCGGGGTCACCCAGGGTCGCCTGGGTCTGTGTTCCTACACTGGCTCTCTGCAGGTTCTCCACGGGCTCGGGTGCTGCTGCCCCGCGCCCCACCTGCGCTGCTGCTGCCGGGTTGTCTGAGGACGCTGCCAGCACTGCTGCTGGAGGCGCTGTGTTCACGGGTGTGGCTGTTGCTGCCCAGGGTCCAGGGTCTTGTATGCAGCCCCGGCTGCTAGTAGAGCCGGTAGGGAGCGCCGCCACTGGGGGCTGGGTCACGGGTTCTGCTGTGGTTCCAGAGGCCTCAGGTCGCAGGCGCCACCCGCCACCGCTGGAGGCTGGGGGAAGAACAGGGGCCAAGCCGAGAGTGAGTGTCCTTGCTGCTGTGCAGCCTCTGGTCCCTGGTGTGCGCAGATTTGCTTCGCAACCTCAGCTCAGCGCGCCCCTCCCCAGCCGGGAAAATCCGCGTTTGGAAACTGTTCTCACTGCCGTAAAGACAGGCGCCACCGACAGGGAGGGGGAGGGGGAGGGAGAGAAGGTGGGGGCTGGGTGACCGGCTCCGCTCTTTGTCCTGAGACTTCAGGACGTGTGCGCCACACTCCACTGCTGCGGTGGGGAGGTGGGGGACAGGGGCCAAGCCAAGAGTGCCGGTTTTGTCCCTGCAGCCTCTGTTCCCCGCGTGCTGCTGCGGATGTGAGGATCCGGGCCCTGGATCGCCGCAGCCTGGGAGGGGGAGGAGGAAGGGGCTGCTCGCCTCCGCGGCCCAGTCCACCCACCTGCAGATGTATAGATGCGCGGATCTCTCAGGTGCTCTGATGCGCTGTGCAGGCAGTCCTTTGTTGATCAATGGATGTCCCAACTGGTTGTAACCTACAGGAGACGGACAAAGGCAACAACTCCCTCCTCCATGGTGCTGACGTCACTTCCCGGAAGCATGTATATCACACAGGTTTTTTCTGTGACAGTGAGTGAAAATTGAGGTAGGCTTGTGAATTGGAGAAGTTCATGTTTCTGTTTTATTTTTCTTGTAATGTTTGAACTTTTGCAAGAGAATGTATCGTCTGTAATTTTTTTAAAACTCATACTCCATAAGGGGGTTAAAGAAAAGGCTTTACTTACTCTAGGTCACTTTATCGTTCAGAGATCAAAGCAGGAAACAGAAACAAAATTAGAAAAGGATTTTAATACAAGGAATTAAATGCTTATAAAATCACTGGAAGGCTACATGAATGGGCTCTGGACTGGAACACTGTGAAGGACGCTCAGAACAGACCTGCATATAGAGATCCTAACTTTGCCTTAATCACAAGTAGGGGCAGATGGGAGTCCACCACTGGAGAAAAATTAATCAGCAGAGCAGGTCAGGGAGTCAGAACCAGAATCAGGAAGGTACTGATACTACAGCTGCCTCTGGACATCCAGGAAGCTGACACCTGGACACTGGATCTCTGAGTCTGGCTACTGCTTCTGCTGCAACGTCCAGCAGAACTACATCCCGGTATACACAATCTTACTTTCCAGCAGAAACCTCCAAAGACAGAAAGAAAGTAGCATTTCTTTCACTTCTGCACATCTCACTGGTAAAGCTAATTTGCATCCAGAACTCTAGCTGCTAGTGTTACGAGTTCACTGGGTTCTTATTGTCCCCCAGGATACAAATCAAGAGAGACAACAAACAGGAGTAGAAAAGTAAGAGTTTGTTATCTTGTGCACAGGAGAGGCACAAGGGAGGTGGTCCAGAAAGGAAACGGGCAGGGGACTTGCTTGTTAGGGAACAGCACTGTGGCGCTTTTATTAGGCAAAGGCTGGGGAGGAGGGCATTGTCACGGCACATAGAGGTGGGGTTGTGCTTGCACCTGTGCGGTCACGTAGCATGCTACCACATGCAACATCTGTATCGTTAGCATGCTAGCTCTCCACCCCTGAGTGTGATTTTTACTATGCTAATAGGGTCACCTTCAGTGTACTCCTGGGTGCTAGGGCACATGCATAAGCTCAGGAAAGTCCAGAGGCTGCGGAAGGTGCATCTTGGTGGCTTCTGTCTGATTCTCCTAGCTTGCCCATTGATTAGGGGCCTTATCTTCTTAGGCCAGGGGCCTTACAGATGGCCCTGTCTCATTAGGTTGGTTCCTGTCTCACTAGGGAATCCAAGGAATCTTTACGTTTTTTCCTTTCCATGTTCTACAGGAAAGTGGAATGGAAGTTAACTAACTAAGCCATTTTTCAAGGGAGGGGGAAGAATTTAAGACATTTTCAGACACACAAAAACTAAAAGTTTCCTGGTTACAGAGTCTTTGCTGAAGGAAAAAAAGTGACTCATAAGAAAATGTGAATTTTAAGAAGTGATTTAAAACTTTAAGTCTTGTGGGACCGGCCTGGTGGCACAGCGGTTAAGTGCACACGTTCCACTTCAGAGGCCCGGGGTTTGCCGGTTCGGATCCTGGGTACGGACATGGCACCACTTGGTAAGCCATGCTGTGGCAGGCATCCCACATATGAAGTAGAGGAAGATGGGCGTGGATGTTAGCTCAGGGCCAGTCTTCCTCAGCAAAAAGAGGAGGATTGGCAGCACTTAGCTCAGGGCTAATCTTCCTCAAAACAAACAAACAAAAAAGTAAAACTTTAAGTCTTGAGTAAATTCCACAGTCCCATGTGATCTGGATCTTGATGACTAAACTAAGGAGTCAGCAGACTTTTCTGTAAAGGACCAGATAGTCAATACTGTCAAGTTTGTGGGCCATGTGGTCTCCATCAGAACTACTCAGCTTTGATGTTGTAATGCAAAAGCAGCCTATAGCAATACACAAATGAATGGGTTGTGTTCCAATAAAACTTTATTTATAAGACTACATAGATTTCACCTGTTTGGATCCTGGGCTCAGATGTGGAACCGCTCATCAAGCCATGCTAGGGTGGTGTCCCACATGCCACAGCCGGGGGTACCCACAACTAAAGATCTACAACTGTGTACCAGGGGGCTTTCGGGAGAAAAAGGAAAAACAAAATCTGAAAAAAAAAAAAAAAAAGACAAGACTACATAGAGAGCTGGATATGTCTACGGGGTGTAATTTACTGACCATGATCTAAGAGGGTCACCAGGCATAGAACCTTGGGAAGCATTTCTGGAAAAGGAGAAGTTATAAATTTGTTGAGAAACTGCAAGGTGTTATCATTGGAAGGCAAGTAGTCTGTGAGGCTAACTTATGGTGTATACAATGGAAGTCACAACAGATGAGCTTCGAAAAGGAAGTTGAGGCCAGATCAAGAAGAACTTTGTGGGGGCTGGCCCCGTGCCTGAGTGGTTAAGTTCGCGTGCTCTGCTGCGGCGGCCCAGGGTTCGGATCCTGGGCGCGGACATGGCACCGCTCGTCAGGCCACATTGAGGGGGCGTCCCATATGCCACGACTGGAAGGACCTACAAGTAAGATATACAACTATGTACCAGGGGGGGATTTGGGGAGATAAAGCAGAAAAAAAATAGATTGGCACAGTTGTTAGCTCAGGTGCCAATCTTTGAAAAGAAAAAAAAGGAAGAACTTTGTGTTATAACTTAATGAGTTGCTGTAGAGAGTCAGAAGAATTTTAAGAAGGGTTTTGCCATGATCAAATGTGGGTTTTAGAAAATATTTTTGGCAATGTTGTATAGGAATGGGTTGGAAAGACTGAAGACAGGTAAACCAAGGTGAACAACAGTCTCAATGATAGGTTTACCAAAACTAGGGCAGTGGTTTTTGGAGAAAAAAGGCAAGAGCAAATTCAAGAGACATTTTAGAGTTAGGATCAACAGAAGAAGTGACCAAATGGTAACAGATTCTGTATGAGGAAGAACAGAGTGGAAGGAAGAGCTGTTGTTTGGAGGAGGGAGATGGGGCAGGTCTTCGATGGATGGAGTGGGATAGTCAGGGAAGGCAATGTCCACAAGGGAACTCCAACCTAGCGATGAACCCGTATCTGTACCATGTCTTCTGGCTACTACCTACTTGATACAAAAATGACAACTGCCATATCCTTGTCCATTTCCTGAGAGACTTGGGAGGCTCTGGAAACTTCATAAATAGAACCTGACCCTGAGAATTAGATGTCCACATAGGTCAAACCCATTCCCATGACTCCCACTGGGGAACATCCCTTTATCTTCAGACTTGAAAAGTGCAAGTCCATTGCCCCCAAGTTCTTGGGTGACATTATTTTCCTGCCACGCATGGAGATGCTGCCGATCAAAATCAGCATCTTTTTGATCTGAAAAGTACTCCAAAACTCCAAAGGTCTGTATGTCTATTGTCCAAGGGTTTCTTCCCAATTTCATCAGCTTGATGAACCTCTGAAGAAAGAGCTCCCACTTCAATCACAATCCGTGGACAGACAAGGGGAGAGAATCTCCACAACAGAACTTTGCACATACCCGCTCATCACCCCAGGCCGTGCTTCTTCCTGTTTCTCCATGGAAGCAGCCCCCAGTGACAGCTCCATCTTTATTGTCTCCACTTGGCCGAGCTCTGGACACCTCACATCACCATCAGAAAGAGGTCTCATTTGAAATAGGTCACTGGAAATACTTGAGACATGATGTTAAAACAAACAATCAATATGCTATTATGTCCTTAAAGTATGAACACAGCTGTCTGAAAAAAACCCAGGAGCTGACATTTACAGGCTGCTGCTGCTGCTGCATCCACTACTTCCAGACGCACTACCAACACCGTTGTCACCACCGCTGCCAAAGATGCATCCAGAACAAAACAGAAGCAGAAGAGAGTTTTGCTTCTTACCTCTTCCCACCTTCCATTTTCCTGCAAATGCTTTCCATTGGCAGAACCTAACTGGAGGACAGCTGGCAAAGGACCCTGGAAACTCTAGTTTCAATACATAGTAAAGAGGTGTGGCAATAAGGGTGGAAAGCAATAGGCTAATGATCAGCTCAAATATTTTTATATCACTTCAGCCATAAGAGCCTTCTACCACCAGCAGCACCAGCACCACCACCTCCCAAAAAGCCTGGCAAGAAGAGAAGGTAAAGGCAGAGTTTGGGTATTTGGTTCAGAGATTTGTACTTTGATGACCTCTGAAGATGGACTCGCCCCCAGGGAAAAGCTACTTACCCCAGGATAAGTCCAGACCCACCACGTACATTTCATTATTTCTTTGCTTGTGTCCTTTTCCAATTTTGAAACTAATCTTTGGTTTGGTTCTTTAGACCCTTGTTCTACCCTTGACCTTGACATCGTCTGACGTTTGACTTGAGTGTTTCAAGTTCTAGGCAGTAGTGAAATGACAGAATGATGCTTAGCTCTCTTGAACAACCTTTCTGTTCATTTCTTGATTTTGCCAAAAGACACTTCTAGCGTGTGATTTAATATTAACACTAAACTAATGAGGAATTTTGATTCTTTTATTTTGAAGGCAATGTCACTGCAATACCAAAATGTAATGTTTGCTAAGGTGGATGTGGACGAGTCTCGGGTAAGAATCTTAAATCCTCCATGTAGATACGTAAAATCTAAATGTAATGTCATTGAGAGCACTGTTTCACTAATTATATAATCAATTTAGAGTTAAGTAGAACTTCTCAATTTTTTCTGATAAACTGTAGTAAACACCCTGTAATGTTCTTATATGTTTTGTATTGCTTTAAAAAAAAAAACAGCAAATATGTGGCTCTCCTGCTGCCTCCCTCCCCTCCCATATGATGGCAGACTTCACTGATCACTCTTAATGGTCTTCACCACTTGCTCTGGACTCTGTCCCAGAATCCTGCTCAGCAGAGTTGCTGTAGGCAGACAGTACCAAGTTGGTTGGCATTGGGTTCAAGGTCAAAAATGATTTTCATCCCTGTAATAGGTTATTAATCAATTTCTGAAACCGAACTCAGTGCATTACAGACATTTAATGTACCTTGCTTTCCTCTTGCTATATCTTCTGCTTTTTTATGGAGTATTTTAAACATCATAAGGAATTCCAAGAAATCCTTCTCTCAGTTCCTAGAAGCTTCCTTCTTCACCTCACCCACCCAAAAGTAATCAGCTTCATTTCCTCACTCAAAAGGTGTCCTAGTAATACACACAGTGTGTCTACCAAATTATTCTTTCATGACATTTTTTCATTTATGATGAGGAAAAGTAACAATAGGAAGTGGCATATGCATATGTTAGATTGAGTTTGAGCTTTAGAATACAGTGACAAAAAATCTGTTATTCTCCCCATCCTGCCCTTTAATAGTTATGTGACCTATGATCAGTTAACCTCTATAACCTTCAGTTTCTTCATTTGTAAAACAGGGTAATAGCACTTAAAAGAGTATAAAATGAGATAAAGTACACAAAATAGATGACATAGTGCCCAGAATATAATCCAAGTTCCATTTCTTCATTTCCTTCAAGCTTCATTAAACTGTGACAGTGTTTAATTGCCCTTTAAGCTGAATTATATCCTATGCATTCAGGATATAGAGCTAGGATCATTATCTCTCTGTCTTTTTTGATATTCACAGAGCTGTGCAACCATCACTACAGTCAATTTTATAACATTTTCATCACTTCAAAAAGAAACACTTCTGGAGTTTTATACCTAGTCCCGTCCATCCCCCGACCCCAACCCTAGGCAACCACAGATCTACATTCTGTCTACAGAGTTGCTTCTTCTGAACATTGCAGGTAGATGGAATCATAGAATATGTGGTCTTTTGTGACTGACTTCTTTCATTTAGCATAAGTTTTCAAGGTTCATCCATCTCATAGCACGTATCAATATGTTGTGCCTTTTTACTGCAGAATAATATTCCATTGTATGGATATACCACATTTTATTAATCCTTTCATCCACTGATGGACATTTGGGTTGTTTGCACCTTTGGGCTATGATGAATAATGCTGGCATAAACATTTATGTGTGTGTTTTCATTTCTCTTGGGTAGATAGGTAGGAGTAGAATTGTCAGGGCATATGGAAACTCTATGGTTAAGTTTTTGAGGAACTGCTGAATTGTTTTACACTCCCATCAGCAATGTGCAAGGCTTCTCATTTCTCCACATCCTCGCCAACATGTTTTCCCGTTTGCCTTTTTGATTATAGCTCTTTGTCTTCCAAGGTGAAACAAATGCACAATTTTCTTTAATAATAAGTTATTAGTTGTTGTCATTGCTGTGGTCATGAAAATTATGATTTAATGTACGTGTATGCTGTAGGTGGCAGGGGAGAGATTTTGCACCATGAAATGATAGGTATATTAGAGAGAAAAGTCCAATTCTGTTGATCCTGTGGGTGACTAATTTTCTTGTGACTTCTAAACAAGGTAAACAAAAAGTGGCACTTGAAAGCAGGTTGTAATGGATTGAAAAAATTGAAATTCTGATGTCTTTTCTTGTTTGTTGGCTCCAAATCTTTCACAAAGATTGGCAGTATAGATGAGTAGAGCTTTAAAAGAAAGAAATGCGGGGCTGGCCCCGTAGCATAGTGGTTAAGTTCGCACACTCTGCTTCAGTGGCCTGGGCTTCATGGGTTTGGATCCCAGGTGCAGACCTACACACTGCACATCAAGCCATTCTGTGGCAGTGTCCCACATACAAAATAGAGGAAGATGGGCACAGATGTTAGCTCAGGGCCAGTCTTCCTCAGCAAAAAGAGGAGGATTGGTAACAGATGTTAGCTCAGGGCCAATCTTCCTCACCAAAAAAGAAAGAAAGAACCGTGTAAGCCTTACTTAAAATGCAGGACCATTACATCACCCCGTGTCTCGAGTGTGCATTATAAAGAGACCTTTACTCTTTCTTATTTTTTGCAATATGCTTTCTCCATATTGAGTTCCGCTGGGGCCCTTCTGCAATCCTTCACAAGCTCTTTCAAATAGAGCTCACTCAGTCCTTCAGTCCATTCTGTTTTGGCCTCCATCTCTCCCCTCTCCTAGAGCTCTGAGATGGAAAAGCTCAAGAGTGCTGGGAAGAGTCATTTTCTTTTTTCTCATTCCTGTAAGCTTTGAGGATATGTTAGAAAACTTCTTGGCAGGAGAATCTGTGAAATATCGACTGTCCCTGGGCTTTCAGACATCCCTCCTGAAAAGTCACCAATTGCCATGCTGGGTGCAGAGAGAGGGTACCAAAATTGTAACTTCATGCCCTTTTTTTTCTTTCCCAGGAGTTAGCCCAAACTTATCACATCAAAGCAATACCCACATTTCAGATGTTCAAGCAAGCCCAGAAGGTATGTTTCCATGGTAACTGGCAGATTGAAATAGATTATAAAACCATCAGAGTTTTAAAAAGGGCCTGGGATATCCTGGAGGGATGGAACAACTGTGTGTATTTTTAATCTTAGCAATATAATTCTCAGTTTCTGGACTTTACATATTGGCAAGGGGTGAAAAGAAAATGCATGAATTATAATAAATCTCCCCATTCAGGCCATCTGATGTGTCCAAATCACTACGAAGTATTCCACTATCCTATCTGAGGCAGAACTATCCCAACAAAGGACAGGATTAAAATCTTACGCAAATATATACAAGTTGTTAGCAACACTTGGAGAAATGTTAATCAAACACTATCACAAGGCACTATGGCCTAATCGTTGACCACACAGGTTCTAGAGACAAATTGCTGGGGTTCAAATACCAATTCTGCCACTTCCTAGCAGTTTACTTACCAACCTCTTTGTATCTTAGTTTCCCTATCTGTAAACATATGGGTCATAACAAGTTTTTCCCCCTACAGGACTGTCGTGAGAAATAAATGAAGTAAGGTGACTAAAGTCTTTAGACTCATCCTGACATGCATTAAGTGTTCAGTACGTTATGGTAGTTGTTATCTTAAAGATGTGAATGCAATAAAATGTCTGAAAACCTTGGTGTGTGATGAAACTAGTAATTACATAGAGGAGCATTGACAATTGTACACACCTTAGGAAAGGTGGTATTGCAACAAAATTAAGACGAACAAGCTATTCATTCCTTTTCACACAATTAGTCATGTGTTGCTGAATGATGGGGATAAGTTCTGAGAAATGCATTGTTAGATGATTTTATCCTTGCCTACTACACAACTAGGCTATATGGTACTAATCTTATGGGACCATCATCATATATTTGGTCCATTGTCAACCAAAACGTCATTAGGTGGGGCATAACTATATTCCATTCTTGGAAACTTTTGCTACAGAAGTACCTCAATGAAAAGTAAACAGCTAAGTGTATAGTAATTGTAGCCTTATTTCTAATAAAATATGGGAGCAATCGAAATGCTTTTTTTAGTAGTGATTTATGATAATCTACTCTATGAAATAGTATACAATTAAAAAGTGTTACAAAGAATATATGTAAAGCTAAAAAATTCAAGCTTGATCTTTGTAAAGATTATGCCTACAATATAAAGTATGAAAGCATTTGATATGCTAGCTGTAGAATTTTATTTTCAGTTTCTATTTGTTTGCATGTATCTGCTGTAATATAATTGGTGCAATAGATTTAAATAATTTTTCAAAAAAAAAACAGTATTCCCCCTCTTGAGTTTTTACTCAAAAATTGAAGCTACTTAACATATGCACCCTCAACCTCCCACACCTACATGTCAAATTGTTTATGTGTCACCTTGCATTATCTTCTCCTTCTCTTCCAGCTCAGAAATGAGGATGCTTCCTCCTTTTGAAATCAGTTCCATACACCGTACCTTGATTGCTTTCCCTCCCTTCTTTCCGGTCCTCTATCCATCACCTATCCTCTTTCAATCCTGGTGTTTGGACATTTGTTGGTTTTGCCACCAAGCTACCATTCTCCATTCTCTATTAAGAGTTCTCTGACTTTTCCTTCAGGGAACCATGCCCTTTCCCATTCTTAGTCCATGTGCTTCTGTAGGGCCCCATCTCCAGGCCTAGACCAATCAGTGAACTCCATCCCCATCGGAAATGGGCCTTGACTCCAGTCAAGCCAAGCCCAGCCAAGCCCAACCAGAGCTAATTCCAGGACTTTCTTAAGCAGCCAGCTAAAAGCCTTCTCTTTTGATGTACTGGATTTGAACTTGGGAAGATATCGGGCTGAAGCTACTACAGCCAGCTTGCCATCACAGGGAACCTGGAAATCAAGCCACCATACAGAGGAAAGCAGAGTCAAGCCAAGAGGTACCAACTGCATTGATTGAACCCAGAATCTATTCATCCCTGAAGCCTTAATTATCCCCATAGATTCTTCAGTTATATAAACTTTGGATTGCTTTTTCTGTCACTTGCGACGAAATAATTTCTAGTAAGTCTCTCTGATGTTCTCTCAGACTACTCTCCTTCATGTCGTGGTCAATTCTTGAAATAGTAGAATATATTTACTGCTTCTAGTTCTCATTTTCCACTCATTCCCTCATCTACTCTCTTGAAAGTCGCCAAGGATCTTCCAGCACCTAATTTACATAGCCTTTTCTCAATCCTTTTATTCCTTGGTTAACCAATCAGCTTCTATATTCTGGAAACTTCCTCCTTTCTTGGCTTCTATCCTGGATCCCTCCCCAAGCTCTCCTCTGGCTTTTTTGTCTCCTGTGGTCCCAAAATATAAGTGTTTCCCAAGGTTCTATCTTTTTCCCATTCTATCTCTGCTCCTATAGTAATTTCATCCCTACTTCTAGCTCCAGCTATAAATACCTTTAATTTAAACAATTGCCATAGCCCTTCTCACCCCCAAGTTCTCACCATAGTTCTGTTCTCTCTTCCAAATAGATCCTTGCACAGCTCTGTGTATGTCATTCCCTTGTAAAATTTGATGCTCCTCCTCCTCCATTTCCTAAAGAATCAAGACTAAACCCTTGTATTCCAGTCTGACTTTCCGATTTCTCTGTAATTTTGACCCAATCTATCTTTCCAAGCCCATTTTTGTTTGACTCAGATCTTAACATCATGTATTTTTCTCATACTGTCCCAAGTACTTGGAGGAGTTCGTGTCTGATTGGAAACCCCAGTGTCTAGAAGAATCCCTCCTACACAGAAAATTCTTGCTTTGTGTTTAATTGGTGAGTAAGTGGACAGATGAATGAATGAGTGAATGCTGCTGTCTTTCCCCTACATCCCACTGCCAGCTCTGCCTCCCCTCCTGATGCTGTCCTCATACTAATCTGACTCAGGGAAGGTTTTGCTCCAGCTCTCAACAGCTTTCTGGTTTCATCCTTTCTGCAGATGATATTGTTTGATGACTGCTACTCCTCAACAGTTTGTTCTCTGTTTTATGAAACAAATCTTTGGGTTCTCAATTGATTACGTGTCTAGGCTCTTGAGCAAATCCATAGCTATGCTTTTGAGGAAAGGCTTGGGCCTTCTTGGTCTCCGTTCTCTGTGGGGGTGGAAGAGCCCTCAATTGGAGATGGGAAGAGCTTATAAACAATTCTTTCTTTTTTTTGTTTTTTGAGGAAGACTGTCCCTGAGCTAACATCCGTGCCCATCCTCATCTATTTTATATATGAGATGCTTGCCACAGCACGGCTTGATAATCAGTGCATAGGTCTGCACCTGGGATCCAAACTGGCAATCCCTGGGCCGCCAATGCGGAGCATGTGAACTTAACCACTATGCCACCAGGCTGGTCCCATATACAATTATTTTTAACGGGTGTTTACAGGGTATGGATCCCTGTGGAAGTGATGGAACAAAATGCCTGTATTCTAGGGATCACTAAGGATCTCAAACTTGAATTTTCTGCCAGTTAGCTAATTGGAAAATAAAATTAACTGAATTGATGGCACTGTCCCTTAAGCTGATCTGCCTCCCTATATTCAAATTCCAGAGTCATCCAGCAAGCCTCTGATTATAATGTGGATACCCATGTCCCAAGTAATTTTCTTGAGAATTGAATTTCTCATTGAATATTACTAACTTAGCATCCTGATTATGGAATTATTAAAAAAAAAAAACCTTGAGATCATTTATATCACAATATACAAATGAGTCTACTTCTCAACTTTGTTTGTATATGTATTCATATCTCCAGGAAGATTCATACCTGGATTAATTTAAATATCATTTGAAAACCTGCAGAAAAGATTTGTAATGCTGGCTCCATTTAACAAAGAATATCAACCTATTGTGGAAAAGACAAAGGCCAAGAAAAGAGGGGAAGAGATACTAAAAAGACGCTATTACAAATCTTTTCCCTCTTTTGACTCAGTCCCCAGCATTTGGTATCTGAGTAGCCCCCATAGGGCTTCTGCAGGGTCCTCACTTCTACCATTGCATCCGGAGCTGCAGTCAAACCATGAGACCTCTGAAATCCACCCCCCAGGTCCTACCCTACAGTGGTCTGCACGGGAAAATCATTGGGTCCAGAGGAAGTTTGGGGTGGCCGGACAAAAAGGCCAGTCCATGTGAATTTCCCTCCTCTCCCGATAGAATTGATTAGGAAGGCTACCAATGACATTCACTGTTTTCTTGGGGGTAGAAAAAAATTAAATTTACTTCTTTGAAACCTCTTCCATAAATGTGTTCCTCTCTTTCATCTGGGACAGCACAACTGAAAATTGACTTGTTGAAGCAGTTAAGTGCTATTTATCTAATAATTTTTTAAAGAAAAACCTAGAGTCTAATTTCTATTATGGAATTTTATAAGAAATGTCTTTACATTTCTGGTAAAACTGCTGGCGAAGAGCCACTGTCCATTATGCCTTTTAAAATGTACATTGTATAAAAAGCCTTATGATAATTCCTCGTGGAACACAGGGTTAGAATATTTGCCTCCCTTGAAACTACGATCTGCTTCCTTGCATTAGATCAACAGATTTAGGGAATCTCTTGGGTTTCTCTTTTTCCAAGGCTGCCAAGAATCTCAGGATTCCCTCCTCTACTCAAATGCAATAACCTCCCTTATCTGCAGTTTCCTGGCATTCCCTAACTGCCATCTCCATACTGGGTCATCCTTTAGTGGTTTTGCTATTTTATCTTGCCCCGGATTCTAGCTCATTTCAAATATTTTCCAAATGCGTAGAATATGAACAGAATAAAACCTTAAAAATCTAAAACAAATGAAGCTATGTAACAATAACCTAGGGCCATGGTGAATGATAGGCATTCCCTTTTGCTGGAAGTTTTCATGCAGAGGTCGGACGAACATCTGGCAAGAATGCACTGTAAATAACAGCTGTAATTATTTCACAGTTTTAGGGCAAAGGGCAGCTAAAGCAAATTCCAGGTAATAAATAAGGTGGGCTTGCTCCTTCCTGCTGGATTGATTCCTTAGTGTTTTCATCTAGGACATCACATCGTGTTCCAGTAAGATTAATTGTGATAAAAAAAAAAAAAGCATTCCTGGAATGTCTTCCAGATGGAGCACCCAAAACCTTGGTTAATTTTTGTAACCAGAATATTACACTGTATTATATCATAAATAGTTCATAAATTTGGTTTATAGACCCTCTTAAAATTCATTAAAAACTATAAACTCTCTCTCCAGAAAAAAAAAACATATACACATAAACTGAAATATGCATATGATACTAGGGTATTCATTGAGCCTCTGCAGCCCATCAGTAGATCCCCTAGGATGATAACATTGGTTCCAGACCAAAGTTGGTGTATGACTGTGGAGTCGGGGAAAGGAAGAGTAATAAAGATTTAGCAAGTCTTGGCCAACTGCTAAATATGGGCCAAAAGTTGGTTCCACCTTTTATTCTTTGATATGAAAGTAAAATGGCTTCCCAAAGCACTTAAGCCCACTCATAAGAGTGATAGGAT
Organism: Equus asinus; assembly: GCF_041296235.1. NCBI lineage: Eukaryota > Metazoa > Chordata > Mammalia > Perissodactyla > Equidae > Equus > Equus asinus. The sequence goes on from NC_091799.1 coordinate 33,883,734, forward strand.
ATGGGAACAGAGATGCTCATAAATGAGTTATTCACAAATGAGTGAGCTCTCGTATTAAGTGGGTGGAAGCTCTTACCCTTACGCTTGTGAACCACGGGGCTCCTGCTGAGGTCATGGAAGTCATTTCCAGCAAGCCTTCTCCTTGAAATCGGTACAGAGATGAAATGAATCCCAAGTAGGCAGCACCACTGCATGCTAGAAAGAGAACAGGATTGGAAGCAGTGGTCACAAACTCTGTGTCTCCAAGGGCCAGGCAGGGACAATACGAGGGGCAGTAGGAAGTCAACAGGATAGAAGTCTGTGGAGAATCACCCTGCCAAATGCTCGCTGTTCAAGTTCATAAAAACAGTGCTTGCGGCCAGCTCTGTGGCACAGGGGTTAATTTCACACGTTCCACTTCAGTGGCCCTGGGTTCACCGGTTCGGATCCCAGGTGCAGACCTACGCACCGCTTGTCAAGCCATGCTGTGGCAGGCGTCCCACATATAAAGTAGAGGAAGAAAGGCATGGATGCTAGCTCAGGACCAGTCTTCCTCATCAAAAAAAAAAAAAAAAAAGAAGAAGAAGAAGAAGAAGAGGAGGAGGATTGGTGGCAGATGTTAGCTCAGGACTAATCTTCCTCAAAAAATAAAAAAAAGAAAAAAGCCAATGCTTGACCCAACCCTCAAAAGAGTGTCTGTGGGTATTTTCTGCTATCTCTGGAGTTAGAGCTATAGGATGAACCTTAGATCTGCCTCTTATTAGTGGGTGACCTTGGGAATGTGCCTTAACCACCGTGAGGCTCGGTTTTCTTCCCTGTGGAATAGGGACTATATCATGTGTTTTTGAACTATTGTCATGAAAATTCACAACAATGCATGTAAAGTGCTTTAGCACTGGACTTGGTACATACTATAAAATGTGGCTATTATTAGTGCCCCAGGCTCTATATGTGCACCTCTCTCTCTCTGAAAATGTATAAATAAATAGAAATTTGGGAGTAAAGGTGACAAGAGACATCTAAAGCTCTTTGAATAACTACAATATTTGTTTAAGCTAAGTCATCCTAGCATTCAAGAGTTACCTACTCTGTGATATTCAACGTGTTAAGGATTGTATTAGACACTGAGGGTTCTGTATGAGGGGGAAAAAAGAGCTCTCATATAGTCTTTGGGGTTCTGAAGGGTCCGGATCCCTAAAAGGAGTTACAGATAAGCCCCATAAATATCTGATACATTGGCAGAGATAAATTGACTGGAGGGCCCAAGAACTAAGTGAGATGCAGGGAAAGCTGAAGTGCAGCAACCGTTTAACCATTAAGCAACCATCAAGCAACCATTAAGCAACCATCAACACCATTGCTAAAGATGCTGCTCTTGGCTTTAGCAACTGAAAGGCAGTAATTACGTGGGTACCTCTTTTCTCCAGGGCAAGGAGTAGAGTGAGGCAAGTAGGGCAGGATATTGCAAGTGTAGGGTGGAATCCTGTCTTACTTTGAATTTTTGATGTTCTGTTCATCATGGGCTTTTTACATGAATTTTTAACTTTTAAATATATTTATTAAAATATCCTTTATCCTGCCTACTGAGTTTTTAAAGCCTCTTAAATTGTACACCCTAGTGCCAGGCCTGTTCTTCTTTGAATTTTAAGTCATTGAAAAGAGGACTGTTTCATTCAGTGATTGGCCAGAAGGACTTACAAGACTCAATAGCAGGTTGTACTCGTAGCTGAGACTTATCACAACAAAGAATACAGAATAAAAGCATCAGGAAAAACGTATGCATGATAGAGTCCAGAAAGTTCCAGCACAGACTTCCGATGTTCTTCCTTGTCCAAGGAGACATTGGGGTACCCTCTCTCTCTAGCAGTGAACTTCAGGGACATGTGTAGAATGCCTCTGCCGAGGGATGCCATTTTGAGTCTGAGGGTCTGAGGCCTTTATCTGGGGACTTGTCACATAGACATGTCTTGCTAGACAAACATTGCTACACAACCAGACATGACAATGGAAACGCAGGATCCCAATAATAAAACCAGGTGCACATCATCAATATTGATGTTTGTGCAAAGCAGCTTGACAAGCCAGCATTGCTCCAGGTCATCAATCACTGACACAAAGAACACTTGGGAGGGCCACATTCCCTGGGGGTTGGTGAAGTTTCCATCATGGTTCTCTTGGAGATATGCAAGGAGTAAGCAACCGGACCTGCTGAATTAACTCTTTTCTCACATGGAGTCATGTGGAAAATCAAAATATCACCTTTATTATAAGTAGCAGCAGTGCTAAATTTTGCTAATTGAAGACCATGGCTTGGACCTGTGTCAATGGATTTCCTATTAGCCCTTGAAGCCTAGACCTGGAGATGACCCACCTATGGGAGAAGCTGGGACCGCAGAAGAGAAACTTACCTACCCAGGTGAAGGAGATATTGTTGCTTTTTACAACTATTAAACCCCAAAGGTGAGGACAGAGGGTGCTAGCCTTCCAGACCTTTCTTTAGAAGGCAGACTTTGGGCTCACTTCAGATGTGCTTTCCAGAAGGAGAATGGTGGGAGGAACAGGAGACCTGTCCCTTGAGCAGAACACACCCCAAAAGAGAGAGGATGAGCATGAGCTCAGACCTATGTCTAGGCTAAACTGTTCAGCTTACCTCTGAATTTGAGGACAAGTCAGTGAAGGGATCTAGGAAACAGGTATATTTTCCCAGGACCACACAGTCAAACAAATTTTCCAGTGGAAACATGAGAACAAGAGTATATGCCATTGAAGGGAATGGCTCCAAAACCATTTTTATTTCCAAGAACAACGTTCTATCCCACATTTCCAATAATGGCAGAATGACATCCCCTCTGGCCAGAGTCCAGAATCACTCTTCCTATTCTCATTGTGGCTTGAGATGAACTTCCATAACATTATACACATGCTCCTTTTTCACTTCAACAGAAAGCCACATTGTATTGAGTAACTAGCTTGCAGACAGCATCATGTGTGTCCTCAACAAATTTAGTTGATGTCGTGGAGTGAGAATTGGCAGACTACAGCCAAATCTGACCCTCTACCAGTTTTTGTAAATAGAGTTTTACCAGAATACAGCCATGACACTATATTGTCTATGACTGCCTTCACACTACAATAGCGGATTGAATAGTTTCTACAGAGACCATCTGGCCTGCAAAGCCTGATACAGGGACGTATTATTGGGCACTTTACAAAAAAGTTTGTCAACCCCTAATGTAGATGAAGAAAAGCACTTTAATCATTATTTATGCCAGTACAGATGTCTGGAAAATTATTGAGCTTTCCTACAGCTAGTCCAAATATAACTTCAGTATTCACTCAACCAAATAGCACATCAATTGGTCAAGACATCTCATTGTAGTTATTCCATGTGTGCACCATTAAACAGACTCCTTAATTTATACTCTTAGAAGTCCATTTGTTAGGAAGGGAACAGTGGCTCCAGCCCCTTTGCATTTTCCCAGTAACAGTAATAGACTTTTTGTAGGTGAGTGAATGTCTTTGGCATAAAGAATTGCCTTTGGTTGGACTGGGTGATGGTAAATTCTCTCTATTTTTGTATATATTTGAAAATTTCCATAATAAAAGACTTTAAAAACAAACTGACTGTTGGACATAGGTGGTTCTGTTATGCACGAACAGCCACCCCATATCTCATTGGTCTCTGCAAACTGGAGCTTGTAATTTTAATTAGCAGTCATTATTATGGTGGCAGCAGTGCATGCAAAATGAATGCATTGAGAAGAGAGAAATAAATCTTGCCTCCTAATGCATCAGAGTGGAGCTTGCCTTTGAGAAGTAGAGCCAAACATTCAGGATAAAATGAGAAAACATTTTGGACAGAAATTATATGCTAGTTGCCTTGCATATGTATCTCTTCAAAAGAAAGCTACTTATGAAATGAGCTCTTATCAGTGAACTGTTCCTCATTCATTAACTACATTTATTAAACTCCTATATGCAAAGCCCTGTGCTAGACGCAAATATCACATTTATCTTTGGCAGACTCGACAGAGAAAGAATAAAACAGGTAACTCCAAGTCCTTGAAACTTAATATTACCCAGAGTCTTGGACCTGTACTCCAACGACTGGAAATCAGCTTAGCTCAACTCACTTCAGGCCTAAAACCATTAATAGAGCACCTAAGTGTAAGGTTCTGGATACTAAAAATATGGAGGAAAAAATAAGGTACAGTTCCCATCCCTGATCTAGTGGGGAAAACTCTTTAATGTCAACTCTTTAAGTCAACTCTTTGATAGTGGAATGCACACGGTACTGTGAGATCACAGAGAAAGACTCCAGGGAAGACTTTATGAGTTAAATCTTGAAGGATGGTTAAGATTAGCAAGTGAGAAAAGATGGGAAGAAGCAGAGAGTTATAAAACATCAAGGACATGTGTCAGGAATTATTTGATGATAATACATTTGTATAGAATTATAAAATTATCACTAGAATTCATAGGAACTCCGTGGGGGGATTTTGTCTGTTTTGTTCACAATATGTCTGGCTCATAATAGGCACTCATTAAGTATTTGTTAAAGGAATAAATGACTGCAACTGTAAAGTGTTGCTAGAGGTCAGAGTTAATGGTAGAGAGCGACAGTAGAGGTAGACAGGACCAATTCAAGGAAGCCCTACTGTAGGAAGCTTGGATTTTATAGTGATGGAGAAGCATTGAAGAATTTTACAAAGAAGGATGGCATGACTGGATCTCAGAGATCTCAGGGATCTCAGGGGCACAGGACTGGAGACAGACAAATTATAAACTATTGCTAAACTCTGGGTGAAAGTTGATGAGGTAAAACCCATGTATTTCAGTGACAAATTTAATGTCACCTAGAACACCAAAATGGCTAGCGTTAAAAAGACTGGAAATAACAAGTGTTGTCAAGTATGTGGAGTGCTTATATGCCCCCAAAGATGTCCCTACAAAGATGTGGAAAAGAATTTTCCTAGCAGCACTGTTGGTCAAAGCCAGGATGGATAAGCTATGTCATGGTCACACAATGGAATACTAAAAGACACTGAAAAATGGATGTACTGCGTTACACAGATAAATCTCATAAGCATCACGTTGAGTGAAAGAAGCCAGACACAGAAGAATCCATTCTGTAGAATTGCGTTTATAAAAGTTTAGGGGTTGGCCCAGTGGTGTAGTGGTTAAGTTCACATGCTCTGCCTTGGCGGCCCAGGATTCGTGGGTTCAGATCCTGGGCATGAACCTACACGCTGCTCATCAAGCCATACTGTGGCGGCGTCCCATATACAAAGTAGAAGAAGATTGGCACAGATGTTAGCTCAGGGCCAATCTTTCTCACTAAAAAACCCCAAAAGTTCAAAAGCAGGCTAAACTAATTCATGGTGAAAAATCCATAAGGTGTTTTTTTTTTTCATATGGTGAAAATCCTTTGGGCATAGGGTAGCATTGAGATGGAGTTGTCTGGGTACAGGTAAAGCTCCATTTCTTAGTCTGGACATGGTTACACAGGTGTGCTGTCTTTTATAATAATTCTCCAAACTGTATAGTTACAATTTGTGCAATTTTCTGAATGTATATGAATTTTTTAAATGTGGCCTCGGGTTCCTGGCTCGAGTAACACAGTGGGTCATGGTGCCCTGTGCCAGGTTCAGTGTATCTAGAAAGAAAAGGAGTCAAATTCCACAGTAGCCTAGGTTCTTATTGCACCTGTGGCTTCCAGCTGCCCTTGGTGGCTGTCAAGTGTCACAGCACAGGCATGTCATAACCCCATGGCCATGGGGAAATCACCCGTTCCTTGAAATCTCCCTTCAGGGCTATGCCCTCCTATTTTCTTACACCCCTAGAGACTGTGTGATCCCTCCATTAGGGGCAGTCTTCTCCAAGAAAAGAAACCCATCTTTAGGGGCCCCCAAACTCTCCTTGGCTCCACATTGCCCTTTGATGGTGGGGGAGGTCCTAACATAAGCAGGCATAATCAGGTATACTAGAGTTATTGTTGTAAGGATAACAAAAATATCTTCTTATAGACCACTGGGGAGCCAGGGGACTGTGTACAATTACATGGCAGTGGTCATGGGGAACAGACACACTTCAGGAAGTTCTCATACTTTCCATGCCAGAGTCTCTCTTCTGCTGCTGTTACATGTGCCTTCACTGGAGTCAAGCTACTCCGATAGCAGAGGAGTAGAGGATAGAGACTCGGGAGGAATCTTGAAGGGAAGCCACAAGAAAAGGATAAGTGGGAGCCCCTGAAGACAAAGCTGATGTCCACCCTTCCAGCTCCCATGGGGAAAGACAGACTGAGACAGAGATGGAACCCCAAAACCTGTCACACCCTGCATTCCACCCCAGCATTGGTTAGAGACAAAGGGGCAAAATTCCTTTAAGACCAGATTGAGCTGTCTAGGAAGTCCTGCTGCCCTCAAGTGAAAAGTGTTAACAAAGCATGCCCCTGTCTCCCAACCTCTAGCCTTCTGGAGCTTGCTCAGGCTTCCTTTGCCTCACCATGGTCCTGAGCTTCCTGGCAATAGGCTGAGTACTCCAGTCACTTGGCTAAGCTTAGCATCCTTTCCCTGCTCCCTGCCAAGTCCGGTCGTTCAGGTGGCCAAGCCCTGCCTGTGTTCTTGCCAGGACTTCTTCTCTTGATACCTGCTCTGGCCTCAGAGGATTATGAAACTCTCTTCATGCTCTAGAGCACCATCGAGCTGCCACCTGCCTCTTAGGCGAGAGAGACTTTCACAGTTCCTTTCTGACACCCTCCTCCCCTGGTGGCCCAGGCCAAGAGAACTGTTTATAGAGGAGATGGCTGTAAACCAGACAATCCAGATAAATCATGAAATTCTGCACCCACACTTAGGTAACCCTATTCTCAAGACTCAAAAGAGCAATTTGCTGTTGTAGAAGTGGATTCGTGGGCAAGCCGGTAAGTGAAACGGGATCAAGATGGAGTCACAAGATGGGTTTACTTTCAAGGAACTGAATGAACCGTGATGCCCACAGGCACCACCCAACCAGAACACTGCTGCCTCGGGAAGCAGAATCCTTAGAAGTGAGAGCATTTTCTTCTCTGCTGCACACTGAGCATTGAAGTTAGTTCTAGGCTTTTCCATCCCTTCCCTCAAAGTCCTAATGCCATTTTTGGCTGCTGAAATCCCCCTCATTGGAAACTTAAGTCTTCACTCAATCCCAGCCTCAGTTTACCCACACGCTTCCTTCTCTCCAACTACTTTATATTGGTACTAAAGTTATAATGAATAAGTCTTTGACTTCATATTTCATCAGATATAAGATGCTCATTGACAGATGCACCATTATGTTTTATGCTCCTGAGAAGGGTTCCAAATAAAATACAACCCACCATCCACTGTGAAATGCATCCTGACTCAGAGATGTGGAAAATTTGAAGAGAAAATATGCTTCTTAAATCAATTGATTACAATGCTATTACCTGGGCAGAAGTCAGAATTGGAAATCATGAGCCATTTGATTTCAGGAAATAATGTATAAGAATTAACAAGCCCTCAATGCCAATATATGAAAGCTCTGAGGAGTTTCAATGACTGAGTTTCCTCATTTCCAACACCATTATATGTCTTACATCTTAGTTTATAAGCATGTTACGGATAATTATATAAATCTGGCAAAATATTAGCATAAACAGTTTTGAAAAGCTGCCAAATAATTAAAACATCATGAATTTAATGCATTTAATATGCGTTTATATTTAAAGTACCTTGCAGACAATAGAAATGAATAGAAGATAATTTTACAACCAAAAATAAAACTCCTCAAACCTTCAACATCTTTGCAATAGTTGAACCCATAAATGTTTCACCTTTGTGTATTTGTGAACAGATTTTTGAGTTTTGTGGAGCTGATGCTAAGAAATTGGAAGCGAAGATTCAAGAACTAATGTAAGCTGATCTCCAAGACAAAATACACTTGCAAACTTTTAAACGGCTCACAGCAAATGTGTTTGTGTTATTTCCAGCAAATACTGTGATGTTCCATTGGTCTCTCTCCTAATGCTTTACAGGTTGAATTCCCTATTGCAACCTCACTGCAAATTGCTTAAAACTCTTGCACTATCAGAGATTGTGTCATTTCCATTCTCTAACTTAGTCTTTTCACTTACTCTGAGCACACTCTTTAGGCAATGCTTTTATGACTTTCACAACAGAGGCTCTGCAAAGCTAAGTAATCCCAGGTCATAGAGAAGGTTTTCCAGAGATTGCCAAAGATGGAATTCTTCACAGTGATCAAGAAACAAATAAATGCCTTATTGAACCTAGTGCATTCCAAATATATAGAGGCCTTTTCCCCATTGAGCCATTTTTGTGGTACAAAATTCTTCTCCGATCTATCACCTTTGTTAGAACTGTATCAATTCTCTCTCCCCCATTGTATTTCTAAAATTCTTCTATAAATTTTTAAAAGTCCCACAAAAACAAAAGCCAGAGAGTCATTTTACTACCGATAATGTTTTCTGGGTTTTTTAAACTGAGATGGCTCATACATTTAGAGCTCAAAGAAAATAAGCTTCTTGTCCTACTAACTGTCCCCACCAAGGGGCTGCCATCAGAGGAACGCTGGGCATCTAAAGTCATAGTAGAGCCAGCTTTCGCTAGCCATTGATGACTGAGATGTTGACAAAGCACAGGACCCATGTGCTTGGTTAGAATTGTTTGGAATATCGAGTAGAGGTAACCAACACACGCTGGCTTAAGCTAAAAACAACATCTTTTCATCATTCAGCAAAGATTTATTGAGCACCTACTCTGTGCCAAGCACTGGTATGGGCACTCAGAATAAAACGTGATTCAGAGAATCCCAAGGCGGAGATATAGCCAGCTTTCACAAGACGTTAGAAACAAGGAGAGAAGGGATGTGGGGAACCCAGGATATTTCTGAGGATTTCTGTCCTCTGCTTTTCTCCTTTCATCTGAATCATCCTCTCTGTTGCTATAGAGAAGTGTTCTTTATTTCCCAGCCCCCATGCTAGAAAGTAGCCCCTGCCAGTGAGTCCTAAGCATCCATTCTCTCCTCCATTCAAGAGACCAGCCAGATTATTCCTTCAGGAAAGACTTAGCCAGGGAGCAGGATCACAGTGTGAAAACAATATTGCTCCTACTACAAGGGTGGGGATGGGGGTGATGGAATCCCAGAAAAGCAAGAGGCTGGAAAGACATAATATTGTGTCCCCTACAAAAGTAAATTTAAAATTTCAACAATTGAAATAAAAAATTGTTGGATGAGAATATATATGTACCGCTATGCTTACATATATAAGTACTTATTATGTGCTAGGCAATATGCTAAGCTCTTTACATTTACACCTCGTTTAACCTTTGCAACAATCCTGTAAGTAGCTGTGTACTGATAAATGTTTAACAACTTGGTCTCTGGGGAAAAAAAAATCCTCGTTTGTAATGATTGCCAATTTCTATGGTGTAAATACTTGGTAGATTTCAAGGTACCAATATGACATCACTAAAGGTAGAGCTGGGAAAAGATGTGCATAATAGGCTCTTGGGAGCTGGTTAAGATTTAGCTCCAGCCCACCGCTACCTATAAATGAGGTATGACTTTTATCCCCATTTTCTTCCAGAGAAGAAACAGACACAGTGTAGTTAAATGACTCTCCTGGGTTTGCCCAGAAGAATCCATATTAGACCGCAGGCTGGCTGATGCAAAAGCTGGACCAAGGATTTACAAAAAGTGGTATAGTTTGGTATATAATAGTGCCATGCTTATCTTAAATTCTACCAGTCACTCTCACTGCTTAACAAAATACAGTGTCAAAAAGTTTCAGATCATTGTGTCTGGTGCTCTTATTTGGCATAAGAGCCATTTAGAGAGGTTTAGAGTAACATATCTCAATTTGCACTTCCAAGACTCTAAACCATAATTACAATTTTACCCAATTCTTTGCACCATACACTATCGGTATCATCTCATACACTCACAGCATCCCTGAAAGGTTCTTAACATTGCCAATTTACAGGCAAGGAAATAGACTCAGAGGTTGACTTCTCTAAGACCACGAAGGAGGTAGGGGATCCAGGATTCATTTCCAGGTTGAATCGATCTCCAGGATCCACAGTGAAATGCTAGTTAAAGTTCTTTGGGGCCTTCTTTCAACCTCCGCACGGACTTTTAAAGTTCTGCAGTCAAAATTCCTTGGCGCTTTAAGCCAGCAGTCTGCTTTACAGCCCAATATTCACTGAAGCAGGCTCACAGTCCTTCCTGAGTTTCTCCTGTGTGCACTGGTCCAACTTAGCATGTCTGTTCCCAGCCTCCTGGTTCCCAAGCACAGTTTTCTCATCCCTCAAAGTCTGCACTAAGGAGAAAATGCTGGGCCAGCCCCAGTGGCCTAGTGGTTAAGTTCAGCATGTTCTGCTCCAGCAGCCTAGGTTCGGTTCCTGGGCTCAGACCTACACCACTCGTTTGTCAGTGGCCATGCTGTGGTAGCAGCTCACATACAAAAAGAGGAAGATTGGCAACAGATGTTAGCTCAGAGCCAATCTTCCTCAGCAAAAAAAGAAAAAAAAGAGAGAAAATGCAAAAACAAAATGCATCCAGATTCACTGCATCATTTCCTCCCAATGAAGATAAGAAGGTTATTTAACCATAACAGAATCTTTTATCCAGCTCTTTTATCTGCAAAGAACACACCTTTAACATTGTAAGAAAGTTCTGGCATATTGTCCACATTTACTCACCTAGAACCACAAATTTCAGTCTAAGTTTAAAATCCTCCCTCCCCCTCATTTTCTATGGGGCACACTCAAAGCTAGTCTTGGTAAAATTATGTGGTGGGTCAAGACCAAGTTGAGACCATCCCCACTTTCAGTTCCAATACCTTCTCATCCATCTTTTCTTCCGCCTCCTTCCCCCTTCCCAAATATCACCACCCAGGACACATTTTATATTTTATTTCCCCAGAGCCTCTCTTGCTCTCAACTGATTCTCCAATCATTCATTCACTCATCCATTCAACAGTCATTAACTGGGGATGCTTTTATGCTAGCACTCGGCTCATCCTAGGGAGGCACAGAATACAAGTACCACTTCAGCAGTGGAAACGGTCATGTACAAACCAAGCTAAAGGAATATCAGCTAGAGATGCTCTAATCAACATATATGCAAAGAACAAGTGAGGTAGGTGAGAGAGTGATGGATTCTCCCGGAGGCTGGGCAGAGGATGGGGTTGAGTTCCAGTGGCTTCTGAGAAAAGATGACAGTTAGGCTGGGCTTAAAGGATAAAGAGGATTCTGTTAGGCACACAAGGGAAGGAAAGGCTGATAAAACAACACAGGCAAAAGCACAATGAAATGAAAATGGGTAGCATAAAAGCAGAGTCTGCAGTGGCTGGAATTTGGGGAAAATGGAAAGAAGGAATGCATCTCATTAAGCCCCCCCAAAGTCTTGAAGTGTTCCCCTTTCAGAGGTATTTGTTTTCACAGGAGCAGAGGTAGCATTCAGTGTTAAAAAGGATGCTTGACTGGGGGTCCAGAGGTCTGAGTTCTAGTTCAAAGTCTATCAGCAGCTATGTTTGAGGCATGTCAATCTCTCTAATCCTTCAACTCCTAGATGAAGAGGCTGGAGTAAGTGCTCTAAGAAGCCCAATGATAAATACATCTCCAGTGTGGACTAACGTGTGTGTGCTATTTCAGAGGAGTGACATTAAGTTCAGAGGGCTCTCTGTGCTGCTTCCCACAGCTTGGGGTGGTCCCTATTGGGCCCCACACTTCAAAGGAAGACAGCGCTCACCAGGTCTATGGTAGACCCTAGCATGTGGATTGTGAGAAAGCTCTGCTGGGCATACAGACCCTGCTCGTGAGTGAGAAGTTCTGTTGTGTGGACTAGCTACCTAGCTGCTGTCCTCAGACCGTACTCAGCCCACCTAACCTGAAGGACGACCTGCCTGACATTCTCAAGGGAAAAAATGTTTTGCCTAGGGCACATGCAGGGGTAGGCTAAGTTCATTTATGTATAATTAATGATACAATTATGAACTATAATCCCACAGGGGTCATATCATGTCTAATGCTCATAAACTAAAAATGTCACTGCTTTATCAATAATAGGATGCATACAGCCCACCCAACTGATCCTAGTGCACGCTATCAAAATATATCTCACAAGCTTCCCCTCAATCATCTCTGAGGGGCTAAAGCCTTCCTTCCTTCTGCCTCCCCTCCCATGTCTGTTGAGAGCAGGCACTAAGCTCCACACAGCCTATGGCACGGCCAGGTTCATCAGCTCCATATTCAATAAGGCATCAAATCTAGTTAAAATGTGGCCCGCCCACATCTGTTAAGCCATTCAGGGACTGTATTTCATTGAATCTGAGACCGTCTATTTTAAGAGGCACCATCATTTTATATACTTTTAGGGAGGAAAAAATCTCAGTCATTTAAGCTATGATAACACGCCTTAACAAAAGAACTCAATGATGAACAAGTCAGCCACATCAAAGTCTCGATTCTTTGAAATTTCCTTCATCTCTTCCAGGGGATTTATAGGAATTTCTTCTACCTTCAGGTACACTGCCATAGCAGGTGATGAAATGTATCATTTGCATGTCAGTTGGCAAAATGTAATACAACTTCATTTGCCTATGGATATCTTCTTTCTTAGGTCCTGTAATGCGCTTGGTTGTTGAATTCCAAGAAAATATTTACTGTCTTTCCTCCAACAGTGACTAGTTTATTCACTAATATCAAATGTATATCCTCCTGCTCTGTGTTCAGGACTTTCTGCATCCACAGTAACTTTTCATTCCAATGCTGACAGCATATTATTTCAAAAGACATTTTAAACAACAATTAAGCTCAACCTGTAAGGGATGAGCAATGCTCCCAAATTGATTCGAGGGACCACACATGAACAGCTCTGGCCGAGTTTGTGCACACATAGGCAATGACAACTCTGTCAGACCTACCATCTGGTCAACCGTGATTGTGAGAGGCCACTAATTGTAAGATGCATCTTGATTTCAAAGATGTTAAAAAGTGAAATAACATGCACCTTGAGTATTCAGGCTCCTTGATCTTCCAATTAAATGTTAGCCCAATAGCAAAAGGTTAAATTTGGGGAACTCAAGTCCTTAAGCAAAAGGTCACTGTTTTACTTATTCTGAATGATAAACAAATAGACCTCGGTCCCTTGGAATGCAAGTGTTGATTGATCAGTGTTCACTTTACTAAGGAAAGGACAAATGGAAGGAGGATTCCAGCAGAGATCACAGGTACTATCTCTCTTGACTTCTGTTTAACTTTGAGTTGCTTATCTTTGCCTTTAGGATGTGTAGACTGGGACACTCCCATAGGATGGGAGCATGTTCTCCTCCACGTCTCTAATTCTCTGGTATCCAGCCCAGTGCACAGACCACAGGAGACCAAGGAGGCATGACAACTAAATGCAGTGTAGTACCCTGAATTGGAGCCCAGAGCAGAAAAAGGACATAAGTGGAAAAACTGGTGAAATGCAAATAAAATGTGAAGATTACTCCACAGTAACATGCCAATGTTGGTTTCTTAGTTTTGGCAAATATACCATGGTAATTTAAGACGTTAACATTAAGCAACTAGATGAGAGGTATATGGGAATTCTCTTTACTATCTCTGCAATTTTCTGTAAATCTAAAATAAAAAGGTTATTTTTACAAAATGCATCTGTAGCAGTGCTACAAAGGAGAAGCACTGGTGCTTTGTGAGCATGTAATAAGGAGACGTGATCTATGCCAGAAGTCAGGGAGTGCTTCCTGATAAAATGGCTGCTGACTTGAGGTCTTAAGAATGAGGAAGAGTTTTATGAAAATTACAGGTCTCCAAGTCAAACAGACTCAGACTTGGAGATTACAAGAGCATTTTGGTTCCAAAAAGCCTTTTTTCCTTTTTTAATCAAACTCTTAAGTAATGTTGGCGATGCTTCGCCTCTTTCCAGTCCAGACCCCCGCCCCCGGGGGGCAGATGGAAGCCTTCGTGGGGTGAGGAGGCTGTGCCCTGTGTTCAAGAGGGCAGACTGTGTGTCTGCCTGGAGGCAAAATCAAGCCTGGCATTTCTGTTGTTCCATCAGGCTGACCTCCCCACAAGGGCAAGGATGGAAGGTTCTATGGCCCGTAATCTCTTTGGGCCCAAATGTACTAGGACAGAGGAAGAGGTGTTCCCTCCTCCACCAAAGCAAGAGCCCAGTTGGGCCTGAACTTGTCGCTCCTCCCCTGTTCCCCAGACATAGTGATATTCAAGTGAGGCTCAGACAGAGGCCGGCCGGACAAGACTTCCACGCCAGGGATCACAGGCTGGAGCTAGCTCGCTCCAGAGGACCAGGCTTCTGGAACAGCAAAGAATGTGACCGGGGAGCTGTGGGTCAGACTGAGGCCGCTGGGCCTCGATCAGCACTGGCACTAGTACAGATGACTGAATATTCCTGTCACCTTGGCTGAGGCCCCCACCCATCCCCAGAGCACAGGCCAGGTAGAGAGGATGGCTGGGAAATCATTATATAGCTGGTGACAACGGGAAGGTGGAGTTTTGTGCATGAACATGTAATATGTGCAAGTTAGACCGGTGAAAATCAACGACCACCTATTTACCAAAGTCAGCTCGCACAAGACACTGGCCTCTGGAAAGAGCCTGGAAAATGTCTTTAGAGAGAAGAAGGAGGGTGGACAATGAATTCCATGCCCAGACGTGGCAGCCTCAGGTGTTTACATTCTGTAGTGTCTTTCTACGTGCTGGAGCAGGCAGATGTTTAGTTTTCTTCATTGTTATTGCAGTCCTGCCTTCCACGGTAACAATAAAACAGGACACACGTCAGAGTCCAAGAGAGGTCCCTGGAAACCAAAGTCTTCTCCATCTTGCTTTTAGCAGACAAGTTCTCAATGTGATTTCTCTTGCCTAAGAGTAGAAGCGTCCACACTTTTATAAGGGCTTCTCTATTGTGATAGAAAAGGAGAACAAGATGTCACTTAATTTTTGCCTTCTTGTCTGATGCTGAGTAGTGCATTTTTTGTTGTTCGTGCCATGGAGTCGATTCTGACTCTTAGTGACCCCGTGTATAGCAGAGAAGAACCCTGCCTGGTCTTTTCGCGCCATCCTCTCACTTTCCGGTGCTGTAGCAGACGATGCTCTGCTGCTATTCACAGGGTTTTCATGGCCAATTTTTTGCAGGTGGGTGGCCAGGTCCTTCTTCCTAGTCTGTCTTAGTCTGGAAGCTCCACTGAAACCTGTCCACCATGGGTGACCCTGCTGGTATTTGAAATACCCATGGCACAGCTTTTAGCATCACAGCAACACACAACCTTCACAGTATGACAGCTGACAGTTGGGTAGTGTGGTTCCCTGACCAGGAAACAAACCCAGACCACGGCGGTGAGAGCATGGAATCTTAACCACTGGACCACTAGGGCTGGCTTGTGCGTTTTTACCAATGCAATATTTATCAGGCACTAACAGTATTTTCTTGCTGACACAAGACCCATAAAGTGCTATTTAGTGGGTCAGCATTGTCTTAAAACAAAAATTAGCAGAGTGCATTTACTGTAGTAATGGTAAGTATTACGTGTGAAACTCATTTAGTTCTAGGTATGTTTATTCCAGGGTGACAATGTAAAATGTGTTTCTCACTGTGGGTGCTGGTGAGTCACTACTGAAAGCCATTGCCATAGGGTTTCATCTTCGTCAGGGAGGACCTGGTACAGGGCTTCCCAAAGAGAGGTTCTGGGACCAGGAGCATCAGCTGGGGACTTGTTAGAAATGCGCATTCTCAGACACACCCCCCATGACCGCTGCCAGACACCCTGAATCAAAGCTGGGTGTGGGTGGGCCATCACAGAAGCAATCCAGATTATTCTGACGCACCAGATTATTCTGGTGCTCATGTTTGAGCACCACTGAGAAAGTACATTTTACAGACATGGAATTCAGGGAGAGGAAGTACCTTGCCCAAGGTCACACAGCTAGTAAATGGTTGAGCCCAAATGTGAACCTGGGTGTGCTAGAGAAAATTAAAGGGATGATGAACAATGAACAGATTCTCTCAAAGCAAATAAAATCTACTGCTTCTGTGAATCCTTTCATTGGTGTCACACTCAGGCCCATGCGTCCCGATCCAGGAAATGGATTTCAGAGAAATTTCCTTTACTGACATATTCCTCCCTCCCGGGAATGTTCCTGAAAATCTGTGTGTAACATCAATAACCTTTAGCTGTGTCATGGGTACCCACTATTTAAAAATCCTTAGCCTTCTTTTTCATCAAGTTTTTAAAGGCAAATGCTTGGGATTTTCATGTTAGATATCCTCTTCCAGGGAAGCGTTCCTTTGACTACTCCTCCTCGGGGCTTTTAAGAAAAGGAATGTGGGGCCAGATAAGGATGAGAGGTCAGAGAAGAGCAGAGAAGGAAAGAGAGACTAAGCTAGACACTGGATTTCTCTAAAGCACTGCTCCCACAGGTCATCCTCCTTCATTCTCCTGAAAAAGATGGGGCTTTTCTCCAGAAAACTCCATCAACACTGAAAAGGTCGGGTGGGAACTGAAATACAGACTCAGCCAGGATTCCTCAGCCCTGAAATTTCCAAGCTTGAGTCATTCACATGCCACTCTTATTGTCCTTTACTTTATCCACTTTTTGTGTATGAATAAATTTAATTTGCAACAAATCTTGTTATCATAGCACCCTAAATAGAATAGGAGTATTATTCTGAGAAGTAGAAGAAAACTTCATAAACAAATACACTGGAGACAAAATGATTTTTGTTTTCAAGTCTAACTTGGTATATGGCTTGTCAAAGACTCAGAGGCTGAGTGCTCTCTCCCCTCCCATCCACTCTCCTCCTCTCCTCTCCCGTCTCCTCTACTTTCCTTCTCTTCCCTCCCCTCCCTACTCCTTCTCTCTTCTCTCCTCCCCTCTCCTCCTTCTCTTTCTCTTCCCTTCCCTCTTTTCCCCTCCCTTGTCCTTCTCTTCCCTCCCCTCCCCTCCCCTTCCTCTCTTCTCTATTCCCCTCCCCTCCCCTCTCCTCTCCTCCTCACAACTCTCCTCTCCTCTGTCTTCCGACAGGATGACCAACTATTAGAGAGATATTGAAACTAGAATTGCACCAAATTAAGATTTTCTCCTTGAGTAATCAGTACTGAAAGAAAATAAAAAAGGAATCAAGAGGAAGTATATATGGGCACTCTCTGTACTTTCTGCTCAATGTCTCTTAAACCTAAAACTGCTCTAAAAAGTAAAGTCTATTAGTTTTTTAAGTGTACACATAAAAATAAAATTGAGTTTTAAATTGGAAGAAAAAAAGGAATTAACAGTCTCCCCGCATTAGTCAAGGTTATTTGATGCTGCTTTCTCATACTACCCCAAATCATCGAAAACTACTACCAAAAGTACTTCTCAGAGTAACATTGGTCTGTGGCCCACGTTTTGTGGAGCACTGCTTAGCCAAAGTCTGGTTATATGAAAAAATAAGAAGACAAAGCATAGATTGGATGGTTAGCTATTGATGGCAGAATGAAGTTGTGAGCCCTTCACCTTTCTGCCAAAGCCCTTCCTGATCTGGCCGTCACATTCATTTTTGCTCTTCTCCCGTTGCCCATGTACCACAGACGTTGTCTCAAACTCTATGCTCTTCCCTTCGTCTGGAATTTCCTCCCCCCATCTCTGCCTGTCTTATTCAAGATCACCCAGCAAACGCATCATTCCTTCAACTCAGCTCACACAGTCATGTGAAGCCTCCCATGGCTATCCCAGACAGAGAAAGCTTGTGTGTCTATCGTGTGTCTATGGAGCTGTGTGTGCACAACCATTCCAGCAGCCATCTTTCTGCAGGGTGTGGTGGATTTTTATGTCTGCCTAAGGTCACCAGATAAAATACATGGCACATAGTTAAATCTGAATTTCAGATAAACAAAGAATAATTTTTCAGTGTAAGTATGTTCTGTGCAATATTTAACTGGGTGTCCTCTGTTTTTTATTCGCTAAATCTGGTAACCCTATGTCTGTCTCCAATGAGACCCAGCTTCCTAAGGACACAGGTGATGGATTTCCATCCTCGTGTGTGCGGTCCCAAGAACATTACCAGGCACTTAGTAGAGGCTTGGTAACTATTGGATGGATGAATGACTACATGAATGACTGCTGCCCAAACTCCCATAGGAAACCCTAAGATTTCAACTGAGATCAGGAATACATTTTTATTTCTACCTAAGAATGGAGGTTTGGAAGGGGAAAGATAATGTGCTCAAATTTAATACATTCATAATCTATAAACTAGACCGGTAGGAAGGAGCAAATGTGTCTACATTATTCTCTATCCTGTCTTTAATACATATAATAACAAGTCACACACTGCATAGCTTCTATATACTTTACAAGTCTACCATCAGCTCCCACACAGATCACATTATGAGGGTGAGAACTTGGTATACTGAATCCAAAGCCAGACAGAATAAATAGCAGCAGCAGCCAGGAACAGAGCAACTCCATGTTGGGGCCAGTTCTGTCTCTATTAATCAGGTTGGCAATTAATCACCGGGTTTCGCTTTACAGCTTTCCTGTGAGGGCAGTGTGCTGTGATGGAAGCATCACAGACTCTAAAGTCAGACAGATCCGGTTTGTAGTCATGACTCAGGCGCTGCCAGGCCGAAGGCCTCTCTGGGGCTCAGTCTTCTCATCTGTAAACCAGGCTGTAATGGATACCTCCAGAAGGTCGATGCAAGTATTAAATGGAATAATGTCCATGAAGTGTTTTGTACACTACCTGTCCACGGCAAAGTGTTCAAGGATGGGAATGATGATGGTGATGAGGATGACTGTTTTCATTTCTACCATTCCAACCAGATTCTACTCTCTTTGAACATATGAACTGATACTTTTTTTTTTTACTTCTTTTGTATCTTCCAACAGCCTCTAGTACAATGTGCAATAAAGAGCAATCATCCTATAGACATCCAAAGAGACTGAAGTTTTTAAAAAGTTCAGTCTTTTAGTGCCTTTCATAAAGCTGACAATATTTAACCACGGAGCGGAGGGGAGGACCAAAAATTAGCCTTTATAGGTGACTAGTGGATAGCATGCTGTCTTTCACAAGTCATTTATAGGCTAAGTTTGGGCAGATAAGAAACGGTAGGGAAACAAAGAAGTAGTCACTTCCTTCTTAAAATAGTAAAGATCAGTTTTCACATAAAAGCTTCTCTTCTTATATTTCCCACCAAGATATTCTATTGGCTGTGTGCTCTAATCCCAGGCACCCACCACTGGGAACACACCTCATGAGGTGCTGGTTGCCCTGCGCACCAGCTGCTCAAGAAAAGAGTTCAGAATGATTGATAATCTACTCTCAGCAAACGAACACTCGCCATATAAAAGCCATTCTCCAGTCTTAGTCCTTATTCGTCTCTAGCTTAATTTACCTGCAGCCGTCATTAAACTTGTATTTCCATATTAAAATACATTGACTTAAGCCCAGTAAAGTCCTCATTGGCACCTGCCTTTATAACCATGTCACCCCCTGCCCAATCCAAATCTTCCCGGAACTCTTGGACCTCTGTGGCTTTGAACAATTTGCTTTACCTGAGATGTAATTTTTTCACCTGTACAATGAGAAAGTTGGGATTGTGTGGTCTCTAAGCTCCCTTTCAGCTCCATATCCTTAGGATCCCATCCTTCTGTTTTGTCATTGCTCCTCTTTAATTGAATCAGAGTCTCCCCGAGGCTAAGTTTAAGTCTGTGAAAGACTACCTTGGTCAAATTTCATTTTTCTCATCATTTTAACATTCACTTCTAGGTCAGCTCAAATACGTACTCAAGCTGATACAGGTAAAAAGGATTCAGAGGTTGAGGTTTAGCTCTTATTAACCAGAAAGTCCACTGACAACTTCTTTTACAAGGCTTGTGGGTTGAAAGGGGACTGACATCTAGAAAACATTCAGTAATTGTTGGTAGTGTCATTGCTGTTACTATTGTTATCACTGCAACGGGGAAAATTAATATATTGGAATTATTCCATCCTTGTCTATGCCCTTGATTGGGCCTGGGAATGAGAAAGCCAAGATATGGGAAGGGAGAGGAAGAAGAATTAGCTAAGAGTAATGGCCTGGATTGGTCTGTAGGCCAAAGTGAGAGAGCAGAATTAGGTCTTCCCAACTCTTCTCTGCTGTTTCCTCATTCACTCCCCATGTTTGTAGTTTGTATGAGGAGCTTATCCATGTTGAATGATTTAAAGGATTCCAGATGCCTTAAACTACACCAATAGTTATTCATTTCCTTATGTAAATAGCATCCTCTCCCAGTGGTCTTTAAAATGCAAATATACCCAGGTGGTAACACATGAAATTCCTAACACTTTTTTTTTAAGGTAAATGCCTTACGGCGGGAGGCAGGGTTGGGGGCGTCAGGGGTGGAGAAAGAAACAACCCAAGACCTGAGAACAGCTCAGTTAGAGATCAGGTTGAGCAAGGGTGGCGGTGAAGTGGGTAGAGAAAAGGACAGTAGCAGAGGGGACAAGATTCTATTCTGGAAAAGTGGAGCAGGGGACAGAGAAGATAACACTCCACTTACTTTATGGTTTCCCTTCTGAGCTACCTGCCCCTCCCCCACCAAGACGTCAAGGGCCTGTGGATTCCTTGGGGAGCCAGATCTGCCACATGCAGATGAGAATGTCTCTGTGGCTGTGGCAGTTGTGGCTTCTGACAGCATCTGATTGCCTTGTCCTCAGGCGACCTACAACAGCCCTAGGACACTTGATGAAGTGTCTACTCTAAGGATATTATTGAGGATATTGCAAATCACACCATGTCAGAATAATGATTCTTTTTCTTGAGAGCAGCTATTTTTTTTTGTGAGCACTGAGCAGGATTCCTGTAGTGGATGCTGTAATGTCCACCAGAGCCCTTACGCCAAGGGAAGGCCCCCAGCTGATAGTGGCTCCCAGTTCCCCCTTCTTCTGAGAATTGCTCTTGGCTGATGGGAACCCTTTGCCCAGGATGTTATGACCCCTCTAAAGACAGCCCATAGTCAATGACTAATGTGGGGGCACAAAAGGCCCCCTGCCTTAGGAGAGTAAAACCGTGATGGGGCTTATGCTCCAGAGCCCATTTCTTATGGATCAGCCAGAGGCTAGTCTTGACCTAAGACCTTGCTTGGCTCTGTCCCTTTCTCTCTCCTGCTTCACTCCCTCCCTTCGGGCTTTTTTGAAAGAGCACCCCCTCAAAACATTATATAAACCCCAATACCTGTCTTAGGCTCTGCTTCTGGGAATTTGACTCTCGTACACTCTACTTCATTGAATCTGAGACACTGTCAACTGTTAGGTCATTATTTTATGTATCACCAAGAAAGAAAAGATGCTGACAATTATGTGTGACGTGCTTTCAGTTGGAAGACATCCTAATTTTAGCGAAAACAAATAGGCATCTTTGAATATTCACATGGGCACTGTCCTTTGGCCTTAAAATTTCAGAGAGGGTACTTCAGATGGCTTCGTGTTTGCCTGTTTCAACACCAACGCACAGGAATAGACTCTGGCATCCACCGTCAGATGTTCTTCAGCCACTAGAGCATCAAGTCTCTTCAGCAGGTCATTCTTTGGTAAAGAAATTACTGCCACAAATTCTCCATCCTCTGGCTTCGGCTTAGGTCTTACATTTTCAGCAACATCTCCATTAATAGTTGTCACGTTGTGTGTGGTACAGTTTGACAAACCTGCATACATAAATATAGCTGGAGAACATTCAGCAACGTCACCTTTAGAGGCAGTTTCTTCCTCAAGCTCCCAAAGAACAGCTGCTTCCGGGCTTTCATTATCACCTACGACACTCGTGGGGAATTCAAGGCAGTAACTCCTCATTGGTGATCAGACCTGCTTCACCAGAACAATGCATTCATAATGAAGAGTTCTTTGCAGCACTGGGATGACCGCCACACCATCAGCCAACGGTCCTTTCCTGGTTATACTTTTCACAATTTCCCAAGTTCTTGTTTCACCAGTGGGATCCATGGAAGTTGTTTTTTCACTTGATCCATTTTCCTTCTGAAATTAACTCCTCTGAAATAACAGACTGCTTGGTATTTTGAAAAGAATCCATTGGTTCTTGGTTTTCCATTTTCAAACTAGTTAGTCTTCAGTGTCCTCAGGCAAGAAGTTCATGTCCAAAGTGTGGGGTGAAGGAAGGGTACTCAGGGGAACAAAAGAAGAAAGGACAAGACTGAGGTAGCAGGTTCAGCAGATCCTGGGGTTACTGCTTTTAAATCTTAGGTTGTTGTGAGAACTAAGCGTGTTAGAATCTGAAGCACATGGTTTATTCATATGAAATCCTGGGCACACAACAGTGAATCATCATCTCCCAGTGGATATTATTGCCTCTGCCAGGCAGTAGCCACAGCGTCCCTCCCTTGGACACCTCTGGAAGGACCAGGCCCACTGACATTGCACAGACTCAGCATAGCCATCAGATGACTTGTTCTTTCAGTCATTATAGTAATGAAACTATCAGGAACCAGGAGAGATTCAGGATTTTTCGATTGTGCCGCCATGGAATTACAACTCCCCACTAGAACGCCAGAGAACAAAGATTTTCCTCTGCTTGTTCACAGCCGTAACCTCAGTGCCCAGGACAGTGCTTGACACTTGGTGGCTACTCAATACGTTTAGCTGAATGAATGGGTGAATAACTCCCTAGCTATTTACTAGAATTACTAACGGTGAGAATTCACACCGTGGAAAGATGTGACTCATCGTTGAGTCAAATATAAAAAAAAAAAGGCTTAAACTGAATCTTTAGTCCCCCTTTGTCTATGGCAGCCTTTAAAATATCCCAGTTTATTGGGGCAATTTTAATGGACATAAACTTAATAAGTTAAAGTTATATAAGTAATTAAATTCAGCTTCTATTATAATTACTTATTGATCTAAGGCTGTCCATGGAGCACCTGGCAACAGGGAAAGAAAAACAGTAGCAGATGTCTGGACTTAGTTTGTGCTCACTAACTAATTAGATGAGGATTTTTTTCCCATGGAAATCCTAAGGGGTTTTTATTTGTCTCAAAAATTACAAGCTGGAATCCAGGGGCTTTGGCCAACTCTGTTTATCTTTCTTGCTTCTGGACTGGAAGACATTCTATCATTAAGATGCTTTTCCATATAACTAATCTTACTCATTAGAAGTTAATTTTGTAGTTTAAGTCAGCATTTTGATGATGCTGTATTTTACACAGTGAATAAGAGCATGCACTGGAGTCAGGCTGTCATGGTTTGAGTGGCAGCTCTGTCATCTACTAGTTGTGTGACCTTGAGCATGTTACTTAACCTTTCTGCCCTCCAGTTTCACAATCTGTAAAATGGTGATAAAATTATTTGCAATGATGATTAAACAACTAAACAATGCCTTGCACACAAGTGCTCTATGTGTTTTCTAGGTAAATTTTAAAAATGCACTTCCCAATACTTTTGTTCCCAAGACAGTTTTTCTTAATAATCGATTATATGATAATTTAGGTGCATGATAGAAGTTATTATAAACAGGTTTACATCAGGCTTGTATTCACACATGTCTAGTAAAAACAAGAAATGTAACTCCAAAATAAAGGCTTGATTGTGTTCGAGGATGATTTGGTGGGGAGTATCGGCTTAGGTTTTTGGCAGCATGCAACAGAAATTCGCTTGCTACCTTAAGCAAAGCTGGGGAGGGGGCCGCCAGAACCAAGCCTCAGAAAGGACAGGCATCAGGCATTTCCAGGATGTGAGGAGCCGGGACCCATGGACACTTCCTTTAGGAATGATTCCAGTGATTTTTCCTCTTGTGTCACTCCCCTGGAGAGCTGAATTCTTGTGGGAGAGTTAGAGGTGAAGTCACGTGCCCACCATTGGGCCCAGTGGTAGGGAGCTGGAGTAGCACCTGGATGGCTGGTCCCAATGGGATTACAGGGAATGAAGAAGAGAGAGTTATCCAAAGAAAAGTAGAGCATTCCCAAAGAAATGGGGAGGGTTGCTGGGCAGGGCAAAGCAGCAGCTGTCTACCTCATGAAGAAAGAAGCAGGAGGGAGGGTAATGTTTTCTAAAATACCATTTATGTTTATACTTTAGGCCGTTCCACGAATTTAAATGTTTCTCTCCTCAGAGGGAACTCCCTAAGAGGCTGGCTCATCCTCAGGGCATTCATGCAAAAAGAGCAGGAATCTGGCAATAATCATAAACTTCTTTCCCTGGACTAATGAAGCAGATCTCCAGTTGTTCGGTTGCATTCATTTAAATACTAATCTTTGCCTCATGGTTTCATAATGGCAATAATTTCTAGTTCAATCAAAACACATTATGCTAAACTTTCAGAGTTCAACAAATGGTAAGCTTACAAAAGTGACTCACATATTCATGAGTCCCTTTTCCAGTTGGGTTGTTTTTGGCTACAAGGACCAGAACACCCAACTCGAAATTGCTTAAGCCAAACAAAAATGTATCGGTGCACATAACTGAATGTCAAGATGTGGACAGGCGTCAGGGGACTTAATCCAGCGGTTCCAGCTCCATTTCTCTGCAATTACTCTGGTGATTTCTGCCCTTGTTTTCTATGTTCTTCATCTCAGGATGGAAGCAAGATGGCTGCAGAATTTTCAGGTCTCACAACTACAAAAACAATATCCGCAGGAAGATAAGATTATTTTTTATGCAGCTCTCAGGAATACGGTTACTTTCTTTAGAATCTTCTCGTGAGCTTTCCTCTTATCTCGAGGGCCCAGATTGGGTCATGTACCCAATCCTGAAACAACCCTTGTGGCCAAGGAGAAGCCATCTGCTAACAGGCTTGTATCTGGGTTCTCGAACCAGTCACTGGCAAAGAGAATTAAATGATCATACCTGGCCCCCAGCACACAGGCTACTAGACAATAAGAAACAGGAGGAATGTATGTTAAAGGGAAATGGGGTAGGCATTTATTTTTTTCCTCCTGAATATCTGAACCTCACTACAGCCCTAACCCTATGTCTGAGTAACTTAATATTTAGTGGAACACAGAGGCCACTTTCCACTAACAATGGAGACCCCAGCATCTTTCTGACCTCCCCCGCAGCTAGAGCAGAGGCATGTAACAGATGCTCCACTGACCACACATAACTCTCTGTTGGGTTCTTTTTAGAACCCATGATGCAAAGAGCCAGGAACTTCCTGGAAAATCCGTTTGAGTGGCAGGTGACTTCCAGGAACAGCAGTGGCAAGAGCAATGGTATACGCAGTGTAGGGTTGCCAGATTTAGCAAATGAAAATATAGGAGACCCAGTTAAATTCAAATTTCAGATTAAAAAACAAGTAATTTTTAGTATAAGTGTTTTAGTATAAGTATATCCCAAATATTTCATAGGACATTATTATACTTTAAAAATTACGCACTGTTTATTTAAAATTCAAATTTAACTAGGCGTCCTGTGTTTCCTCCAACAACCCTAATCTGATGACATCCAGTTTCCAGTGGCAGCAAAGTGTTTGGTGGCAGTGGCAGACGAGTCCTCACCAGACTGGCTTTGTGCCTTGGTTTGGGTTGTGGTCCATCCTACTACCTCTTTCTCTTGCTCCTGCTCAGTTTCCAAGATGAGTTCTGCGTCATTACCAGAAATTCTGTTTGAATAAATCATACAACGTAAGCTTCAGTTGCTTGCAACTATGAACTCTGATCATATAACCCTCAACATCTACTACAAAAATTTGAACCTGCCCTTTAGCATTGATATCAGCATGAAACACAAAGTGGGAAAGTGGAACATTTTAAAAGCAGAAGTAGTGTGGTACTGCCTTCTAAAGTCTGGGCCTGAGGAGAATAGGGTTCTTTACAAGTTTCTGCTTTGTCAGTGGCTTAAGGAATTTCAGAACAATGCCTCCTGCTTCAAATCTGTGTGTAAAATGGAAACAATTCTAGAATGTTAGATAACTTAAAAAATAAGAATTATAAAATTCTAGCATCAAAAAATCCTTTCCCTTGCTAGGACTTTTTCTTTAGCCTATCCTGACTAATAAAACTAAACTCTTCTCATATATAATAATCTCACTATTATTAAGTTTAATAATATAAATACAATGAAAACCTGTAGCTTAAAAAGCATCATTAAGGGGCCAGCCCCGTGGCCAAGTGGTTAAGTTCGCGCAGTCTGCTTCAGCGGCCCAGGGTTTCGCCAGTTCGGATCCTGGGCATGGACATGACACGGCTCATCAGGCCATGTTGAGGCGGCATCTCACGTGCCACAACTAGCAGGACCCACAACTAAAAGTATACAACTATCTACGGGGGGGGGGGGGGGGGTTGGGGGAGAAAAAGCCAAAAAAAAAAAGCACCGTTAATACTTTTTGGCTCCTAAATTATACCACATTCTTATTAACCATCTTACTTTCCCAGAATAATATATCTTCATGGTTGAATTCCCTTTGGATCAAAAGCTGATGCTAATTTACCAGTTCTCATTGGGTAGCATAATGAAGCAATTTAATTATACTAATGGTTATAAATTGGAAACACTGCCCTCCTTTTTCTTTAGATCATGAAAGAAACATCTTGGTTCTAGATCGTGAAGTTTGCTACCCTGGGGATAGTGGGTCTCTTGGGCTACTGGCTTATTAAGTGATGGTAAAGGTTGCTTGCTGAGGTGGAACATGTTGCTTGTAAGCCAGACACAGCCTCTCCAGGCTTTTCCAGCTTTATTCCCTCATAGGCGGAATAGCTGGCATAGCTCTGGAAGCCAAATATGAAGCAAAGATTCTCTGAACAATTGACAATTTCAAACATGAACAGGCTACTAAAAAAGGGGTGGTGGATTTTTTTTTTCCGCTCAGCATCCATTCCTCTTTTCTCACATACCCTGGTTTCTGCAAAGAAAAGTATTGCTCCTGTATCTCGTGAAATCTAAGAGAGACAGTAAAACCAAAGCCTGCCATTCTACTAAAGAAGCTGAGGGGTCCTTGAAGTCTCCTTCTACAGGATCCTACTTCTCACTGTCCCAGCCTAGCCAAAGTGGTGGAGCATGTGACCTCAGCCTGGTCCAACATGTGGCTATATCGACTGATCCATTGCATCAGAGCCAATGGGACATGATAAAACCTGGACTGGGACTCCTGAGAAAAAAATATTTTTGCTCTTTTTCACTGGATTTGAAGTGTTAGAAATTTAGGTTTGCAACTGCCACCACAGTGAAGGAGCTGTTCTGAAAATAGGGCAAATCAGAGGATGTAGAAACAAAAGACGAAAGAGAAACTAGGGCCTGATCACTCAACCTCCTTCATCAAGCCATGACGGAAGCCAGACCCACCCTTGGAATTGCCAATTTCCCTTTTCTAGGTCAGTTTGCTTCCTGTCACTTGGAACAGACAGAGGTCTAAATGATACAATTGGTTTTCCCCCAACATGCAAGTGAGAGGCTGTCTAGAATGAAGAATAGTCACAGCCAGGCCTAGGACCAAGGCCTCCGACTTCTGGATCCTTATTAGGCGGAGTCTGATCCAGGATCTCCTGCAGCATCCCTGGTAACTTCAGGCAAATCACCTCACTTGGGCATCTCTGTCTCCTCCCCGTCAAAGGAATATTCGTACTCGCCCAAGAGACTCACATGGCCATTGAAGGGGTAGTAATATTAAAGGAATGGATACAGAAATGCACATGTTCCAATATTATTCTGTTACAACGTAGTAGTAGAACATTTGCTTTCCAAGCAGTCTGGAAAGCTTTACCAAAAGAAGCAACTCTGGAACCACACTTTTTGTTTTTCCTGAAGGGCATGATTTGTTCCAAAATCAGAGAGTGTACACATCAAATTAACTTTTAATTCAGCTACCTTGCAGTTCATTTTTTGTTTCCTATGTAAATCTGTGGTGGTCAATCAACCATATTTTCCACCAAGAGCTCATGGCTTGTTTTCAGGTGGGAATGGTTAAAAGTTATATATAATAACATGTGTTTGACATCTATGAATAATTTTTATGATAATGTTCAAGAAGGGGATATTTCACAAAACTCTGTCCTCAACTCAGGATTAAATGGTGACTTACTGGTGTTTGGTTTTGCAGGGGGAGGTAGGACAGTGCCAGATTATGTTTCAGTTATCAGATTTCTCCAGAAAAACCAATGATCTTCTAAACATGTTTCCTGAGAAAATGACTACGTGTAAGTTACTCTACAATAAATTTCCTGTAAATTGCATAAGTGATAAATCAAAGAGGAGGAAAAGCTCAGTGCCTCTACAATTGTTTAAGAATTGTTTTAACATGGTAACTGGTTCCATAAAACATGCCATTTTATTGCTAGACAAAGTATTTACTAGTTTCTGCAATCATCGAGAAATAAAACAGAAAGGGGCCTGAAGTAAGCAGGGATGAAGCCCCTATTCCTCAGTCCTTGTATCTGTAAAAGGAAATTTTGGCTCCAAAGAAGGAATGATTATAGCTGCACATCTAAGTCGTTTTCTAATCCAGCGTTTTCAGGAATAAATTTGATATTTTGATCTTTGTGGGTCTGACTCATGCGTCTTCTTCCCAGTGGATTCCAAACTCACACAAAGGAACTTAGATGTGATCAATTACCTTCTCTAAAGCGGGAACTTTAGACGGAACATGCTTGGAGAGAGGACCTGAGATAAGCATGAGGTGCCTGGAGATACAGTGAATGAGAGCGAAAATGGCATGAAATGAGGTTGTGGAATAGGGAAGGATCAGACCATATATGATGGTGGCCATGGTCAGTGTTAGCATGATGCAATGGAAAGATCATTGAAGTGTTTCAAGTAAAGGAAAAACATGCTCAGATATACATATTGTGGTGTGAAAAATGGATTACAGGGGAGCAACATGTTAGAAGGGAGATGAGTTACGAGAGCATGGCCACGGTCTAGGTAAGAGATGAAGTGGTCCGAACCAGGGCAATAGCAGTGGAAGGAGAAATGAAGAAACTCCAAGTGCTTTATTGGGGTAAAAATATCCTTTACGAGCAAAACAAAGATGACCCCACATCTGGTTAAACTTACCGACAAGGATACATTTTTAAATTTTGTTGTTTCTTCAATTCCCTTTTGCTGATACAGACTCTAATTCAAGGACTAACCCTGTTTCCTCCCCCTGGGAGGTGGATCATGATAGAACATGTGTCTCACAAACAGCTGCCAAGTCACATTGATAAACAAGAGGTAAAGGCCAATAGGACATAAAAATCCTACTGATAATGTATTTATATATTGGCTTGTGACTCCTTGACCATACTCTCAAAGTTGCCAACATCAGAAATAGTTTTGAATGTACTTCTTGGACCCTTTAATTACTTCTCTGTAGTCAAGTGATTTCTAAATAGTTCTAGAATTAGACATCCTGGACATCTATGTATTTCAACTGCTCTTTTTTTATGTGTTAAGTATCCAACCACGGAAAACTCTTTTATGGGACCAGTCTCCTTCCCTTAAAGGGTACCTGCTCATAGGAATAATTGGGCATAGCTGGGTTGTTAATAGAGTGCCACTGACTGATTTGGAACACCAATGCCCATGCAGGGAAGCAGCAAATAATCAAAAATATGTACTTCCTGGTTGATCGGTGGTTGTAGAACAGGAGGTCATCCTCCCGACAAGAGTCAGGGTCACCCTTGGCTCTAGACCAATAGTTAATGTCATTGAGCAAAGATATTCTACCCACATTAACGCATACCTTTTGCAGAGATAAGGTTTCCAAAGTACAGTTACAGAAACTGGGCTCACCTGGCTTCTGTGGAAAGGATTTTTATTTGTTCTTCTTTCACTTTTTAAAAATAATTTACAAAGCATATATATTTCCATTACATGATTTGGTAAAGGCAGAACAGATATCCTTATCCCATTTTTGTTTTACACTTCACTGAGTTTTAGGATAGTCATAGTTGTATAATCATGACTACTATCTAATTCCAGAACATTTACAAGATCTCAGAAAGAAATTTAGTACCCACTAGTAATTATCCCCCATTCCCCTCCTCCCCTCAGCCTCTAGAAAGCACTAATGTACTTATTGACTCTATGGATTTGCCTATTGCGAACTTTTCAGATAAATGGAATTATACAATATGTGATCTTTTTTTGTCTGGCTTCTTTCACTTAGCATGTTTTCAAAGTTTATCTATATTGTGGCATGTATCATAACTTCATTCCATTTTATGGCCCAAAATTAATCCAGTGTATGGATACACCACACTTTGTTATCCATTCACCAGTTGATACACATTTGGGTTGTTTCTACATTTTATGCATTAAGAATAATGCTGCTGGTGATCATTTCACAATGTATACAAATACGGAATCCTTATGCTGTATACCTGAAACTAATATAATGTTATATGTCAATTAGACCTTAATTTTTAAAAAGGGAAAATAAAAAAATAAAGTTGCTATGAACATTTATGTGCAAGTTTTCGTGTGTATGTATATTATCAACTTTGTTGGTAGGAATGGAATTGCTAGATCATATGGTAACTGTTTATCTTGTTGAATAATTGCCAAACTGTTTTTCACACCAACTGCACCATTTTTCATTCCTACCTGCAACGTATGAGCATCCCAATTTCTCCACATCCTTACCAACACTTGTTATTGTCTGTCTTTTGTTATAGCCATCTTAGTGGGTGTAAAGTAGTATCTCATTGTGGTTTTGATTTGCATTTCCCCAATGATTAATGATGTTGAACATATTTTCATGTGCTTATTAGTCATTTGTATATCTTCTTTGCAGAAATGTCTATTCAAATCTTTTGCCCTTTCTTTTTAAATGAGTTGTCTTTTTTACTGTTGAGTTGTAAGAGTTCTTTATATATTCTAGATACAAGTCTTTTATCAGAAATATGATTTACAAATATTTTATCCCACTCTCTTGGCTGTCTTTTCCCTTTCTTGATGGTGTCTTTCGAAGCACAAAAATTTTTAATTTTGAAGAAGCCTAATTTATCTATTTTTTTATCTGATTGCTAGTTCTTTTGGTGTCGTATCTGTGAAATCATTGCCTAATCCAAGGTCACAGAAATTTACATCTATGTTTCCTTCTAAGAGTTTTGCAGTTTTAACTCTTACATTTAGGTCTTAGATCCATTTTGAGTTAACTTTTGTAAATGGTGTGAGGTAAAGGTCCAACCTAATTCTTCTACATGTGGATATCTAATTGTCCCAGCACCATTTATTGAAGATACTATCCTTTCCCCATTGAATGGTCTTGCACCCTTGTTGAAAATCAATTGACCATAGATTTATGAGTTTATTTCTGGACTCTCAATTCTATCCCATTGAAGTATCTATCTATCCTTCTGCCAGTATCAGACTGTTTTGACTACTGAAGCTTTGGAGTAAGTTTTGAAATTAAGAAGCGTGAGTCGTCCAACTTTGTTCTTCATTTTCAAGATGGTTTTGAGCCAGTCCTGACGGCCTAGCAGTTAAAGTTCAGCATGTTCTGCTTCAGTGGCCCAGGGTTAACTTCTTGGGCATGGAACCACACCACTCGTCTGTCAGTAGCCATGCTGTGGTGGCAGTTCACACAGAAGAACTAAAAGGACTTACAACTAAGTGCGGGGAAAGGAAGGAAAAAAAAGGAGGGAAATTGGCAACAGATGTTAGCAAAGGGCAACTCTTCCCCTGCAAAAAATGAAAACCTTAAAAAACAAAATGGCTGTTTTGGCTATTTTGTGTCCCTCACATTTCCATACAAATTTTAGGATCAGCTTGTCAATTTCAGCAAATAAAAAGCACCTGGGATTTTGACAGGGATTGTATTAAATCTATAAGTCAATTTGGGAAGCATTGTCATCTTAATAATATTGTCTTCCAATCCATGAACATGAATATCTTTCCGTTTATTTAACTCTTTAATTTCTTTCAATGAGGTTTTTCAATTTTCACAGTACAAGTCTTGCACTTCTTTTATTAAATGTATATCCAAGTAATTCATTCTTTTTGAATTTTTTATATGGAGCTTCTATCCTGCATCTTTGCTGAACTTGCCTATTAGAACTTACTTAGTTCGAACAGTTTTTAGGATCTTTAGGATTTTCTATATACAAGATCACGTCATCTGCAAATAGTGATAGTCTTACTTGTTCCTTTCCAATATGGATACCTTTTCTTTCTTTTTCTTGCCTAATTACTCTGGCTAGAACTTGCAATATGACGTTGAATAGAAGCAATGAGAGCAGACATCCTTGTCTTTTACCTGATCTTAGGGTGTGAGGCTTCTTACTGTATCTTTCTTAGCTAGGTGCTTTCTTAGCCCTTGAGGCATTAGTGTGGATGGCTCAGACTCTCCCCAAGTGTCCTTCATAAACAGTCCATCAGGTTCTACTCATTTGTATTATTCCCTCAATGATGCTCCACGTCTCTGGATTTAGGGTATTTATGGTCAGTCTCCCAATTAGATTATGTATGTTTAATATCTGATATTCTATCTAAAGGCTACAATAGCTATAAAAGGAATATTTACTTTTGAATGCACTGTCTCTTTCAGTTAGCCAGGGTTTCAAATTATGTGGCCTGAAGCAAAGCACTGCCTAAACGTTCCAATTTATCCCATCTTTGTTGCCTTGTGTGATTATTTTAATGTCTTAAGGATGGCTTTTGTGCCTTAAAAGGATTACTCAGAGACTACGTTTTTATTGTTTAAATCAACTTTATTGGGGGTATAGTTTACACCCATAATAAATAAAATGTAGCCATTTTCAGCGCATCATTCCATGAATTGTGAAAAATGTATAGATCTATGTAACCACAAAGAAGTTTCCCCTCTCCTCTCTGCAATGCCCCCACCCCACTGATTTGCTTTCTGTCACTATATATTAGTCTTACCTGGTCTAGAACTTCATATGATGGATTCATACAGTATGTAGTCTTTTGTTCTGGCTTCTTCCACTCAGCATAGTATTTTTGATCTTCATCCATGTTATCGTGTACAGAAGGAGTTCATTCTTTTTTGTTGCTGAGAAGCATTCTATTGTATGGATATATCACTTTTATTAGCAATAGCAGTAGTATGGCCATGTGCCAAATAACGACATTTCTGTCAACGGACCGCATATATGAGCGTGGTCCCATAAGATTAATACTAAATAGGGGCCAGTCCTGTGGCCAAGTGGTTGAGTTCACGCGCTCCGCTTTGGCAGCCCAGGGTTTCACCAGTTCGAATCCTGGACATGGACATGGCACCGCTCATCGAGCCATGCTGAGGCGGCATCCCACATGCCACAACTAGAAGGACCCACAACTAAAAATACACAACTATGTACTGTGGGGATTTGGGGAGAAAAAGGAAAAATAAAATCTTTAAAAGAAAAAAAAAGATTAATACCAAATGGCCTAGGTGTGTAGTAGGCTATACCATTTAGGTTTGTGTAAGTACACTCTGTGATGTTTGCCTAACAACACATTTCTCAGAACATAACCCCATTGTTAAGCAACGCATGACTGGAGTAGTATTTCACCTCCTGATGAACATTTGGGTCTAGTTTGGGGCTATTACAAATAAAGCTGCTATGAACATTCATATGCAAGTCTTTGTGTGGATATGTTTTTAAATTTCTTTTGGGTAAATACCTAGAAGTGGAATTACTGGGTCATATGGTAAATGTATAACTTCATTAAAACATAATTTTAAAAAACCTACCAAATTGTTTTCCAAAGTGGTTGTACCATTTTACACTCTTACCAGCAGTGTATGGAAGTTATTTTCAGTTAATTCACAATCTCACCAACATTTGGTATTATCAGTTCTTTTAAATTTTATCAGTCTAGTGGGTGCAAAGTGGTATCTCATTGTGGTTTTAACTGGAATTTCCCTGACGACAAATGAAGTTTAGCATCATCTGTTCATGTGCTTATGGGTGACTCATATATCTTGAGAAGTAGGTATTCAAATCTATTGCCATGTTTTTACCAGTTGTTTGTCTTATTGAGTAGTAAGAGTTTTTTACATTGTAGGGGAGGAAGACATTTCCTCTACCTGCTCTGGGTCCTTCTGGCCAGAAAACGAATTAAATTCACATGAGACAGAATAACAGAGAGAATTAAACAAAGCTTTATATCATGTATACATTGGAGAGGCTCAGGCAAACTGAGCAACTACCCAAAATGGCAGAAGTTCTTATCTTAAATACCACCCTCAGCTAAAGACAAAGGAGGATGTTGGGGGTGGGGAGAGTCAGTTATGGGAGATTACCAGACAAGCACAGTAAACAAGAATCAGGTTATTATGCAGGCTTGAGTCCTTGCCTTCCACATTGATGAGAGTTTCTAGAGATAAGGTCATCCTTCCTTCTTCCTGGTACAGAGAGAGAGACACCTTTACAGATGGAGATTTCCTTTACAAGTGTAAACGTCTCTTAACAAAGGCTAAGTAAATTCTACTTTTCAGAGTTTCTTTCCTGTCCGCAGTTTTTAAAAATAACCAGCCCAAAATAATCCTCATGCCAAAGAGACATATCTTGGGGTGGCCAACTCCAGTCCTCCACAATATATTCTGGGTATAAATCCTTTGTTAGGTATACGTATTGTATATGCATATGTGTATTTTCTTCCAGTCTGTGACTTGCCTTTTCACATTCTTGTAAACAATGTTTTTCAAAGAGCAGAGGTTTTTAATTTTAATGAGGTCAAACTTACCAACTCTTTTTTTATAGTCAGGGATTTCTGTGTCCTGCCAAAGAAATATTTGCCTACCTCAAGGTTGCAAAGATTATCTCCAACATCTTCTTTTAGAAGTCACATAGTAAATTTTGAGTGATTTTGTTGTATGGTGTGAGGTAAGGGTAAGTCTCTTTCTTTTTTTTTACAGAGATAGCCATGAGATTTTTGAAGGAGGAGAAAGAACCTGGAAGCAGCAATGAGAAGCATTTGCCTGACCTCCTGGCCCTGACTTATAACGGAGCCTGCACTTGAGAAGAGCAGAAGTTTCAGTGAATGCAAAAGAAACATCTGAGAAGAGGTTAAGAATGCAGTGGGACTTGCTGGGTCCAAGTGGTCCCAGCAGGGTGAACAGCCAAGGGTTTGAGAGGGCAGGGGTGGGGATGATTGCAACAGATTAGGGGATGTAAAGAGCAGTGGTGTGTGGGGTAGGTGATTCACATGGGTGGTTATACTGTTTGAAATTTACATTAGAATACGTAGCATTAAAAATGTGATATTTATATGTATATTCATTTCTAAAATCTAAACAGTTAACATGTGAAGTACCCTAATCAGGTGTCCACTTTTGGGGGGTTTGAATGAGCATTTGAAAATCCCCAAATAGGAACTGATGTTCCAGAGGGAGTTTCTGCAAACTATTCAAATATCCTTATAGTTAGAGTTTGTAAATTAGCATAAGGAATGTTAGATATTTTTCACTGATGAAAGGAAGGGTGTCCAAGATAGGTGGACGGGCTGGCTTGAAAACTGTGCTGGCACTTCCTCCCCTTCATGAGAAGAGTAGAAGAGGCGGTGTGCATTTAGTGTGACCATGTGACCTCTTCGAACCTCGATTTCCTTCTCTGTGAAATGAGAAGGATAATATCTATGTCCTAGGGGATGTTGAGAAGAATGATGCCACACCCCCAGCTCCAGGCCTTGCACTTAATGATTATTCTGTACATATATGTTTCTTCCTTTTCCTTCAACCACCTTCTTTACCATGGTATTTTGAGCTTCCCAATTTGATATCACTCACTGTTTTCTCTTTTGTGTCCTCATCTCTACTCTCTTGCTTGACACAGTCTTCAAGCTTAACTAATGCTGGCCTCCCTCTGAAGATCTCAGGGCAGTCTATCAAATCTTAGTATACTTCATCACCTGGGATGCTTCTCTAAAATATAGATCCAGGGATCTACCTCAAAAGACTGTGATTCCATGCCTCTCTGGGTGTGGTCCAGGAGTCTGCAGTATCATTGGCACCCCTTGCTATGCTGAATGAGGTGGTCAAGGGCCACACCTACAGAAATCTGTGATCTGAGAAAAGCTTGCTTCAGAAGCCCTGGAGCTGCCTTTTCTTCAAATTTGAACAAAGACAGCAAACCTGGTTTTCCAGTCCCCCATGGAGGCTCAGACTGAGCTGACCCAGAAACCTGAAGCAAGTTCATCATCCACACTACTTGTTTCTGCTATTCTTGATGACATGGAAACATCACTTTTGCCTATCCAGCATCCATTTCCCCCTTCTCTGGTAACCCCCTGGATTTTCCTTACTCCTGGTCAAAATGATTCAAGCAAGGCTGAGGCCTCCCCCTACCCAACTCAAGTCAATGAAGGTCAGCCTCTGGGACATTTACTAGAACAAGGCAGAGCAATGCTCTTTCTTTTGGGATACTAATCTGGTAAGAACTAAGCCTGGAGCTGCCTGGGCTAGTCTTACATAAGGTGGAGAATCCACTGAGAATGAAACTATTGAGAGATGGTGCCTCTGTGACACCTTTAGACCGCTGGAATTCCTGATAATAAGATTTACCAATTCTCTTTCCAGTTTAAGTCAGTTTGAGCTGGAATTTTTCCTTCCAACTGAGCATTCGAATACACAGAACCAACCCCCCAAATGAAGGGCTGTACGTCACCCTTTCTCTCCTCCTCTCACCCTTAGCTCTCTGCATACACGGATCTTCCCTCACTGGGTTGTCCCTGACAATTCCCCCGCACCTCACTCTCCTCACAGAATGTCACCTCCTTGCCACAACTGAAATCCTAAGGACTCAAATTTCTGTCCCTGTAGGCAGGGGACCTTCCTCTTTAGGTAGGGCCAGGTCTAGCCCACTTTGCTTTCACACACTGAGGAAGAAAAATGCTCTTACTTTGAGACTCATGTTATAGAGCTCACTGATCTTTACTAAGTTCCTGATTACTTCATTTACTTAGGACTTCGACACTGGTTTTACAGTCTCTTCTGCCTCTGCCATCATTCCAGAGGGACCTCACCATCTCATTTAATAGCCTGTCATCATAGTTTATACTGCATATCAGGCATGGTTCTAAGCACTCTACATATATCTTAGCTCACTCAACTCTTATAATAGCATAAATTCCACATTTTATAGATGAGGAAGTTGAGGCACAGAAAGGCTATTTAGACTTTAGAGTTACCCAGCTACTAAGTGATAGAGTGGGGGTGAGGACAAGGGAATCTAATCGCAGAATCTGGGCTCCTAACATACACTCTTGCCTCCCAGTTCCCTCGAATTGTAGCATCCCCCATCTCTACTCTACTCTGGTCCTGCGAAGGTGGGAGGGAGTCAGGACCTCCTCCAACTGAGTCACTAGTCATTTGGAAGGTCCTTGGAGAGAAGTCAGCTGAGGGTGGTTTGGATGGCCATTAGAGATCTGTTCCTCCCCTTCCTAGAGCTCAATTATTTAATGTCACCTCCCATGTAAATGTACCAACTAATAGGCCCAGAAGCTGGGATATAAGTTGGCTGAAGACACAGCAGCAGAAAAGCAGGTTATATATTCTGCTCCTGGGACCCCATAAGGCCTCTTCCCTGCCCCAGTAGTCCTTACTGTCTATGGGAAGGTTGCTGCATTCAGGCCAGTCCAAACTCCTCTGTCTAGGACTGTCCTTAGAATGTGTCCCTTGTCTATATCTTACCCATGGCCCTGTGCTCCTCACCTCTCTGGAAACTTTGCACAATAGGTTCAAAACCTCTGGTTTTCTTCCTTCCTCTCTGTTGGAAAGAGCAGGGAGAAGGAAGCCAGGGGCCCTGGGGGGGAAGCCAGGGAGCAGTTAGACCGGCCCAGCCAGTCACACTTAGATGTGGCTTCATCCAAGCCCCTCCACTCTGAAAATACATGCTTGAATCCTCCCACCCCAACATCATCCCTCCTTTCCAGCCTTCCGGCTCTCACTCCTCTCTCCAGCCCAACAGCTTCTCCATCTGCGCCTCCAGCTGCTGACAGGCCCGCCTGGCTTCACAGTGCCAGCTACCACACTCACCTTCCGCTATCCCCAGTCCTGCCTGACCCAGTCCGC
Source organism: Equus asinus (assembly GCF_041296235.1). Taxonomy (NCBI): domain Eukaryota; kingdom Metazoa; phylum Chordata; class Mammalia; order Perissodactyla; family Equidae; genus Equus; species Equus asinus. The sequence continues at coordinate 33,921,652 of NC_091799.1, forward strand.
CAAACGCAGCCCTGTATCAACACGAACGGCCCACTTCTCTGTTCCAGGTTTACCACTGGTAGAAAAAACTCACACAAATGTGTGTACTGATTCCATTAGAAATATACAGTCGCCAAGCTCAACATGGCCTCCATGACACCAAGCAAGCCTAATTAGTACTCACAACAGCTATCATGATAACTATTTATTGAGTGCTTACTATGGGCCAAGCACTGTCCTAGTCACTTTACAAGCACTTTAATCCTCAAACAACACCACCACGAGTTACAGAGCATCATGAGGCCCATTTTACAGAAAGGAAAACTGAGGCACCGGCGGTCAGGACCTGCTTAGGGTCTCGACTGCATCACTCTGGCCACACTCACAGCCCGCACGCGGCTGTGCGGTCCTCAGGGGCCCAGCCAGGTGCCGGACCACCTCTACGGCACTAAACTGCTGTGTCACGCTGAGGCAGCAGCTTCAGCTTCATCGGTGAAAGCGAAAGAACGGGAAGGAGCGACGAGAACAGAATGGGCGCGGGCAATTTGGGAAAGGAGGCAGGGAGCACACGCAGAGAGACTGACTTCCCGGTCTGCGTTACTCAGCACTTTGTGGGGTTCCCGGGAATGGAGGGCAGGGGCGTGGCGGGCCTTCTCGAGGAATCCCGCCCGGTTTAGGCGGCACCTTCTCGATCCTGGGGTCAGCCAGGCCTTAAGGGTAAGCCTGGCTGACCCCTGTCCAGGTGACCCTGTGGCTCTGAGTGTGGCCGTCGCCTCCCCGCCTCCCCTGGCGGTGCACTGTGCACGCGCCCTTTAAGCCGCTCGATGGCCCCCACCACTACCCACTCCCAGCTCGGGTGTGGGAAGGTGGCGCCGGGGGTCGGGGTGGTGGGGGGGTGCCCTGGAGCTCCGCCCCGCGCCGGCGACAGCCCCGCCCCCGACCGTGGTCCAGTCCCCATCCGGCGGCTCCGCGGCTGCGGGAGGCGGGGCCTGGCCGCGGAGTCTTGGCGGGCGCAGGAGGCTAGAGCGGGCGCGCCCCCGCCACACGCACGCCGCGCGCGCCCGCCCGCCCCGCCCCTGTTGTATAAAGAGAAGGAGGGCTGCGCGCGCTCCAAGCTCCGTCCGACTCTTTGGATCCGCTTCCATCGCTGTTTACGGTCTCTCGTCAGACTCCAGCAGCCAAAATGGTGAAGCAGATCGAGAGCAAGGTACGCGCTCCCGGGGAAGGTCGGGCGCGCCGTGCACCCTCCGTCGCTGGGAAAGGCGATGGGCCGGAGGTGGGCAGGCCGCCCGTCCGCATCCCTGGGCGAAGGGGACGCAGCGGCTCGGCCTGGGACTGCGAGAAGCCCGGGCCTGGGTGCGCCCGAGGCGGTCGAGCATGCCCTGGAGGAAGCGCGGAGAGAGACGAGGGCCTCCTGGAGGGCGGAGTCGGGGTGCCCAGCGCTGCCTGCGCCCAGTGCGCCCGGGGGATGCACTCGCGCGGGGAGCGCCCGGGTGTCTCCCCACTGCGCGTTCTGCATCCCCTGGTCCAGGAAACGCTGATGGAGTGAGGGGATGGAGGGAGGCCCCCCTTAGCCCCATCTGTATCCCGATACGGGTCCGGGCCAGGAGATGGAGGGCCCCTTGGAGAAAGCACGGAGTTGCTGGCCGCCACTCCCTCCTGGGTGAGCGGCGTGATCCACCCGCGCTGGGTGGAGTGAGCTCCCTTGGGAGCGGGTCTAGGCCGGAGACTCCCGGCTGCCTTCATCGCTGCCGGGCCGCTGAGATAACGGGTGTTGTATCCGCGCAGAGGGGGCGGTCCCGGGCTGGAGACCCTGCTCGAAAGTAGGAGTCCGGCCCCAGGGGCCCAGGTGGCCGCTAGGAAGTGAGGTGCGCGTCGAGCCCTTGGGACTCCTCCTCCTGCGGCGCTGGGCGTGTTTCCGGCAGTGCCGGCTTTGGAATGACTCAGTCCCCAAGGCTGGGCCCAGGGGACTCCGCTGCTCTACCCATGTGTGATTCACCCTCAGTCAGTGGGATTTGCAGAAGCCAGAAGTTCCCCTGGGAGCAGCCGCGCCCGTCTGTGTGCTCGTTGGCCTCCGGGTACCCAGATGGTGGTTCTGTCCTTTTAGGAATGTCCAAGGCAAAAAGTGTTCCCATATTGGAAAGTCGTGGCCAGGCTGATACCCTCCTGCCTGGAAAACCCAGAGCCTAACATTGTGTCTGGTATACTGTAGCCACTCAAATGTTTGTTAAACCCAGAGAAAGGAAAGTAAGAGACCATTGATGTTGGAACAGTGAGAGACCTCTCCAAAGCGTTTACCCTGCGCTACCCCCCACCCCAGTAAAGCAGGGGAAAGGCGGGTCCTCCCCTGCCGTCAGTGCCCCGACCTGTTAGCTGCTGGGATGGGCTTCGGGAAACAGAAGTTTCTCTGTAATGATCCCTTATCTTTTTGTTACTTTTGTAATCAGGAAACATACATGATCATTGTAGAACATTTGGAAAGAGAGATCTATTTCCTAGAAGCAACCAGAGTAATTGAGATTATTTTATGTGTCCTGTTTTGTGTCTGAGCTTTTTTTCTTTTCCGTCTAATTTAGCCGGAACACTTTCCATGTAATTAGAAGCTTTTGTAATCATTTCAGTATCTGAACACCTTGCTGGATGTTTAGGCAGTTTTCCATGATTCAGTGAATATTTTGTTCACAACCTTTGTACAGAGTTCATGCTGTTCCTCAGGTTGGGGTCTGGAGTATGGTGGTTGGGTCAAGGGATGTGACCTTTTTTTTTTAATAAAATTTTTTTTTTCCCTTTTTCTCCCCAAAGCCCCCTGTACATAGTTGTGTATTCTTCCTTGTGGGTCCTTCTAGTTGTGGCATGTGGGACGCTGCCTCAGCGTGGTTTGATGAGCAGTGCCATGTCCGCGCCCAGGATTCGAACCAACGAAACACTGGGCCGCCTGCAGCGGGAGCGCGCGAACTTGGCCACGGGGCCAGCCCCAAGGGATGTGACCTTTTTAAGGCTTGTAGATGCGGCGAGAAACATGAGAATTCTCATTTCACTGCACGCCATCAACGCTGACTTTTCCCCCATAACTTTGGCCAAATCATTAGTAAGAAAAATTATCTCGCTGTAATCTGAGTAGCTTTGAGTGATTGTGACTGAACTTTTCTCCCCCGACATGTTGATTGGCTAATTGTAGTCTGTTAATCTGCATGTCCTTATCGATTTTTCCTATTGGGAGCTTTTTTTTGTGTGAGCTTTTATATTAAAATTAGCAACCCTGTCATTTGTTGAAAAGAGAGATCCTTAATATTGGGTTTTCTTCTACGTACTTTGATTCAATGCCTACTGAGTGACAAATGTCTGTGCGGGGAGGGCTTGTTCCCCAGCGTCTGCCAGCTTCATCAGTGTAACCTAACCGGTGAGAACCCACTGAAGGAGTAAGCAGACCTTTGAGTGGCCTGTATTAGTTGTCTCCGAATCCATACAGGACAAACAGAAAATGGATTGATTCCTGGAACACGCCTTTCAGCCCTTCCCTGTTTTAGTTGTCAGAAATATGACATGCTCTTCCCCTCATCAGTGAGAAGATGTGCAAGGGTGACAGGAAATTCATTACTCAAAAAGGCACTACAGGGGCTGGCCCCGTGGCCGAGTGGTTAAGTTCGCGCGCTCCGCTGCAGGCGGCCCAGTGTTTCGTTGGTTCGAATCCTGGGCGCGGACATGGCACTGCTCATCAGACCACGCTGAGGCAGCGTCCCACATACCACAACTAGAAGAACCCACAACGAAGAATATACAACTATGTACCGGGGGGCTTTGGGGAGAAAAAGGAAATAATAAAAAATCTTTAAAAAAAAAAAAAAGGCACTACAGTCTGGGGCCCAAGGGCCCTGATAATCAGTTGATCTTCAAAATTATGATCCAGAGTCATTAATCAAAATTAAACGAATTTGAACATTACTTGTAAATATTGGATGCACCTTAGAGTTTCATCCTGGTGGACTAAATTGGTGCCACTGGCCATCTGAGATAACTCAGAGGCGCTGTGTTGGTAGTTCAGAGCCACTGGGATCTATTTCAGACATGAGTGGGATAATGGATCATAAATGTGATGAGAAAGAAATCAACACCCCGTTTTTTTCCCCCCAAGAATGGCAGCTGCCGTTTATTGAACTATCTTCTACACACAGGCATTTTACTAAATGCTTTACGTCCACTCTTCTAACTAATTACCTTTGGAATGGGTATGTTTAGGAAAAGAGATGCTAGTTTCTGCTCTTATCTACCCCAGTTATAGTGTTCTGTGTTCAGAATATTTGTGTCCATGATGGGTACCTTTATTAATCCTCATTGTTAGTTTCCAGGAGCTAAAAATTGTGGTTTTTTTCTTAGTTAGATAATCTTGAATCATTTTTAAACTGATGTCTGTTTTAGGCAAACTTTTTAAGTATCAGGAGAAGAGAATTTGTCGTGACGTCGACACACACCTGGCTCTGTAACTCATGTTCAGTTAAGCCAAAAGTTATTGTTGCCTGTCTCTTTTCAGAATATTAGGTCGTTTTGCTTGACTTTGATTCAGAATTGTTTTGGGGACCCCTTGAGGGTGTTTGAAATAGCTTCTGTTTTGAAAGTAATCCCTGCAAGTACTTACGGAAGGCCAACCGTGTTCACAAACAGATGTGTTGATCTGACCAGATGTTGTCATTCCTTGACTTTTTTCCTGTCTTACCTGGACCTTGCAGTGAAGAGTGGCTGGTTTGACCTAAAAAAAAATCGTGTTAGGGAAGGCTGTGAGTGAAATTCAGCTGGAAAACCGGTAATTTTACAAATGATTTGTAAATAATAACTTCTCTCCTTGTGGCTTACTGTCTGTGGCTTAGCACCCCCACCCGCACCCCGACACGTCTCCCCACATCCAAAGGTGGGATGGGAGTTAGTGCCATCATGACTTAACCGTTATCAGGAACACCGCTTGGGAATTGTTTCCCCCCAAAAATAAGGTGGAAATCAGAAATTGAGAGAAGGAACTGTACTTCAGAGGAATTCACTTTAGATTTTTTTTTTAATGGTGTTTTATTTACTTTCCTTCTTTACTGGACCAGATCTGATAGGGTTCTTAGCGTTCAAGGGAGGGGGATGTTCGTTTCAATTAAGCCAACGTGACCAGCATTTTTCCCCCAGAAGAAACCTAGATTTCAGTCACGTTTTTATGTTTTGATTTCTCTTCATTGCTCCGCTTTTTATCAGCACTGACTGACTAATTGTGGGTAAAAACAAGTCTCTTGTTAACTAGAAGGTTGGGTTCCTAGGTTACAGTGTCAAGACCGTGAGTTAATTATTCAGGGAGGTTGGTGGGAAGGGATTTCTTGATCATTTCTGCTGGTGGAATTGTATTTAACATGCACTGCTTATGCAAAATAACATCTAAGGAAATTCCCTTCATGAGGAACTAAAACTATCTTTGGTTTGGTCCACAATGAGGGCAGAGTGGAGATAAAGGGCAGAAATCAAAGATAAACAGTATGATCTCGACTCTGGGAACTCCATTGCAAAGAATACAAGGAAATATGCTTAATGTCAACAGTGATTGTCTGAGTGTGAGGGTTTGGGGAGGTTATTTTCCTTGATATTTTTTTGAGCTTTTGGCGTGTTCTACCGTAGAAAATAGTTTAATCAAAAAAGCGTTAGCTCTTTTTAAAAAGAAAGCTAACTTGTGGTGTCTTCGTTGTAGAGTTCTCTGCCTTGGTGGCTGCAATGGAAGTGGCCCCTTTGATCAGTCGATAAGCATTTAGTGAATGTTGACCATAAATATACCTAGATTTGATGTGGAAACATTTTTAATACAAATGTCTATTTTCTTTTGTTTGCTTAGTTTGGCTATAGATTAATGAACAATATTTTATAAAATTCGTGAAGACACGAATGTCGATACACTATATACATTATACTTGTTGCATCTTATCAGGTAACACTACAACACTCTGTAGGATTTCTTCCAACAGTTTGTTCTGATTTGGTTTTTTTACTAAAAATTAGGTCCTGAAAGCAGGACCTCCAATTCGTGCTTTGTGTCACATTTTATCAGGTTTAACCAGGGCTTTTGGAAATGAAGCCATTTACCTTACACTTTCCTTTCTCCCTTCTTAGTCTGCTTTTCAGGAGGCCTTGAACAGTGCAGGAGAAAAGCTCGTAGTCGTTGACTTCTCAGCCACGTGGTGTGGGCCTTGCAAAATGATCAAGCCTTTCTTTCATGTGAGTATTAAACAACTTCTCCTTTGTATGAGATTTGTGGTCACAAAGCTAGGAAAGGAGGACAGTTCAAAAGCTTTGGGGGTCTTTTGTTAGATCTTTGGTCTAAAAGTAATAGTATAACAACTTAATTTAGTTTTACACAGGTAGCCCATTGAAGACCACTTTTGAAGTTAATTTGGTTGTCTTCCAGCCAAACATGGGCCCTATTTGAAATTTAGGCCTCAAAAGTTGATGTAGCAAATTATTTTGTATTAGAAAAAATTCGATTCAGAGAAAACTGATGTCCTTTATGCTTCCCTGATCCTTGGTCTAAATTTTTGGATCTTTAGTTAGTCTATACTTTAAGTTTCCATTTAAGAAGCTTGAGTGTGTTGATTGCTGTTACCCAGTTCTAAATCTTGGTGGATTTTTCCTTTTAAATTTTCCAGTCCCTCTCTGAAAAGTACTCCAATGTGGTGTTCCTTGAAGTAGACGTGGATGACTGTCAGGTACGTGGCTGGAAGTTAAGAACACAACCAAGCTTTCACCCTGGCCTTTCCCTCTGCATCGCACAGTGCTTGTTTTCATAAACATGTCAAATACTACTAGAACCACAACCCTAGCCAAAAAGTTCTATTTTGGAAGAACAGGTAGTTGTGCCAACTATGGGCTTAATCCTAGATATCAGGGCTATAGCCCTCACATCCTAAAGAAAGCATGACGACAGACGGTTGTGGCTTCTGTCCCTTCCCAGTCACCGATCTCTCTGAAATACTACATAATTCTACCTAACATTCTGAGGTGCTCAATAAGTAGAAGTTAGATTTGGCTGTGATAAGTCAATTGACAGAGTTGGTGGTGTCAGCAAATTGGAGGACTCCTTTTAAGGTTGTGAATTAATGACACAAGGAAGTATATTCACAAGTGCCTTGGTTGATTTTAGTCAATTAGAAAACCCATTTGTTTTAAAGAACACACACCAGGGTTCCTGGTAGAGAGCTGAGAGGGTAATCTGGGGGACATTCCAGGGTTGGTTTGATTTAACAAATGCTTGTTTAGCGCTATATGTGCTGGCACTGTTGTGGGTCCTTTACAAGTCTCGATTCATTTCAGCCTTGGTGCCGGCATCATCCTCATTTTACAGAGGAGAAAACTGAAAGACGGAGAGGTTGCCGTGGAGTTACAGTTAGGAAGTGGCAGAGCCAGGATATCAAATGAGGTGGTCTGCCTTCCCAGCTGATGCTCTTAAGCACACACTTGAGAGGAGGCTCTGTGCTGGGGGTGCAGGTCCGGTGCCCAGCACGTGGCCTCGCTCTCACACAGCCCCCTGAACTGGGAGGGCCTGAGCAAGATGGGTCACCCAGGGGCTCTTTACAGCTGTGTGGGCATTTCCTCGTTAGCCCCAGCGGGGCCGGAGGGGGTTAGGGTCTGATGCGCTGCACCTGGTTCTCATCCTGTCTCAGTGACTTCTGCTTTAGGCTCATCTCCCTTGGTTCTTCTCTCTGTCCAGATCTTAATCCCTGCCCCTTCAGCCTCCCAAGGTTGCTTATTCAGGGAGCAAACATGGAATGTTTAAGAAAGGTACTGAAAGGTTAGTTTTAAAAGGTTTATGGCAGTACTTTCTAAACCTGTGAGGACCTGCCAGCATCACATTGCTTATTCTCGGCACATTTTCTGATTCCACACTCCTGCCTTTGCTGGCACTGTCTTCTCTACCTGGCATCTCATTTCCTTTCCTCCTTGACGAACTCCTAGTCATCAGCTTCACGTCTTCTCCAGAATCCCAGTTACCCCTTTTATGCCCCAGACTAGGTTAGTTTCCATTTCCGTGTCCCCATCATGTCCTCTGCCCCGCTTGTCCTCTTGCATTTGTGGTAATAGAATGGGGAGGATCCTGTACCTGGACTGCCTGCTTATTTCCCAGCTGCGCCTCCTTAGCTGGGCAGGCTTGGTTATTTATCTTTTCTCTGCCTCACTTTGATCCTCTGTAAAAAGGCAGTGTTAATCCAACATCATAAACCAGCTATCAGGGTTAAATGAGATAATACCTGCGAAGAGCCTGGCACGTGATAAGTACTCAGTGATATTAGCTACTACTATAATGATCTCTCTGTGTCTGTCCTTTACCATTAGTCCCTGTCAATTTCTTGGGGTCAGGGACCCTGTTAGATTCACTTTTGTTTTCCCTTCACCTAGCATACCTGCCTGCATGTAGTAGGTCCGGAATCAGTGAATGTTGTATGGTTGTTAAGTTACTGTTCTGATGTGTCCCAGAGTTTTAAACAAAGAAGTGAGAGTAGATAGCATGTGTTTGTGAACAAAAGCCTTGCTCCCTCTTATAACCTAACTTACACTCTTGTTTTTCCTATATGGTCACCTTAACCAGGTGAAAATGTCACCTGGAAGGGACTAGAGAAACTTCCATCTGGTACTGACCCTGTCATAGCAACTGAATAGATTTTATCTGAAAGTAATAACGTGCTAGATGCCGCGGTAAGCTCTGTGTGTGCATTAGGTCAGGTGATCCCCACAGTAACTACAAGGACACTTTTTATTAGCACCTCCACTGAACAAATAATGGGACTGCAGCACGCAAGGAGAAGTAGGTCAGCCGAGACAGAGCCTGTGGGTTTGACCCTGGACCATGCTGGACCGAGGACAGGTGCTCTTTCTGCCTCAGTCCAAATCCTTTGGGAAGTAGGTATGCAGAGCAGTCAAGGACTTCTGTGTGGCAGGGCTCCTCCGTCATGTCTGGGTGGCCTACTCATGATCACCCTGCAAATTCCAAACCTTGGAGTGACTCTCTCACAAATTGGAGGCCTTTCACTTTGCCTCCATATTCTAAGGATGGAGCACCATGCAGTTTTTTCCTTTGGATATCTCTAATGAGTATTATTATACTATCTAGCCTTATTGATCTGTTGCAGAGTTAAAAGTTGAACTCATTCCAGCACCCTTTGGTCACCACATACACGTAGCAGTAGTCTCTGTCAGCTCCTACTCACCTGGCCATTCAGCAGAATTAGCAAGGCAGGAAATTTACACAAAAAGCAGGTTCATTGAACAACTAGGAGTTATTTTTCCCCTAGGAATTTACGAATGACATGAGTGGATCTTCTGGTTGCTTTGGAACTCTAGGTAAAACCGTCACCTCATTTCAACTCTAAAAGAATGCAGATAAGGGATAAAGATTGCATCAATTTCTGAATATTAGGTCATTATTAAATAGATGGAATGTTAAATGAATTAGTTTTTTATGCAGATAATTGCTGACCTTAAATTTCAGGCCCAGGGTACTTTACATTTATAATGTCTTTGGGGCGAACAGCATACAGTTTTAGTAGAAGGATCACTAAACATTTGGAAAAAATTGTTTTAGGTGTAATAGATTTAAATGGACAGTTAGGAGGCATGGACATAATATGTGGTACACAAATTTGTTTTTTTTTTTTTGGGTGAGGAAGATTCACCCTGAGCTAACATCTGTGCCAATCTTCTTCTGTTTTGTGTGTGGGACGCTGCCACAGCATGGCTTAATATGCAGTGTGTGGGTCTATGCCTGGGATTTGAACCTGCAAACCCAGGCTGCTGAAGTGGAGAGCACAAACTTAACCATTATGCCAGCCCCTAATCTTCCTGTTTTTTCCTTGGGGAAGATTAGCCCTGAGCTAACAAACATCTGTGCCAGCCTTCCCCTACTTTATGTGTGGGATGCCTCCACAGCATGGCCAATGAGTGGAGTAGGTCTGCACCCAGGATCCAAACCTGCAAACCAAGGCCGCCGAAGCAGAACATGTGGAACTTTAACCACTCGGCCACGGGCTTGGCCCACACACACAAAATAATTTTGAATTCATAGAAAAGTATGAGTACCAGCTCTTTTGAAAATGAAAGACTGAGACTCTACTCCCAACTCTCTACAGGGCATGGTACTTATTTTGTAAATTAAAATAAGAAACCGAGTAATTTTGACCTGATTGTTTTGCAGCCTTTCAGAATGCCATGTGTTTCCATTTTAATTAGCACAGCCAGGAATGAATTAACAGAAATGACTAAAGCAAGTTGAAAGTTGTCTCAGCTCTATGGAGGGCTAAGCTAGAAACCAATGAAACTAATAAGGTAAATGTGGTCTTGTTACTCTTACCAATAAAAACTAATAAAAATCTGCAAATGGGCAAAACTACAGGGATGGTGACCAGATCAGTGGTTCCCGGGGGGTGGGGTAGGGGAGGGTTTGACTTCAAAGGAGCTGCTGAAGGACATTTCAAGGGACTGGGGAACAGTTCTGTATCCTTATTGTGTGGTGGTTGTGACATGACTATGCATTTGTCAAAACTGGGAGAACTTGTATGTCCTCCCCCAAGTCAATTTTACTGTATGTAAGTTTTTTTAAATTCTAGATTATAAAAAAAAACCAGGAAGTGAGGATGTCATTAGGGCTTGAGCTAGCCTTATGAATGTTTTTAAAACCTCAGAAGTAATTAAATTTTGAAGTATGCATACCTTTCAGATCACTACACGAATAGGCAACTAGTCTGTCGAACAAGAAGTAGAAAACAAAAGAAAACTAAGACATTAGCTTTAGGAGCCTGACCAGTGGCTCAGCGGTTAAGTGCGCACATTCCACTTCGGCAGCTCAGGGTTCGCTGGTTCGGATCCTGGGTGTGGACACAGCAGCACCTGGCAAGCCATGCTGTGGCAGGTGTCCCACATATAAAGTAGAGGAAGATGGGCATGGATGTTAGCTCAGGGCCAGTCTTCCTCAGCAAAAAGAGGAGGATTGGCAGTGGTTAGCTCAGGGCTAATCTTCCTCAAAAACAAAACAAAACAAAAAAGACATTAACTTTAGACAGTAACGATCAAATGTTAGTTGAGGAACTACTAAACTTTACCAAGTTCCATAAAAAATTTTAATAGGGGTATATTGTGTTCCTAGATATTGACTCAGTTTTGTTAAAATGTCAGTACTCCCAAAATTGTCTAACTCAAACTGACATTTTTGGGAAATTGATCATGATATTCTGAAATAATATAGTCAGGAAAATCCTGGAAAGTATTTAAAAATAATAATTGGGGGGATGAAATTGTGGAGGATGGGAAAGGACAAGCCCCATAAAAATAAAGTATGTTAGTTGCACTAGTTAAAAGAGGCTGGTCGCCTAAACAGAGTTAGGTAGGTTGATCCGTGGACTAGAAGAGAAAGTCCAAAAAACAGAACCAGGTCTGTTGAACCGGGTGTTAATGATTAACCATTTGGGGTTAAAATGTAGCAACTCTACCTTTATTCCCAAGTAAAATCTAGTAGAAATTTAAACATCAAAATCCTCAAAAGTACTGAAATGATAGACACCGTCAAGCGCATGAAACACCTTGTCTCTTGTAGTCTTAAGAATTGAACTGTTTCTCTCCTTTGCCATTGAGGACATGGGCCTGGAAAAGTTCAGTCACAGAACTAAAGTTGTTTGATGCTAAATTGAAGAAAGCCCATGCATTTAATGAAATGGGTAGGGAAGAGCTGATGGATGATTTGATTACATGAAAAGTCTTAACCTGGGTGGCAGAAATCGTGATGAATACTGATAAACTGACACACATTCCTTAGAAGGTAGTTTAATAGTATATATCTAGAGCCTTTAAATTGAGCATGCTCTTTCTCTCAGCAATTCTACTTCAGGCGATGGGAATTGAACCAGGAAGTAGAGATATTTATATAGAAGATTAGAGTGTTTACGTTAGGCAAAAATCAAAGCCTCCTACATATTGACTAGTGGATTAGTTAAAATGATGATGCAGCCATAAAGGAATGCTATTGGACCATAAAAAATGACTGTGTACGGTTTCATGGGGAAAAGTCCATTGTATGTGCATTACACCTAGTGTCTATGTGTGTTTCATTGCATCTAACATGGGTTTTATAAAGGAAAGCATTGAATGTGGGTTATACTTATAGAAATTAATTAAAAATGAAAATGATCTTCTTAAACCCAGCAATTCCACGTTAAGCTTTTTGCCCTGGGGATGTGTCTGGGAACTTAATTCATAAGGATGGACATAAGTTGGAAATAACCTAAAAGCCCAGGATGGGGGATTATAGTACGAAATCCTGTGTCACCTTTAAAAATCACTTTCACACCCAAGGAAAGTGACAATGCTGAATGCTTAAACTAAAAACTTACCGTTTAAAGACCTGACTGCAATTTAAAATAAAATGCATGAACATCATTTAAAACACACCAAGAATCTATCTTAAAGCTTTGACACCACTTCTTTGTGAGCCTTTATCTTTTTTCCAGTTTTTTTATGATTTTATTGTAAGTTAAGCAGTTGTATCAATGCAGGAATGCTGACCTCTGGCTCAGTGAGGTGTAAGGCATCCAGAATCTGAAAACACTGACTAAACTATGACTTTATTGATTGGGACCCTTTATTTTCTGCTGATAAAGCTTTGGGAGTGGCTTTTCCTGTCTGAAAGTTGTGATAGTGTCCAGGTCCTGATGTCTTGCGTGCCTTCACATGCCGTGCAGCTCCGTTCCAGCCTGGTTCTATGATTAGAAGTGGGGGAGAGGGTGCTCATTCTTCCTGGACCACTGCCCTCCCACCGTGGATGTAAAAACAAAACCAACACCCTCCTCTTGAGGCTTCTGCCACCTGCGTACATGAAAGATGGTATCCAGCTGGTGGCTTACAGGTGCCACGTAGAGAGGGTGGGGATTGTAGTAGACACCTGCTCTCCAGTGCCATGAGGGGTAAGCCCGGTGTCCCCAGATATTCAAGTTCAAGAGATATCTGCTAGTGGGTAAACCAATTCAGAGGGTTTTTGATTTTTTGGTTTTTTTCTGGGAAAGATTTGCCCTGAGCTAACATCAGTTGCCAGTCTTCCTCTCTTTTTCATATCTGGACCAGAGTCAGCCCCATAGACTACCAGTTTTTATTAACCTTTTAGCTAAACTAGTCCCTCCCTCCTTCTAACTTGCCGTCTTCTAGACTTCTTGATTGCTCATCCACAATTCGTCCAGGACCTTTGACATGTGCAGTTCGTAGTCTTGCTGTCAACTCTTCACCCAGATTTTCCATCCTGGATGCTCATACTACAAGGGAGCCACTGGAGTAGTAAACTGGTGCAGTTAAAACTTTGTCATCTTCATTTTGATAGTCTTCTCACATTTCTTGGTAATTCCCTGTAACTCTTGCTTTCAGCGAATATTCAGTGTTTGCAGCATAGTAGGCATTCAGTATTAGCCATTTTTATTCCAGCCATTACTGTCCTGGTGCATTTAAAGACAAAGTAAAGGTTCTCTGGAAAGAACTCTTCAATAGTAGTGCCCACCACGCTTCCTGCCCAAGCTCTCAACAGTCCGCACGCAAATTCCTGAGGATGTAAAGTCATGCTTTTCTTTGCAGTCTCAGAGGAAGAGGTGAAGTTAGGCCGGTGTGTACCATCTCCTGGAGGCCACTCCATTTTTAATTCCTATGCCCCTTGCTCCCGAATCACAAACTAGAAACCACCACGGTGTTTATAGCTGACCTTCCTTTCCCGTGAAGCCTCTGGTTTCCGAGTTCTGGTTCTCAGAGTTCTGCCTCCTCGGTTGCTGTCCTTCCCAGCTTTTGCTTCTTAGGCGCTGCGAGGTTCTGCCTTTCCTTCCTGTCCTCCTTATTTGAATGCCAAGCTGACATTTTCAATCCTTATTGGACCTCTTCACCTGAAACTCTCGTCTGAACCAAACCATATTCATGGCATTTCCCTCCGAACCCCGTGTGAACAACGTATTGCGTGTGTGGTGTTGCCCTCTCACTTCATCTTCCTGTAATGAGACTGAAAAACGCTTGAGACTGCCATGACCTTTGAGCTGCAGAAAAATCCTTAGATAAGAGCCACATCTAGGAGAAGAGAAAATGTGCACCAACTAGCCCAGTTAGCAATGTTAAAAGTTTATCCATTTTCCTCCAAGCCAGGAGTCCCGCTTTATACTGATTTAAAGGGGGGAGGCAAGGTGTGTGGAATTTGTGGTTCCCTTCAGGTGATTCCGATATGCAGCCAGATTTGAGAACCTCCAAGTGAATTTTTAATTAAAAATAGACAGAAAAACCGGTATGGAGCTGTCCCTTTAGATTACTGTGACTCTGTTCTTGAACAATTCTCTTGGAAATAAATTTTTCTTGCTAACAATGGACTGGAGCCTTTATGATCATCTTCTCTGATCACTCCCTTAAGAAAATTGGAAAAACCGTGAGGAAAGACAAGAGGTGCTAATTCTGAGGAATAGTTAAGATTAAAATCCTGAATGCGGTTACAGCAGAATTTTTTATTGCTCCTTTATGATACTTGAAATAGCTGAGATAGAATTGATTACACAACTTAGTGAATCACTGTATGTATAGTATCTGATGCTGGTAGCATGCTGCTTGTGGGTGCCCCTCATAGAGGAGCAAACACGTTAAGAATTGTAATTGAGAATATAACCAAATTGGCTTTTGTGCTGCTGTTATAGTCCTTATATTGATTTTCATATGCAAAAAAAAAAAAAAGTCCTAATGCTGAGATGTGGGTATGTAACAGGAAAAAGATGCTGGCTTGGGTTACTTCTGTCAAAGCTCAGCATTCACAGTCTTGTTCTCATCCTCTCCTCCTGCACCCCCTCCCTCAGGATGTTGCTGCAGAGTGTGAAGTCAAATGCATGCCAACCTTCCAGTTTTTTAAAAAGGGGCAAAAGGTAGGTACATCTGACCTTGAAAGAAAACATGTCGTAAAGGAAGAAACTGAATGGACTTAGCCCTTCCCGGTGGGAAGCATGCCCCCATTGTGTGTTTTTAAGACTATTTAAATATGTCATTCTTCATTGATTTAAGTACATAATGTGACATCTATTTGAAAATTGATCTTTGCTGGAACTGGTCACTAAAATCTCTGTGACTGGTGCTTCGTATTTCTATCATGAAGTGCATTTGTCTTTATTAAGAGGTGTTTCTGTAAAAAAAAATTGTATTTGAGACTTTGAGGATTTTTCTTCTTAGTTTTTATTTTTTATTTTTAACTTAAAAGAGCTGTGTTACCCAGGGATGTTAATTTTTGTGTGTGTGAGGAAAACTGGCCCAGAGCTAACATCCGTTTCCAATACTCCTGTTTTTTGCTTGAGAAAGACTAGCCCTGAGCTAACATCTGTACCAGTCTTCCTCTACTTTGTACGTGGGATGCCTCCACAGCATGGCTGATGAGTGGAGTGGATCCCCACCCGGGATCCGAACCCACGAACCAGGGCCACTGAAGAGAAGCGTGGAGAACTTTAACCACTCAGCCATGGGGCGGCCCCCAAGGATGTTAATTTTAAATTAAGATTATACTTCCCTTCCCCTCCTCCCATTTCTTTCCCATTCTCTGATCATATCTTAGGCACAAAATGGGGACACTATGCTACATCTAATGTCAATTCAATGTTCTCTTAACAGGTGGATGAGTTTTCTGGAGCTAATAAGGAAAAACTTGAAGCCACCATTAAGGGATTAATCTAATCGTGTTTTCTGAAAACGTGACCAGCCATCAGTTGTTTAAAACTTGTAATTTTTTTTATTTACAAAAAGGAAAGATCAAGTATGAAGACTATATACCCAACTGCCATCTGATTATAAGTGACAATAAAATATTAATTCTACCCTTTTTAAAACTGTCTGGTATCTTTGAATAGCTTTCAAAATAAATGAAAAGTGGCCATTAGATAATATTTAATGTCCTAATTATTTTCATATATTCTTGATCAGTTTTTAGTAACCTCATAGGCTGTTAAGACTTTTTCCTACTATTACTACCTTAGTGTATTTCTAGAAAAAAATCTTGTTGGGAGCAGTGCAGATAATAGAGTAGTATGTTAAAATTCTGTTATTTTTTGACCCTTATGAACAGAGAAAATAAATAGTATTCTGTTCTAGCAGGAAAAGCCCCTGTGCTGTCTGAATGATCAGCATCACCAAAATTGATGTCCACCCATGAAGGAATTCTCTATCTCTAGTTTGAGATTCCTGTCCCAAAGGTCATAGTGAGCTGCTAATTTTGCTAATGGTGACTGAGTCCTATTGTATCAATTGGGAATTCTTCGTGGTCAGCTCACAAGGGAGTTCCCAGAAATATTACCATGGGAATTTTGATTCCCTCAAAGTTGCTGAGGAACTGATTTATAGGCCAGATAGAAGTTTCAACCTGAGTGGTAAAGGGTGTAGAAGTTACCAGTTATTTCATTCAAAGAACATTAAGTGTTTGTGTTCTAGACACAGCAAAGGGCTAGACGAATGCTTGAAGAAAGTTTTTAATTTGTATGATAATGAAAACCATAGAATTAATCATATGCCTTGCGTCATCCTTATATTAATTCAATCTTTGCAACAATCTTGTGAAGTTAGTTCTGTAATCCCTGTTTCCCAGGGAGGAAACAGGCAGAGAGGTAAGTAATTTCCCCACTGTCACGCCAGTCAGTGGAGGATCTGAGATTCAAACAAAGGGAGCTGGAGCCTGAGTACGTGCTCTCAAATACTACACTGCTTCTCAGTGTAACAGTCTGAGTAACTGGTAAAATGATGGGCCCTTCCCTAGGTTTTTTTCCTCATCTAAAATTAGGGTGCTGAACTTAGATGACCTCTGAAAATACTAATTGAATATGATCCAGGCACTGTATTAGGCTAGGAATATACCTGTGAATAAGACACTCTTCTCCTCATAGAGCTTACATATAGAAGGGGAGGCAAACTAATGAATAATAGACTATGGTATATTCTACAAGGCCGAAACAAACAAAGGGACACAATAATTGAGACTAGGGGGACCTGCTTTGATGGACTTGTTGGGGTGGGGTTCTGTGAGGTGACTAAGCTGAGACCTGATGTTAAAAAGGACTCCGACCAGCAAAGAGCCAGGGAATCTGCTTTTCAGTAGAGAGAATGGTGTGCATAAAGGCCCTGAGTCGAGAAAGACCATCAGAGAAGCATGAAATAAAGCCAGCTAGAGTAGCAGGGCCCGGTCATCCAAGGCCGCCTTCTAGGTGCAAAGGGAAGCAATTGAAGGGTAAGCTGAAGATTAATGGGCTCTGATCTTCAGAGTTCATTTTGGCAGCATTATGGAAAATGGGTTGGAGGAAGCAATGAACTGGAAGACCAGTTAGGCTTTTACACGCACCTAGGCCAGAAATAAGGATTAGCTGTGTTGGGGGATGGCAGGGAAGTGGTAGAGAGAAACAAAGTGTGTATGAAGACAATCCAAAGACTTCTGGGAGTAGGATTCTAGAGTATATCCCAGGTTTTTGGCTTGAGCAACTGGGTGATTGGGGTGCCATGTAGTGAGTGAGATGAGGATTGAAAGAAGCAGGTCAGGTCCTCTCTGGACATGTTAAGATAGATCCTTTGGTGGTGTGCATTCAAATGAAGATATGCAGGCTGTTGGGTACAGATCAGGTCTGGACTGGGATGGGAATTTGGAAAACATTGTCATGTAGATGGCTCAGGAATGTGTGAGATCACCCAGGAAGATAATCAAGAGTGAAGAGGACTCAAAATAGCCTGATGAACTCCCAATTTTTAGAGACTAGTAAAGTAGGAACCAACAAAGGAGACAGAAGGGAGGACAGAGGGGAAGGAGGAAAATCAGAGAAGGATTTTATCCCAAAAGCAAAGAGGAGAGCTATCAAATGCTATTGAGAGGCTAAGGAAGATGACAGGAAAACAAAATGAAGGTGATGATTATGACAAGAAATTCCTATAGAGAGAATAGGGATGGAAGTGAGATCGGTGAGAACTGAAGAGTGATCAGAAATGACCCAGAAATCACACTTTTCATAGCTATCCTAAAGGAAATAACATTTGTTTTTGAAGAAAAATGTCCAAGGATAATTGTTGGAGCATTGTTTATAGCAGCACAAAATTGGATCTCCGTCAATAGAGGAATGGTTAAATTCAATATGAAATTCTTTCTAGGTAATACAGAACAAGGAGCTATTAATACTGAAATAGGAAAATCTCAGTCACTGAGTAAAAAAAAAAGTTGCAGAACAATATTAACAATACAGAACAGTATGGTTCCATTTGTATAAAACACAAAACATGCTAGCTATCTGTAGGTAAATCTGCATGTAAATTAACAGGAAAAGATCTCCAAGGAGACATTTCTAGTTAATCACAGCAGTGACTTCTGGAGAGGGGGATACGTAGACATTAATGGTTTTAGTTTTATCTGTAAATATCTGGATGTTTCATAAAAGGAATATATTCATGCATTACTTACAAATTAAAAATATTTTTTAAAAAGTGAATAGAATGTGAAGAAAGGGAAGCAGGATTTGTAGAATTCATGAGAAATTTTCCTCTCAAGTAGAGCTGAGAGATGGGGTTAATAGGCATTTTATGTGTAAGACGGAGGGTTTGCTAGCATGCAAATGGAAATGATACAGAGGTAGAGACTGATTTTGCAGGAAAAAGGATACTTGAAAAAGAGAATTTGTTTAATCAAGAGAGAATGTGATTCAAAGCACAAAGAGAGAGACACGTTGGATAGAAGGAAAGTCATTTCCTCCACCATAACCAGTGGAATAAGGATGCATGCATAAGCTCCTAAATATATAGAGCAAATATAAGACTTAAAAGGAGAAATAGACAGCAACATAATAATAGTAGGGGATTTTAATACCCCACTTACATCAATGGATAGATCATCCTGACAGAAAAATCAATAAGGAAAAATCAACCTTAAACAACACATAAGATCAGATAGACCTAATAGATATATACAGAACATTACATCCCAAAGCAACAGAACGTGCATTCTTCTCAGGCACATGGAACATTCTCCGGGATAGATCATATGTTAGCCACAAAACAAGCCTTAAGAAGCTCGAAATCATATCAAGCATCTTTTCTGACTACATGGTATGAAACTAGAAATCAAATACAAGAGGAAAACTGGAAAATTCACAAATATGTTTATGGAGATTAAACAACATGCTACTGAACAACCAATGAATCAATGAAGAAATCAGAAGAGAAATCAAAAAATACTTTGAGACAAATTAAAATAGAAATACAACATACCAAAATTTATGTGATGCAGCAAAAGCATTCCCTTGTAAGAGGCAAGTTCATAGCAATAAATGTCTACCTTGAGAAACAAAGATCTTAAAAACAAGCTTACACTTCAAGAAAGTAGAAAAAGAACAACAAAGCCCAAAGTTAGTAGTAGAAGGAAGGAAATAACCGATTAGAACAGAAATGAAATACAGACTGAAAAGAGAATAGAAAGGATCAGTGAAACCAAGAGCTGATTCTTTGAAAATGTTGGCAAACTTAGCTAGATGCACAAAGAGGGGGAACAAAACAGAGGACTCAAAATCAGAAATAGAAGAGGAGACGTTACAACTGATAGCACAGAAATACAAAGGATCATGAGAGACTACTAAGAACAATTATACACCAACAAATTAGACAACCTAGAAGAAATGGACAGATTCCTAGAAACATACAAACCTTCCAAGACTGAATCATGAAAAGAAAGAAAATCTGAACAGACCGATTACTAGTAAGGAGATTGAATCAGTAATCAAAAACCTCCCAAGAAACAAAAGTCTAAGACCAGATGGCTTCACTGGTGAATTCTACCAAACATCCAAAGAAGAAATAATACCAGTCCTTCTCAAACTCTCCCAAAAAATAGAAGAGGAGGGAATGCTTCCAAGAGTGCTTTACAAGACCAGCGTTACCCTGATACCAAAACCAGACAAGAACACCACAAGAGAAGAAAATTACAGGCCAATATCCCTGATGAATAGAGATGCAAAAATCCTCAACAAAATATGAGCAAACTGAATTCAACAATACATTGGAAAGATCATAAACTATGATCAGGTGGGATTTATTCCAGGGATGCAAGAGTGGTTCAACATCTGCAAATCAATATGATAAAGTGAAAAATAAAAATCATATGATCATCTCAATAGATGCAAAAAAAGCATCTGACGAAATTCAACATCCATTTATAATAAAAACTCTCAAAATGAATATAGAGGGAACATACCTTGACATAATAAGGCCATATATGACAAGCTCACAGCTAACATCATACTCAATGGTGAAAAACTGATCAGGAACAAGACAAGGATGCCCACTCTTATCACTTTTATTCAACACTGTATTGGAAGTCATAACCAGAGCAATTAGGCAAGAAAAAGAAAAGCCATCCAAATTGGAAAGGAAAAAGGAAAACTGTTACTATTTGCAGATGACATTATATATAGAAAACCCTAAAGACCACCAAAAATCTGTTAGAATAATTGATAAATTATTATAATAAATAAGTTATTATAATAAATTAGTTAGAATAAGTTGGATATAAAAGAATATACAGAGATCTGTTGCGTTTCTTTTTTTAATTTAATTTTTATTGAGTTAATGATAGGTTACAATCTTGTGAAATTTCAGTTGTGCATTATTGTTTGTCAGTCGTGTTGTAGGTGCACCCCTTCACCCTTTGTGCCCACCCCCCACCCCACCTTTCCCCTGGTAGCCACTAATCTGCTGTCTTTGTCTACATTTTTAAATTCCTCATATGAGTGGAATCATACAGAGATTGTGCTTCTCTATCTGGCTTATTTCACTTAACATAATTCCCTCAAGGTCCATCCATGTTGTTGCAAATGGGACGATTTTGTTCTTTTTTATGGCTGAGTAGTATTCCATTGTGTATATATACCACATCTTCTTTACCCAATCATCTGTTGATGGGCACTTAGGTTGCTTCCACATCTTGGCTGTTGTAAATAATGCTGCAACGAACATTGGGGTGCATGGGACTTTTGGAATTGCTGACTTCAAGCTCTTTGGATAGATACCCAGTAGCTCTTTGGATCCAGACCCAGCCTGGATCGTATGGTAGTTCTATTTTTAATCTTTTGAGAAATCTCCATACTGTTTTCCATAGTGGCTGCACCAGTTTGCATTCCCACCAGCAGTGTATGAGGGTTCCTTTTTCTCCACAACCTCTCCAACATTTGTTACTATTAGTTTTAGTTATTTTTGTCATTCTAATAGATGTAAGGTGATACCTTAGTGTAGTTTTGATTTGCATTTCCCTGATCAGCGATGAAGAACATCTTTTTATGTGTCTGTTACGTTTCTATACAGTAATAATGAACTATGTCAGAAAGAGAAATTAAGAAAACAATCCCATTTATAATTGTATCAAAAAGAATAAAATATCTAGGAATAAATTTAACTAAGGAGGTGAAAGACCTGTCCACTGAGAACTATAAGACATTGGTGAAAGAAATTGAAGATGACACAAATAAATGGAAAGATATTCCATGCTCTTGAATTGGAAAAATATTAAAATGTCCATACCACCCAAAGCAACCTACATTCAATGCAATCCCTATTGAAATTCCAACAACATTTTTCACAGAAATAGGAGAAACAATCCTAAAATTTGTATAGAACCATAAAAGACCCCAAATAGCCAAAGCAATCTTGAGAAAGAGAACCAAAGATGGAGACATCACGCTCCCTGATTTCAAACTATATTACAAAGCTATAGTAATCAAAACAGTATGGTATTGGCATAAATACAGACACACAGATCAATGAAACAGAATAGAGAGCCCCGTAATAAACCCACGCATAAAGATGTGTACAAATTTAAACAAGATTGTGGTTTTGGGGATAGGAGGATGGAATTTCCATCTGATGATTTCTGTTTTCTAAGATGGAAATGGGAGAACAAGTAGGCAATTTTAAAGAGAAAGTATGAAATAGTAATCATCAAAATGTGGAAGCAGAGCATGGTTTCTGGGCAGCACTGAGTGCCCAATGAGAAGTTTGTTAGGACTTCAAAGCCCTGGTCCGTGCTTCTCCAGCCACACTCAGCTGCTTCAGTGCAGGCAGTCAAAGGTGGAGAGTGGGAGTGCAAGCAGGATTGGGTCTTAGTTGAGGCCAACAGAGGGAGACTGCAAAGGAGTTGACGGGCATTTTCAAAGGATTGATTATACTGATGCACTATAGAATCAAGGCCGGATGAGTAGAGAAGCAAACCCAGGAAGAGGCTGGTGGAAATGGAGAAAAAGTGATGGAGTCTGAGGATCAGAGGTCTTGACAAGGTCAAAGAAGGGTGGCAGTGGGAGTGATTGAGCAGGCAAACTAAAGAGATGGGAGATGGTGGGCAGAACTGGATTTACAAACAAATTTTAGCGGTAATGCAGTTTCCAGGGAAGACAAGGGTTAAGATGACTGTGAGAGGGTGTGAGGTGGGGTAGAGGAAGACGGCTGAAACTCTGCAGGTCAAGGATCTGAGACCAGGAGATTAGACGGGTCGCTGAGAGAGAAAATGAAATAGGGAGGGAAGATTCTTTGAGGTGAACCATCGTGAGTGAAGGAGGGGTTTGGTAGACAGCAGATGGCAGCAATAAGGAGGGTAAGAAGTTGCTATAAAGGCATGAATGAGTCTCAAAGGAGTGGAGATCTTACAGGAAGGAGAAATGGTTTGTAAGGGGCCTTGGAGGGCAAGCAAGAAACTCAATCGCCTTCTGAATCTGGGGTATGTGGAGTGTAAGAAGTTGGGGGGGGGGGACCGCTTAGGGGATTTCTGTTGAGGAAGAAGGTGATGTTACAAGAATATATTGAAGACTCAGAGAGGGCCCCTGATCTAGATCCCAGCAGGTACCATGAAAAGGACTGGAAAGGAGGGAGAAAGGGTGGGTCAGGATTTGGTCAGGTTAAGGATTTGGCTCTCAATCTTGGAAGTACATTGGAATCAATTAGAGAGCTTTTAAAAAAATAGTGATGCTAGGTTCCACAGCCAGAGATTTTGTTTTAACTGGTCTTGGGTGTTGCCTGGACACCAGATGATCGGATGTGCAGTCAAGGTTGAGAACCGCTGGTTTAGGGGAGGACAATATGGCCAGGAGATGATGGGGGGCCAGCTGAAGCTTGGACTTCTGGCAGCAATTGTGGTCAATGGGTTTGAGACATGACGCAATTCATTCTGATAGTCTTATAGAATGCGATGGGCAAACATCAAAATTGTTGCAGAAGATAGTTAACAGATACTGGTTTTTTTCTTTGCTTCAGAAGCATTTTAAGAGATGAACATAAATATCAGTCCTCCTTCTTCTCATTCCTATTTTTTTATGGCTCCTTCCTGCCAACTTCCATCAAACAAAATGAAGTTGCTAAGCTCGATTGCTTCACTGTGGACCAAGTGTTTAGAGTAGATGCTTCATAACTTGAAGCATACATTGTTAACTATTTAAAATATTAAAGATGTTAAAGACCCTAGTTTATAAAAATCTCAGTAACTGGGGAGTATAATTGAGTGTCACATAAGATTCTATTGTCCCCAAAGTGAATTACTAATAACCCTAGAATAACAGTGGCATGGTGGTGTCTTCGGAGAAAGGCTCTGCTCCAAATCCCAGCTGTTGGATTCCTTGCAACAGATCAAGCTGCAAGGGAAGGCTGGCACCTTGAAGGCCTTTGAAATAATTTGGCCTCTAGGTCCCTACTTCACAATGTTTTACGTCATGGAACACAAAAATATTTGACCAGCCCAGTAGATTAAAGTGGAAAGGATTTGGGGACATCTGTATGTGGCTTAGTAAAATATTAACACTTTTATTTTAAATCATTTCAATGCAAACTATTTAGAGGATATTAAATATAGAATTTGTATAAAACTTCCACAAAAAATATCCTAATTTTTTAATGTCAAACTTCAAGATTTTTCCATGAACATAACTTTTTTAAAAGGTTTAATTGTGAAATACAGAATCTATAAAACATGTGCAAATATAAACGTAATCATTCTAAATATATAATTCTGTGATCTGCTTCTTGCACGCATCTTCATGCTTGTGAATGTCATCCACATGCACAGCTGTAGTTCATTTGTTTTCCCGGCTTATATTATTCCAATATACGGCTAAACAATAATTTGTCCATTTCACTGTTATTGGACTAGGGTTCATCTCTGTTTTTATTGACAAACAATGCTGCCATGAACAAGGTTCTTTCAGGTATATACTTGGTAGAATCACTAGGTCATAGAGCAGAGCTTCTCAAACATTTAGTGTGTACATAAATCACCTGGAGATCTTGTTAAGATGCCAATTCTGATTCAGTAGGTCTGACGCAGGGTCGGAAATTCTGCAGTTCTAACAAGCGCTCAGGTGATGCCAATGCTGCTGGTCCGCGGACCACACATTGAGTAGAGGATGAATTTGCTCAGTCTTAGATAATGCCTGTTTACCAGGAACTTACAGGAATAAGAGTTCTTGTTACTTCACATAGTCATCAATGCTTGGTATTAGCAGGCTTTTAAATTTAAATTAAATTAAATCCAATTTAGTGGATGTGTAATCATATTTTCTAGTTTTATTTTGCATTTCTGCAATTACTAATGTTGAGCATTTTTAATGTGCTTATTGCCTACTCAGATTTTCTCTGTGAAGCATCCGTTCAAGTTTTTGCCTCTATTTTTCTATTGATTGTTCATTCTTGTTGATTTTCAGCATTCTTAATCCACTCTGAATACTAGCCTTTTATTGATTTTATGCTGCAAATCTTTTCAGATTGTGGCTTGTCTCTTCCCAGTTTTGAGTAAATAGAAGTTCATAATTTTGATATCACTGAAAATTTCAAGTCAGGTAGATAATTGCCTTTAACATTTGGGAACTGTTTTTGGATAGGTTATGCTACACACAAAAACTCCTAATCAAGCTTTTTAATTTTTCTCTTCATATGATAGTATCAGTTAAAAAAATTTTAATCCCACAAGTGATAAAAACTTTAAGCAACAACCAGCATCTGAAATCATATTTAAAAGAAACAGTTCTTCCTTTTCTTCCATTGCCCAACACAGTGTTAAAATTTATCACGATAATGCCAATAGATTTCAAATCCAATTTCATGTTTTTCAAATCAAATCTTTCAAAATGATAACGCAACTAATTTTCAGAATACACACTTGGAGTAGTCACCCTGTCACTATGCAGAGGGCGCATCAGAGACAATTGGGAAAAACAATCAAATGTGTGCGAAGACAGAGATTTGGGCAGCTGGCCTTCCCCCCACCCCAGCGCGCATCACTCCTCCTCCCCCAACCAGCCATACCTTGGGGCCGAGCCTCCTGGGCATCTGGGCCATGTTCTCCTTCTGCATCTCCACGGACACCTCATCTTCAGCGGAGAACACCGGGTGGGGAGGTAGGAAGGCAAACGTCACCCAGCTCAGCTACCATCTAAGGAGCAGCCGGAGAGGCTACTTAAAGCTGGAGCTCACGGGCCCAGGAGCAACCTGATTACTAGCAGATCAATGTTTTGTGCCACTCCTGAAGCCTGTTTGCATTCTTTGGGATACCGGCTCGGAAGCTCTGCTCTAAGAAGAAATCTTAGATTACTTTAAGCTGGGGTAAGAAAGACAATGGGAGGCAGTAGATGGATTAGAACAGTCATTCTCAACCCTGGCCCGCAGTCAAACCTGCTGGGTTTGCTTTAAAACTATACTGGGAGTTGCTATGGATGGGTGAGGTACAAACGTGGTAAATTTTTCAGTTCTCCAGGTGCTTTAAATGTGTAGCTGGCAATGAGAATCACAAACTAGTGTGTCTTGGGGCAGGGGTATCTGTGGGGAGTCTATGCCAGAGTGAGACCCTAGAGGACCTGAACTGTTACTGGGGGGTTGAAGAGGAGGTGCCAGTGTAGACTAGTATTTCTTAGAGCATGGTCCTGAGAACTGGTAACAAACGCAGATTCCTGCGCCTCGTCTCTATAACTGGACTTTCTGGGGGTGGGACCCAGTGATCTGCGTTTTAAATAAGCTCTCTCTAGGTGATTCTTAGAATACTAAAGTTTGAGGAGTGACAGCTATTTTGAAGGCAGAACATACAGGATTCTATCACTACCTACCGGTATTAATAGCAAGATGAAAAAACTGACTTTAAGAATTCACCAGAGTGTTAAACACCCCCAGAGAAATACATGCATTTATTCACCAAGAGACATGCATTGGAATGAGCCTCGGTAAAACCAGTGAAGAACATATTCGGCCACATTCAGAGAATTTATACACTGTGGTTCTTGCAAAGCTCAATTTTAAGCTTGGTTGTGTCTCAGCAATCTATAAATGGTACAGCCATGACATATTTGGGTTGTTGCTGATGTGGGAGATGGGTGGTTATGTTAGAGTGCAGGGAGGAATGGAGTGGAAGAAGCAACAGGTAAGAGAAAAGGAAAACATGTCAGCTCTTAATTAACTTGTCAGTTCTCAGCAAGGAGACGTTGATTCTTGCATTACAAAGTATCATTTCCTGTAATGCTAGAGATTCTTTGCTTCTCTTTGTGTTTCAAGTCTCAGTTTCTGAGGTACTCACAGTCTAGTGTTTGCAACAGTTGCACGTGGCAATATTTTGCAATATTACATCATTCATATTACTAAAATGTGTATATAAATATATAGGCCTAGGTGTAACATATGACCCATGATACTAATTATAATTTCTTTACATTGGCAAGCAGATGGACCCTGAATACTAGAATTGAGTAGTTTTATTTTTTATAAAAATATTTAATGACTTAATTTTCATAAATTAAGTAAAAATATTGGCTTTATTGAATAATCTGTTTATGTTTTTGTCCCTTAATTTTTGAGGCAATTTTAAATATGTTAAGAGAAAAATAATTTTTGAAAATGTATGAGACCATTCTAACTTTTTGACTTTCTAAATTTTAACTTATGTTTTTGGATTAAAATATATTCAAATTTTGAATATTTGAAACAGCTACATAACATTTAATCCTTTAATCACTGAAGTGAGTACAAGTCAAGATTGTAATAATGACAGAAGAGGAAAAAATGAGGGGAAATAGAAAATTTCCAAATAAGAAGGCTGCTTAAATTTGTAAAAACTGGCAATGATGAAAATTAGCAGACTTTATTGAGCATAACCCATGTAAAATTCAGAAATAAGGCATTACAAATTACTTATTAATATTTGATTACTCATGAAAGTAATGAAAATGAAGAAGATTATTCTTATCAAAGCTACATCTTGAACTTCAAGTCAGATTAAATTCTTGCAACTCTATATTATTTGCTAATTGATTCTTTAGGTATTCATTAAAGCACTGAAATTGAAAAGAGAATTATTCATATCAAATGCCTAATTCAGAAGTAACAAATGTAACTCTGGGCTGTGCCCTTCAAGATAAAAAAAGATTATGTTGATGAAACCAGCAAATTGATCAAAAAAGATGAAATGTCGAGTATTACTATGTTTGCTGGATAACGATACTGGAACGTGACTCTAACTCTTTTGATAGCGTGAGGTTATTTCTAGCAAGCACGATGTGCTTTGAATTAATGATATTGGTTTTCTCTTGGATAAACATGGTAGAAAATATAGTATTTCATTTAACACCAAGTCTTTCAAATGGAGTGTATTAAGCACCTCTTTTTATCCTGATGTTTTAACACCTGGAGCCTCACTGACCCTGGAGGGACTGGCCCTCCCAAGGCTAGCCAATTGCTAGAGCTAGTAAAGGACTCACCCGTGAGTGTGCCTCTCTTATGCAAACCAACCAGTCCAGGGCCCACACAGCCCACCGCCTCCTCCATCAGCCTCTCACACTCAGAGCCACTATCGGCCTGCCCTCCTTACCCCAGAGCCCAAAAAAGATCGCATTAAAAATCCGTGAATCCCACCATGTGTCACAATGATGGAAGACTAAGGTTTCCCTGCATCTTCCTCCACTGTGTCTCCCACCAGCACAGCATTTGTTCCCCCTGGTTGAGAAATGAACACAGGGGTGTTTCTAAGAGTTGGAACGAAGGGACCTTGCTACCCAGCTGAGCCATGGCCAGAGCTCAGATTCTGAAAATCCTGCCATCACCAGGCAGTGACACCAGGTACCAGGCAACTAGGGACAGTCCCCATGCCCCAGAGCCCACTCCAACTATTCCAACCAGCCAATCCTAAGCCTGTTGACCCTGCCTCTTCTGTTCCTTCCTGCGGAAACCACAATAAAGGCTCTTGCCCATTTTTCCCCCTCACTCCTTTGGCTCCTGACTGACTCTGGTGCTTCCCCATGTGACCCTGCATGGCCTGGTTGCCCCCTCCTCTCGGGAACTACGAGTAACAAACCATCTTTTCAGTGGCACACATCTCCTGATCTGTTGGCGTCATGATACCTGAATAATAAGGTCTACATTTTAAAACACAGACAGAGACAGTAGAAACTGGCTTTTACATTCTAAGTTCAAGGGAAAGTATTTTATTACTTCCATCACATATTTAACAACCAGTCTTCAGCATTATCTCTTGCCCAATGTTGGTATTTATCAATATAAACTACATTCTTCATTAAAGGGATGTAACACATCACTTGTACACAAAAAAGAACATATGCATTTACTAGAACTGGGAAAAAAGGTGAGTAAACAGTAAACAATTGATGATATTGAGCAGAGACATGTTGATGCTGTGTAGAGTATTGCCTTGAGGTTCTTAGAAACAAACAAAACAGTTTTAAGCCAGGCAATTTGTGTGCTGTTTAAGCAACCTGTGCTTAACTGACTGCACAATATCCACAGAAAACAATGGAAAGTAGTATAAATAGTTTCGAAATCTGGTGCTAGAATAGTCAAACAGATATTAAAAAACAATGAGACAAATGATTATTATCCAGGATGGAAAATTCAAAGCGGAATTCGTAGATAGAAAAAATCATAATATTTTCAATTAAGAAATTTATATCTAGTTCTATTAGATTATGGCAGGCACAAATGGCATTTTTTATATGGCATTATTTTAAATGGCATTATTATATGTATTGCTCAACTACTGGAAGAAAACAAGAACATTGATGTGGATATTTCATTCATTTTATACCTAATGTAAAAAGCACAGCTGCTGACTTCAGTGCTGCGGAGACTGAATATTTTCTATATGCTCACTGGCCTCTTTTTAAATTTTTTTTGTATGTGTGTAAGGAAATTGGCCCTGAGCTAACATCTGTTGCCAACTTCCTCTTTTTGCTTGGGGAAGACTGGTCCTGAGCTAACATCTGTGCCCATCTTCCTCTATTTTGTATGTGGGACACCTCCACAGCATGGCTGGCTGAGCAGTGTGTATGTCTGCACCCGGGATCTGAACCCACAAACTCCAGGCTGCCCAAGTGCACAAACCCAACCACTATACCATGGGGCCTTATTGGCCTCTTTTTTGAAGTACCTGTTTAAATCCTTTGACTATTTCTGTATTGCACATCTATCTTTTTCCTATCAATTTGTAGTTCTTTATATATTCTAGATCTGAGTCCACTGACTGGTATTTGTATACTTACTCTGTGCCTTGCATTTTTACTTTTAATAGTATCTTTAATAAGAAATCAAAAATTTCTTAATTTTAATGCAGTGCATTTTATCAATAATATCCTTTATTACTAGTGGTTTTTCTGCTCTATTCAAACAATCTTTGCCTTCCCCAAGTAAATAAAAATTATTCTATGATTTCTTCTAGAACATTTATTGTCTTTTTACCTTTGAACCTACAATTCATCTAAAATTGAGTTTTGTATATGATGTGAGGCAGAGGTCAAGATTAATGTTTTCCCGTAGGATCTCCATTTGACTACACATTATTTATTGAAATGCTCATCTCTTCCTTCCCAACTGCTCTGAAGCGCCACCTTTGTCATAAACATATTAAGCTGTTTTATTTCAAGGGAGTTTTCTGTTTTGATATGTTCGCATGTGGCTTGAAATCTCTTTAATTTAGATTTACCCTCTACTTGGGCCCCTAAGTAAATTCAATGTGGGAACTTTTGGGGGGATGTAATTATCATCAATAAATAATCAGAGAGTTACTTCAGGTATTATGTCAATGAGCCTTCAAACAAAGTACAAATTCCAGTTGCTGGATGGACCAAAACTTCTCTCCAGCTCTTACTCCATGCCTCCTTGCTTCTGCAGATGGTGGCTACAAGGAAGTCAGGATGATACGATGCTTGGTTATCTGTCCTCCATATTCCCTAAGTTCCTAAAGGCCCAAATGATTTATATTTTTAATCAGAGAGAGTTTCATTGCTATTCTCATTCTCTGTGGACCATTCAATGGAATGTCCACTCTCCTAGGAAGGCTGGGCTAAATTTGGGGGCACAGAAGCTAAAGAGGGACTCATAAAAGGCTTACTCCCTAGTGATTCACCAGTGAGGAAGTGGGGAGGCCACGCTGGCCCGTCTCCACCCAGAGCTTCTGCAGAGGAGGGACTAAGTAGCCCAGGATAAATGAAAACAGAACTTCCAGGAGGTTAAAGGTCCAGCGAATATTTAACCTGACTCCAATTCTCAAAAGCCTTTGTGCTCTTGGGCTTATCACATCTCCAAATACACCAAAACACAAAAATAGACCATTAAACTATCAGAAGGGACCAAATTCAATGTCAAAACTCAACAGGGAACTTATGCCAAATTGAGCAATTGTCACCTGGCTAGTTCCCATTGGGTGACTTCTGTAAGCCCAGCAGTCATTACCAAAACCTCCTGGGATCCAAGTCATTTTCCAAAAGACATAGATGCAAAAGAGGGTCGAAATTTTTGGGAAAAACAGAAGCAGAGAATAGTAGGACTTTTAGTGAATTTCCCTAGTGTTTCGTGCACGATTTATATCTGTGCACAAATTAACGTGCTATCCAGACCCCCACAGTGTAAGGGGACAACAGAGCAGAGCTGGCAACATGGATAACACGGTGTAGGCAGACTCTCATTGCCTGGGTGGCAAGACAGGGCAAAATTTACTGCTCAGATAGCTGTGGGTAAAGTCTGGGCTGAAAGTCTGTGAAATTCGTTTCGCTATTTTTCCCTGAATCTCTGTAACAGGTCCAGAGTTCAGGCGGTGGTGCAGAGGGTGCAGGCCACACCTGTGTTAAGATCAGGTGGAGAACTCAGAGCAAGGTCATCGAGGAAGATGGACAGCTGAAGGGGATCCCATCTTCTATCCCCCACCCCTGCTGCCTCTCCCATCTCTCTGCCAACAGACCTGCCAGGAGTGTGAGCAGAAAGACGTTTTCCCAAAACTAGGTAGCTTGACGAACAACCATGTAAATTGTTCAGCTGTTCTTGGCCTCGGCTGCACCCTGGCGCATTTTAAAGTACCCATGCGGGGGCCCTCTCCTGTGATTTGGATTCAATTGCTGTGGGATGAAGCCCTGGCATAACTAACTTTACAAAGTTACTCAAGGGATCCCTAATATGCAGTCAGGACTGAGAATCCATGAACTAAACACCTTAAGATAGCCGTCATCTGACTATGGCTGAAAGAGAAGACGATCCCCAAGAATGTGGGCCCCCGCTGCTGGGGAAGGCTTTCTAATCAATGATCAGACCCAGAAAGAGTTGAATAAAGGAAAACTTGAAGATTATGGAGCAAGGGAGCAAATTGCTCCTAGATGTTAACCTCTTTTTAAAGCTCGTGCAAAACATTATCTGATAAACTGATTAAAGTTGTTTAACCTAGTTATTTTTTTTTAAGATTGGCACCTGAGCTAACAACTGTTGCCAATCTTTTTTTTTATGCTTTTCTCCCCAAATCCCCCCAGTACATGGTTGTATATTTTAGTTGTGGATCCTTCTGGTTGTGCTATGTGAGTCGCCACCTCAGCATGGCCTGATGAGCGATGCCATGTCTGCGCCCAGGATCCAAACCAGTGAAACCCTGGGCTGCCAAAGCAGAGCGTGCAAACTTAACCACTCGGCCATGGAGCCGGCCCCAACCTAGTTATTTTTAAAAGAGAGTTTTGCTATAATAAAAAGTGGGAAAACATCTCATCTCAAATCTCCATTAAATGCATGTTTCAATACCACAGATATGGGTTATAGGGTAGTGGAACAAACAAGAGCTTCCATAACAGAAAGTGAGTGCAGATTCTGGGCTGCCAGTTATTAGCTGTGGGACTTTGGGAAGGTAACTCAACCTCTCTGAGCCCGTAAGACAGGGATAATTATACCTGTTTCTCAGGAGACTGGCAAGGATGAAATGGGACAGCATATTTAAAGCATCTTAGGCTCTTTGACGCTGGAACTATGTGATTAACTCAAGGCTACAGTAAAGATGCCCAGGGAAGGTAGGAAAAAGGCAAAAGTCACAAGCCCCCTGGACTCGCCTGGGGCTACTGCAATGTCTTTGGGACGGGAGGCAGGTTAGTGACCCTGTTAGCTGGTCACTAACAAGCATTCTTCGCTCTGATGCTCCGTCATCATCATGGTTCAAATACGTTCCATCTGTTTCCTTTGACTGTGGATTAACTGGCTCTGTCTTGCTCTAATTTGAAGGTCTCATTATCCTGTATGGGGAGCCCTGTTCAGTAGATCTTCCACCTCAGGCCACTTCATGGCCACTGACTAGCCATAGATGGTGCCCAGGGAGGGTGGTGAAGTCACATGGCACCAAGCACACATAAAGAAGCCTTCTGAAGGAAGTTTTGGGCATGTGGGGCCCTATATCAGGCGAGTGTCTTGCAAGGCCTGTCTAGTGTTTTGCTGAGCATCCCAACCAACACGGCTCATTCAACAGCAGTTGAAACGTTGAAAACGCTCAACCTTTCTCAGTTGTTTGTGTGGCTATGAGTCAAAGTCCCCACTAGAGGGCAGGACACTTTAATTTAAGACGGGGTTTTTATAGGTGAATAAACTGGATCAATTATAATAATTATTGGAATAATAAATAATCATTGCTAGCATTTATTGCACACTTTCTAAGGGCCAGGCACTCCCATAAACATTTTATATGCATTATTTCATTTAAGTTAATTATCATAGTCTCTTCACCCAGTTCTTATCATAAATTGTGATTATATGATTGCTAGTTAACTTGGTTTGCATTTCTGTCCCCACTGCTGGACTGAAAGTTCCATGAAGATAATGTCTGTTTAGTCTACAATTCTATACTGAACATTGTATAGCTGAATAAGTATTTGTTGAATGAATAACTGTTGCATGAATTGAATCTTAACTTCAAAACCAAAAGGGTAGGGGCTGTTATCGTACACTGTGTTTTGTCATTAGTAAAATTGTCTTTAAATTTTGTAATATCTCTTTTTAGGTATTTGAAATTAACTATTAAATGCTTGTCCCTTAGTGTTCCTTTAATAGATTTTATGTTTTATCTTGGGGGAAAAATGTTCTTTTGTAGAGAGTGATAGGCATCGTCAAAACTAAAATCAATAAGATCCCCCTTTAGGAGAATTTGTACTATTAACTTATCATCTTGATTAACAGTATTGTAATTATCTGGACCAATTTGTGAACTTGAATTCAACAAGTTCTTACAGTGCTGACCTCATGCAGGCATCGTTCTAAGGAATTTGCATCCTAACAAAGGTGCTATTATTAACCTCATTTTACAGATGGGGAAACTGAGGCGCAGAGAGGTTAAGAAATGAGATTTCACAATGAGTGAAATGAGCTGGGATTCAGATCCAGATATTCTGGCTGCAGACTCCAGGCACATAATCACTACACTACCTCTCAAATCCAAATGCACTTAATGACTTTATACAATTATTACATAAAGTAATAATTGCATAGGTACTAATTCTGACAGGCCACAGCAAAAACAATCTGAGAGAACTTTTGTCCATGTTTCACAACGGACTTTTAACCTACTTGAAATAATAGTGCTTGAAAAAGAAAGACAGAGGTCACAAGCTGTCCTTGCCTCTCAAAACCTTGTTTCTAGCCAAGGAATTATTTTGTCATTACAGGATGAAAAATTATGAACTATAATTTCCTTCCCAAAAAAAAACACACACACTAACCAACTAACACACGAAGGCCAGCTTGCTGTGGGGCAGAGCTCTTTGGCATATCAACAGAAAAGCCAAAGCATACAACACAGAAATCTTTTAATATCATCAAAATGCAACCCGTGTTCAGCCAAAGAAGTTTTGCATGATAACAACATATAACAACTATATGACTCAGCAATTCTACTCCTAGGTAGAGTACCCCAAAAGAACTGAAAACAGGTATTCAAACAAAAATCTGTACACGAATATTCATAGCAGCACTATTCACAGTAGTGCTATTCACAACAGCCAAGATGTCCCTCAACAGAGGAATGGATAAACAACAGGTGACATAGTCATACAATGGAATATTGTTCCCCATGAAAAGGAACGAAGTATTGATACATGTAAAACAAGATGGAGCTTGAAAACATAACGCTGAGTGAAAGAAGTTAGACACAGAAGTCACATATTGTATGGTTCCACTGATACGAAATATCCAAAGGAAGCAACTCCATGGAGACAAAAAGCACATTAGTGGTTGGGAGGCCCTGGGACATAGCAGAAGGGAGAGTACTGGGTTTCTGTTTGGGGTGATAAGATGTTTTGTAATGAGATCGAGGTGTGATTGTACAACGTTGTGACTGTAATAAACGCCACTGAATTGTTCACTTTAAAATGGTTTAAAAGGTTTATTTTATGTTACGTGAGTTTTACCTCAATAGAAAAAATACAACATATGACAATGTTGAAAATAAATTTTATCTCTATTTTAAGACTGTAAAATATCTCATTATTTCTTTATCATGAGTACAACCTACAAAGACATCTATACCCTTTGGTTAAAGTGTGACCAAGCATCAAAGCAGTATTATTTGTTTCATTTGCTCTTTATATTTGCTAAAAAGATAGGAAAGATCAAAGAACTTTCAGAGTGGACACAGATAATCAGCTGGATACAGGTAAGATCTCTTTGAACATTATAATAATCTAGTGCAATGAAACGTGTCTCAAAGGTCTACGGAGTACTGACTACAAAAGATGTTTCGAGTGAAAAATGAGTCTGATGTATATAGCATAAACGTTTTAAACATTCTCTTTATTTTCTTGAGTCTTGCAATTTCTCGGTCATTTAGGAATTAGGATGGGTCACTGATAGTGTGGATTGCTTTGCTCAACATTACTTCAATCCTCTTTTATTTTGCAAAAGTTGGGAAGCTTCAAAAAGAACACTACATTCCCCAGACTTTCTAGGAGGTAGGATTCCGGATATGCTTTGGGTTCTACTAATCAGATGCATTTTCTGAGATTTTATGGGCAGAGGCAGGATTCATGCATCCATTTTGTAGATGTGTTTCATGGCAGAGGCGGTGTGTCTAGGGGTCTAGGAGTTGTCCTGGCAGCTTCCTAATTTAGCAGGTGGTCTCCCAATACAGCAGGTTTGAGCACCAGAGGTGACACATTCACAGCCAGGATTGTTTCAGTTATCTCTTGCTGTGTAATGAAGCATCTCAAAACTTAGTGAACTAAAACAACTATTTATTATTTCTCATGGTATGTGCCTTCCCTGGGATTATGTAGGCAGCTCTCCCTTGAGATCTCTCATGAAGCTACATTTCGATAACAGCTGGGCTGAAGTTATCTGAAGGCTCGATTGGGCTGGATGTCCTGGGGGCTTGCTCACATGGCTGGCAGTAGATGCTGGCCGCTGGTTGGGAGTTCACCTAGGGTTGTTGACTGAAGCTCCTACATGCAGCCTCTCCATATTGCTTGAGCTGCTCATGGCCTGCTGTCCGGGCTCAGAGAAGGAGTATCCCAAGAGCAAGAATTCCAAAAAGCAGGAAGCAGAAGCCACCAGAAGCTGTGCATATGTCACCCATTTGTAGGAAATCTCATCTCGAGTTTGAGAGCAAGAGAAAAATCAACCCAGGAGACTGGAGTGGTGAGACAGACCTCTTAGACAACAAGAAGGATTTGAACGCTAGTTTGAGTACATTGGGAAGCCACTGGAGGATTTTAACCAGGGGGAAGACACAAGAGTCAGTTTGCTTTGTGCCTTCGGGAGAACCCTGACTGCTATGAAGAGAGTGGATGGGAGAGGACAGGTTGGAAGTGAGGAAGCCAGTTAGGAGACTCTTACAGTGGTCCTGGACAAAGAAACAAGGACAACTTAGACTAAGCTGGTGGTGGTGAAGGTGCAGACAAGTGTACAGGTTTGAGATAGAGCTGGAACCACCAGGGCCTGGAGATGGATTTGATATAAAAGGTGAAGGAGAAAGGATTGAATGCTGCCTCTGTCACAATGTTCTCATGGGGGATTAAGTCTGATTCTATACAGGTTCCTCAAAAAGTTAAACATAGATTTACCATGAGATCCAGCAATTCCACTCCTATGTATATATCCAAAAGAACTGAAAGCAAGAATTCAAACAAATACTAGTACCCATGTTCACAGCAGCACTATTCACAGTAGCCAAAAAGTGGAAACAAGCCAAATGTCCATCAACGGATAAATGGATCAACAAAATGTGATATGCAGGCAATGGAATATTATTCAGCCATAAAAAGGAACTTAGTACTGATACATGCTACAACATGGATGAACCTTGAAAACATCATGCTAAGTGAAATAAGCCAGATACAAAGGGGAAAATATTGGATGATTCCACTTATGTGAAGTACCTAAAATAGGCAAATTCATAGAGACAGAAAGTAGAATAGAGGTTGCCAGGGGCTGCGAGGAGGGAGGAATGGGAATTACTGTTTAATGGGTACAGAGTTTCTGTTCAGGATGATGAAAAAGTTCTGTAAATGGATATTGGTGATGGTTGCACAACACTGTGAATCTGCTTAATGCCATTGTATTGCACACTTAAAATAGTTCAAATGGTAAATTTTATGTTACGTCTATTTCACCAACAATAAAAAATTGATTGAGTACACAGAGTGATTGGCATATACCTGGCCCATTGTAGTTTGGGCTCAATGTATGCAATTTTTGTTTTCATATATCTCCCACACTCATCTTTTTCAGAGCGGAATCTTCCTCACTTGATAAGGCCGAAAATTTTGAACTTATGAGTTTGTCTGCCCTGGAGCACTCCTCAACACCCTGAGTCCTTTCCTGTCATACCTGGCTTTCCTGTGGACACTGCCTCTCACCACATGGAACCCCAAGTCATAGTCAACTCCATAGGACGAGGCCCTCCTCCTTCCTGGAACCAGGGAGAAGATATCACAGGGAGGCCTCCCATCCCTTGCCATCCTGCCATTTTGGTTTTTCTAAGGCTACACCACTAGGCTGCAGAGGTGGGATAATTTCCGAGTGAAATTATTACAGAGAAGAGGAGAAGCCAAAAATAGGGATAACCTAAGCTGTCCCTGGAGTCTCCAGTAGAAAGAACTCAAAACTTAAGTCTTTCACAAGGACAGGATCCACTCCTGCCCCACCCCCACTGTGTACCTGGCTCTCCTGGCCTTTGGCTCTCACACCACCTCCCCTATGGGCTTCCTTCTTCAAGTCTCTGAATCTCCACCCACCAATGGCTGGCCTTTAGGTTACAGTACCTCCAGTGGGAGTGACTCTCTTTGGAGTAGTGGCCTAGTGATAAGTGACACCTGTTGCCACCCAAATCTCATGGAATAGCAGGATCTCTTGGACAAGAGTGGACCTGGATACTTCCGGTCTAATTTCCTTTACTATAAGCTCCACTGAGAGCTGCAGGGAGAGTGACTCCTTTAATTAGGGGACCTGTTTGATGAAGCACAGGCTCATCTCTCAACCACAGATTTTAATTTTCAGGTTCAGTACAATTTAAATACATTTGGAAAAAGAAAATATTTCCTCAAATAACAGGTAGCCCATCCCTACTCCAGTGTCTCGAACCTGGAGCAAACTTGAAGCTTATTTCTTACTCCCCTGGAGAGTCTACCCAAATAATAGAGGACACCTTTGGGTGGCAGCCATCATCATGTTTCCAGGAAGGGCTACAGACTTAATCATATTTTTTATTTATTTCTGAAGACTCCCTGGGATGGGATACAGTTTCCAATTTTTTCTTATGCTATTATTAGTGCTATTGCAAATCATGGGGAAAGAAATGTTTATTCAATAAGTGGTATTGTAACAATTGGGCAATTATTTGGGAGTGAAAATAGCTAGATCCCTGCCTTATACTTAACATCCAATTCTAAGACTTCAGCTGCCACATATGGGCTGAAGACTTCTGTTCTTTTCAGGTAGGGTGGGCATTTTCGCCTCCATGACCCTCTTCCAGGAGTGCGTACCCACTCAGCCGATGGAACCCCACCCAACCCAAGCCCGGATAACTAAGGAGGTCTTAATGAGGTGGAGAAAACAGAGTGAGACTTTTTTAAAAGACATAATAGCACAGAAGTTGTGTTAAGGAGTAATCTTGTAGAAGCTCCACCAGCCTAGACCATTCATCTCCTCTTTCAATAGTTAGAATTTAATGATGGAGGGAAGCCAAGACAAAGAAGTCACAAGAGAAGAGAAGGAAGAAAGTAGGAGTGTGTAGAAGAGGACTCTCTTCTGCCCATCAAACATGAACTTGAACAAGCTAATGGGGAGACTGAAAATGGAAATGAAAGAGCTACTTAGGACCACCTCTCAATTCTATATGTGCCTGACCGTCTAATGGTAAACCGTTTCCAATAATGGAGTGTATCTTTTTCACAAATGATGACATCCGCATTTCTAGCTCAGATCTCTCCACCGAGTGTCTAACTCCCTCCTGATGACCCAAAGGCCATAGGCTCCTGAAACATCTAAAATAAATCCCTTCTCTTCTCCCTCCCCCAATCTACTCCTCTCCTGTGTCATCTCTGTGAATGGAACTACCATTCCTCTCCCTGGTCTGGGTTAAATTGTGGCCCCGAAAATTCATACGTTGAAGCCCTAACCCCAGTTCCTCAGAATGTGACCTTATTTGGAAACAGGTGTAATGATTTGAATTAAGGTGAGGTCATTAGGGTGAGCCCTAATCCCATATAACTGATATGCTTATAAAATGGGGAAATTTGGACACAGAGACACACACTCATGGAGAACACCATGTGAAGATAAAGGCAGAAATCAGCTGATGCTTCTACAAGCCAAGGAATGCCAACGGTTGCCAGCCAACCACCAGAAGCTGGATGAAAGGCATGGGACAGATTCCCCCTCACAGCCCCCAGAAAGAACCAGCCTTGCTAACACCTGGATCTCAGACTTTGAGCCTCCAGAATGGTGAGACAATAGATTTCTGTTTTTTAAGCCAACCAGTCTGTGGTGCTTTGTTACAGCTGCCCCAGCAAACTAACACTACCCAATGAAGATGGACCCTCCCTCTCTCACTCGCCACTTCGGATGACTACATCCCATCCAGTTAACCTCCAAAATATCTCCTAAGTTCAGCTGCTACTCTGTTTCCACTGCCTCTGTGGGCAAGTTGGGTAATTGGGAAATCTGTAAACCCCATGTTGGGAGAAGATAAAAAGGGACTTAGTTAACCAAAGGGAGCAAGGATAGGTGGAAGCTGGTGCAGGGGAGAAAGGGTCTAGGATTCAAAGGGGATGTAGAGACGGTGGGGCTGGCCAGCAGGGCGGGAGGGCGCCCTGGCTGTGGGAAGACAAACACCAACTCCCTGCTTGTTTGGAGAATGCTGAGACGGCAGAGACCAGAGACGGCATCAAATATCACAGAGGTGCGGCTGGCTGGAGGCTCTGTCCCCACGGCCAACTTTGGAGCTGGGCTTTCTCCTCGGATGTGTTGGGGGGTGAGTAGAGATCTTGGGGGCACCTTTGCCACTGGGTTTCCCTAGGGCAGCCCTGCGGCATGCACAAGCCCGAGGCCCCTGCTTTGTGAGGCTGCAGAGGGTGTTCCTTTTCCAGCTGCAAACCCAGTGGGCAGTTTTGCTGCTGAGCGTCCAGGACCCAGTCCGGGAGGTGTGAGCGGAGCGGGCACTTGGCATTCCCCAGCTCAGCTCCAGCTCTGCCCGGAAACAGGGGGCTTCAGGGGACTCTTGGAACTGGATTCGAAACTTTGGGATCAAGCAGTGAAGGACCTGGACTACAACGCCAGCTTGGACTTCCAGGACTCTGAGCAGCTGGGCTTGCTTTTCTCATATCCCTGCTCTTCCCTTCACCCTCATGCGCCTCGATCCTTCCTCCCTAATCCCTCCTTCCTCCTCCTCCCCCTGTTTCCCCGTGGTCCTCACTCTTCCCTCACGCCATTAATCCCCCTCACCCTATTAATCCCCTCACCACATCACCTCCTTCCTCCAGTCTTCCTCCAGCTTCGCATACCCCTCTTTTCCTCCTCCCGGGTTCTCCTCCTACCTCTAATTTTTCCTGCTCCTCTTACGTGCCCCCTCCCCCACATTTCTCTGTCTCCCCTTTTTCTCTCACCAGTCTTTCTCCTCTCCGGCCGCTTTACTCCTCCCCCTATCTTTCCACCTCCTGTCCTCACTTCCCTCTCTCCTCATCCACCGCGCCCCCCCCCCAGGCCCCGCCCCCCACTGTTTGCTCTCCTCCCGGATCCCGGATGAAGAGGTTGCCCTGCCCATGTCTTGCCCTGCCCCACTTCTGGCTTCTGGGGTCTCACTTCATGGCTCAGGGCTCCGGGACTCAGGCCCCAGGGAAAGGGCCCTCGCTCAGCATCCAGCTCCTGCGAGCCCAGTACGAAGGCTTGAGGCGGCAGCAGAGGGCCCAGGCCCACCTCGTGGTGCTTCCGAAAGGTAGGGCTGGGCAGGTGCTGGGCCGAAGGGGAGGGGAGGAGGGCCCGGCTGTGGGCGGCGTGGGTGGCTGGGCTGCGGGCAGGGCAGGCCAGGGCTCTGCGAGCTCTCCTGGTGGGAAGAGCAGGGATGCAGACTGGCAGGAGTCACAGCGAGAGCAAGGAGACCAGGGCCGGGCAGCTCTGCCCGGCTCAGTCCCTCTGCCACCTGAGCCAAGGGCCTCAACCAGGCATCTGGCCGGCAGCCTGCTGTTCCTGGCCTCTCCTCTTAGGTTCTGATCTTGCTGGACTGGTCTGCCTGGTGAGCCGGGCTTAGCCCCCCTGCTAGGCCAGGTGGGAAGATAAGGGCTCTGCTTCCTGGCTGGGTCTCACGGGGCGCCTCCTGCAAACCTGAGAAACTGGCTCCGGAGACAGAAGACGTGGCATTCCCGACAGCCCCTCGAACTGGCCAGAGGAAGTGCAGGGCTCAGGGATCCAGGAGGCGCTCATGCTCACACAGCTGCTCATCACACCTCTAAGAGCAGCCAGGGAGGCGCAATGAGACCTGGAAGCCCCCTCCTCCAGGGGAGAAGCCTCTGTCCTTTGGGAACACAGCTTTCATCCCAGGAGGACGTTAGGAGTACAGGCTCAGGAAGCAACAATTGTCACATCCCAGCCCTTGATCCTCTGACAGAGGAACAGGTCCAGGGAGGTGGGAAGACCCCCTGAAAGGTCAAGGCTGTGCCTGGGGGTTTCTGTGGTTATTTGTACAGTTTGGGACTTATCGAGTGGCCCACCCTGCACTAGGCCAGGCTGGGAAGGAATCAGGGTCCAGGGAACTTCACCATCCAGGACAGGAAGTGTGCTGCCTTTTGGAGACAGAAGTGGCACCTCTGCGCTGAAGGCACCCATCCCTCATGACTTGGGCTGTTGCCAACCAGTAGGATCTGTTTGACCTGAACTGGCACAGCCAAGTAGCCCCCATCTCTGCAGGGCAGAAGCTGAACCGTTCCAAAAGCCCTATGCCATCCTCAAGGGAGTTTATTCATTCAGTCATTCAGCAAACACTTATTAAATGAAACCTCTGTTAAATGAAAGCACATGCTTAACACACGCATGATTCAGATGCGCAAATCCATATAAGGGGCATGTCCAAAAGACAGCCCAAACGCAGTGTGCACCATAGGATTCACCATGCCCTGTCCATGACCCTCCCCGCAGCCCTCTCTCCTGCATTCTGTAACTCAGTGTCCTCTCCTCCATCGGCACTGCGTGATAAGTTAGGGCAGGTGAATGCAAAGAATACTCAGGCGCTGCCTTCTCAGGGAAGACTTCCCACCCCCAGGCTCCAGAAAGCTCTTTCAGAGTAGTCCTAACAGTTGGCAAGTCCACACCCTTTCTCTAATTGTGAGACATAGTGCACTGTCTGATGGAGCGGTCGTGAACTTGAGGAAGAGCCTGAGTCTGAGTCTCAGCTCTTGTCATTTACTTGATATGCAGCTTTGAACAAGTTATGTAAATTCCCTGTGAATCAGTTTCCTTGTCTGTCAATTGGGAATAACTGTCATAACCTGAAGTACAGTCACGTGTTGCAGAAAGACAGGGATACGTTCTGAGAAATGGGTCATCAGGCGATTTCGTCAGCGTGCGAACATCATAGAGTGCACTTCCACAAACCTAGATGGCATAGCCTACTACACACCTAGGCTGTATGGTACTAATCTTATGGGACCGCCGTCATATACGCAGTCCATCATGGACCAAAATGTTGTTACGCAGTGCTTGACTATATAGGGTTGTCGTAGGAATTAAATGAATTGATATGTATAAAGCTCCTCAGGGCTTTATGTGCTGAGTGGCTGAGGACCAGGTCACTTATGTCACATGAGTCTGAGTTGGAAGGACACTTGAAGCACTTGGACTGAGTGGGAGGAATAAGGTAGGTCTCCAGGGAGAAACCAGGGTAAGATTACAAAAATAAGGTGGAAATGATGCTAGGGAGGCAGAAAAGCAATTCTGCCTGCACTTTTAGCAACAAGGTTGATGGTGGTGCCACTCACTGAGGTGGGGAATACGGGAGAAAAGGTTTCTGGTAGGGAAAGAGGAATTTGTTTTTGAATATGCAGTATGTGAGAGAGTTGTCTCTAGAACTCCCAACCAGGCTGGGTGTCAGGAGAGAAATCTGGGCTGGAGATACAGATTTGGGGTCATCAACATGCAGGTGGTAATTGAAGCCATGGGCATGGATAAGATGGTGGAGGGTCACCGTGTCAATTGATGGGAGGCTAGGATGAAAATTAGAGTTCTGGAATATTCAGATATTTAAGGGACAAACAGAGGAAGAGAAGCCAGAGAAGATAGAGAGAGCAGTCAAAATGGCAGGAGAGGAATATTGTTTAGTCTCAAAAAGGAAGGCTATCCTGGCATATACTGTACCTTGAGGACATTATGCTAAGTGAAATAAATCAGCCACAAAAGGGCAAATACTGTTATGATTCTACTTAGACGAGGTACCTAGAGTAGTCAAATTCATAGAGATGGAAAGGAGAATGGTGGTTACAAGGGGCTGGGGGAGGGGGTAGGGAGAGTTGTTGTCTACTGGGTATAGAGTTTCAGTTTGGAAAGATTAAAAAACTTATGGAGCTCTGTTGCACAACAAGGTGACTGTACTTAACACCACTGAAGTGCACACTTAGAAATGGTTATGATGGTTAATCCTGTGTTATGTATGTCTTAGCACAATTACGTATTTTTTTAATGGTAGGAGAAAACCAGGTGA
This sequence comes from Equus asinus, assembly GCF_041296235.1. Classification (NCBI taxonomy): domain Eukaryota; kingdom Metazoa; phylum Chordata; class Mammalia; order Perissodactyla; family Equidae; genus Equus; species Equus asinus. The sequence continues at coordinate 33,965,129 of NC_091799.1, forward strand.
TATTAATGTCATGAAGCCAAGCCAGTAGAGGGAACTTAGAAGATAGTGATCCTCTGTGTCCAGTACACAGAGAGACCCTAGAAGATAGACCATTGAGATCAGCACCTACTAAAACTAGATTTCAGTGTCAAGACATTGACTTGTATTTGGAAGGGCAGGTATTCTGGGAGCTGATCAATGGAAGGAAGGGCCCTGGAATTGGCTTTCTTCATCCTGTATTAGCGTTATGGAATGGATCTCAGTTCTAGAAATGCAGTTCCAAGCAGCAGCATGGCTGCCCTTATGCAACATAAGGGTACCATGGGACCTTGAGCCGGGGGTCTATGAAGCCCCTATTGCCTCAACAGTTGGTATCCAAAAGGCATATGCTTTTCTCACATCTAGGTGGTGTGTGACTCATCTCATGTAGAAATGGGATTAGGGATGAGAACTCATATCTGGGCTGGGTGTTTTTTATGTACATTTCATTTAACGCTCCCAACAGCCCTGTAAGTCAACTCCGGTTTTAAGATCTCCGTTCCCCATTGCTTCACCCCAGCTGAAGAGAGAGATCGAGGAGGAGCTCAAAATCCTCCTTCTCCAACTGGTACCTTCTGGCAAACTGAACGAAAGATGGGGGATTAAGAAAGCATGTAGATAATTAAAACATTTCTGTCATCCTTAGTCCCCGATCGACCAAAACCAAAACAAAACAGATAAAGCACACGATAGGAAATTTCCCTATACTCTTCAGATAATTGTGTTAATTTTCTTTTGCTTGGACCGTGGAGAGGAGGCACCGTTCCAAAGGTGTGCAGGGGACCACAATGGAAGGCTCATGGAGTGATTCCCAGAAGGGTCCGCTTTGTGGTCGGAGCCCATGTGCACCTCCCCACTTAGTCTCTTTCCTTGTCCTCTGCGGACCCAAGGCTGGACTGAGAGCTGAGTCGGCTCCTCTCTGCTACCAAGACCTGCCTGTCCATCTTGGGTCCTTTCCTCCTAGACTCATAGTGGGAGAGGATCCCACTTCCTAGCTTCTCCCATCATGTCCCCATCCCCCTCTGTTCTCAAGTAAGTAGAGAGCACTTGAATATTTGTAAAGGTTTTCATGTTTGCCGTGCTAAGAAAATAGCGTGGTTATAAAGCGGGAACAAAACCACTGGAGTCAGTGCTTATGGGTCTGTAACGGTTTGCAGACACAGCTGCATCAATCCTCTGTTTCTCTGATTCCCAGAACTGGGGCTCAGGGGCTTCTTTCTGACTTTATTCCTCCAACGCCATCTCCCCTCTCCTGCAATGCACTTTGTCACCTACAGGGCCTCCCACAGTGACAAATGTCAAGCACAAGTGAGCTTCACTGACATTTCAGGGGGATCTCCAGACCTACTTTCCATAGGAAAATGCCTTTTAGTCATTCTCACAACTCTCGCTGCCACCAAGAATTGACAATAAACTATCATGTTCCAGAAGGTGATAGAAATATGTCCCTGAGAAAGAGGGAACAGTATCTATGGGATGGAAGGAGAAGGCCACTCCTTCAAAAGGAGCTGCTTCGAAATGCAGCTCCTCCCTCCTCTGCCTTGGGTGGTAAACCCATTATCAGGATCCCAGAACACAAAACCCAGTAAGTTAGGAGTCACCTTTTCCACCGCTGAGTGTATGTGAATCCATACGTGTGGGTGACCACGTGTGGCCCTGCTCCTTGTCATTCTGTCAGCCTGAAATGCTAGTTCCCTACCTCTTCCCAGGGTTCCCCCCTCACTGCAGTCAGAGCCTGAAGTCTCTTATTAAACTCTGTTGTGCTTGAGCTTTTCTCCATGGCACTGGTTACCACCTGCAATTTTATTAGAATATATTCATTTGCTTATTGTTTTTCTACCCCACTAGAACACAGCATGAAGGTGTGGATTTCACCTCACTGTTCACTGCTATAGTCCCAGGACCTAGAATAAACAATAACTAGCACATAAAAAGTACTCAATAAGTATTTGTTGGATGAATGAATAATTGTGTGTGTTGGGGGGAGAGAGACAGCTTGTATGGGCGTGAGTGTGTCGGGTGGGAGAGAGTGCCTGTGTGTGAGCATATGCGTGGGATCATGTGTGTACCCATGTATGTGTATACACACATGCAGTGTACTGGGTACCTGGCCTCCTTGAAGTTTGGGGCATGGCTTTTCTTCAGCTTGAAAGCTCTGAGACCCCCCAAATGAGAGCTGCCCATGTGACTTGCATTGGTGACCCAGCTTGTCCTTGCTTTCTCAGGAGGGAACACGGCTGCTCCTGCTGAATCCATGGTCAGTGCTGTTTGGATTAACAAGGAGAGAAGGCATTCACTGTCTCTGGACGAGGCAGATCCTGAGGCAGCAGGGATGCTGGAGGAGGCTGACAGAGGCTGTCCGCAGGCCCCTGAGTCTCCATGGCACACACACCTAGAGATGCACCGCTTGGTCCAAGCCTTCCACCAGGAAACCAGTCATCAGACAAAACACAAGGGCAAGCTCATGGGGTCTGAGCAAAGGCTCCCTGAGGAAGGAGACCCAGGCTTGCTTGGAAACAATCAGATGACTCAGCAAGGGACCACGAACCCAGAGGCAGCTCAGAGTGAGTGTCAGGTGGGCAGTGCCCATACCAAGGTGGTGGGATCCACCTTAAACATTGGCGTTCAGTGCCCTCCTTCCATAAAGACCACACTCAGATCTGGAAAACCAGCTCACTATCCATTTCCTCAAAGGAAAACTCCCAGGATCTCCCAAGCTGCCCGGAACCTGGGCTTATATGGCCCAGCCTGAAGCTTTCTACTCAGCCTGTTGTCCCAACCTCGAGGCCAGCTATGGCATCATCAAAGAATGCAGGAGGCAGAGCCACAACGAGGGCCTCTAGCTGTGCGCAGGAACTGGACTAACTCAATTGTAGGGATTGTGGGAAATGAACCTTACAGTGGGCACATTGCCTTGTCCCTGAGAACAGAAGAGATTTCCCAGGCCAGATTGCTCACAGTCCAGGATGAAAGTGCTATCTGATCAATGCAGCCCCTTTCTGCTTTTGTAAAAAGACATTGCTGTGGAGGCCTGGATGCCCATTCCTTGGGGAGGTCTCTAGAACTAGGGAATTTTGAAACATAACACAGGCCCCCCGGCCAGTGGAATGCCTTAACAATGTCCTGGAGTCAATGGACGCGGGCAATCTTGTTTTCAATATCTTCTGATGATTTTTCACATGTTCTGGAGAAGAGGAGCTATGAGAATTGACTTTTTCTGGTTGCTATGCCTGGAGGCCAGCTCACTTAGAAATCACTACATTCACTGGTAGTGGTCGCCCCATTTCAGCTGGAGCATCCCAAAGTATGGTCACCCTGGGTAAAAAGGGTCACAACAGGGTCATCTACTGTTTTATGTGTTTGAGGGGTCTTCAGAAAGGGCCGGTCCTATCTCACTGAGACTGCATATTCCAGTCTCATCATAGATTTCTTTCCCTCCATCCCTCCCTCCATCCTTCCCGTCTGCCTTTCTATTTGTCTGTGTTCTCTCTCTCCTTCCCTCCCTCCAATGCTCCAAATTAAGTTCTTATTAAACACTGCCAATCACTGAAATATATAGTTACAGGAGCCTGAGCAGAAGGGGACAAAGAAATGCTCCTGCTTGGAAAATATGTGCTCCCCACACACTGCTCCCTTTCAGCCACATTGAGATCACTCAACCTTCCTGGGGTATTTGAAACCTAAGAGAAAGCAAAGCAGGTGCTACTTGGGTGATGGGGAAGAAAGTATGTCTTTCCTGGTTAATGTTTAACTTTAGCAATGATATTTAAACACATCTAAGGGGCCTTGCCCTCCTATCAGATTCTCTCTCTGTCACATTTCATCCACGTCTTCCTTTTTTTCCTCATGGTGATCCAGTCTTGCCCCTCCACATCCCGACTTGTCAACTGGGAGTGTCATTACCTGTCAAAGAGGCATATGTGCCTGCTCCTTGGGCCACCCACAAATTCACTCCAATTTGAGGATTCATTGTAATTCTTTTTGTAAATAATTAATGATCCAGTTGTTAATTTTTTTATAGTCTAATGAAAAAGAAGGAAATTTTCTGAAAACAATTTTGTCCTTTGTTTTTATTTTAAAGAGGATTCCCATAAGGAACCCTCTTTCTACAATATAGAAATCAGGATAGGCTATGTTTTGCTGCAGTAACAAACAACCCCAAAAATTTCACAAGAGAAGCTTTTTTTTTTTAACTCATGAAGAGTCCACTGTGGATTTGGGGAAACTTCCAGAGCAGCTCTCCTACATGTATTACTAGCAGTTCAGGCTGCTTCAGTCTTGTGGTACCACCACGTCAATAGTGGTTTCCCTAATCACTGTAGCAGGAGAAGGGAGTGCATTCATAGTCATGTACTGGCTCGCAAATCACTTTTGTTCACATTTCACTGTCCAAAGCAAGTGACATAGTCATATCTCCACTTCAAGGGTATGACGAGGTGCGATCATCCCATGTGCCTGGAAGGAGAGAAGAAATGGAAACATGGGTGAGCCCAAATGGCTAACAGGTATGGATAGGGGCCAGGTCACAGTACAATATTAGATTTATTCTGAATACAATAAGTAGCCATTAAGGGGTTTACTATGAGACTAAAATGAGGGGGCCGGCCCCGTGGCCGAGTGGTTAAGTTTGCACACTCTGCTTCGGTGGCCCAGGGTTTCCCCAGTTCGAATCCTGGGCACGGACATGGCACCGCTCATCAGGCCATGCTCAGGCGGCATCCCATATAGCAGAGCAAGAAGGACCTACAACTAGAATATACAAACATGTCCATGTACTGGGGGGCTTTGAGGAGAAGAAAAAAAAAAAGATTGGCAACAGATGTTAGCTCAGGTGCCAATCTTAAAAAAAAAAAAAAAGCTAAAATGATTTGATTTGCAGTTTAACCAGATTACTCTGGTTGTTCTATGGAGAATGAGTTGAGGGTCACAGTAAGAGGCAATGTCAGGGCGCCGGCCTGGTGGTGCAGCAGTCAAGTGCGCAAGTTCCCGCTTCGGTGGCCCGGGGTTCACCAGTTCGGATCCCAGGTGTGGACATGGCACCGCTTGGCAAGCCACGCTGTGGCAGGCGTCCCACATAAAGTGGAGGAAGATGGACATGGATGTTAGCTCAGGGCCAGTCTTCCTCAACAAAAAGGAGGATTGGAAGCAGATGTTAGCTCAGGGCTAATCTTCCTAAAAAAAAAAAAAAAAAGAGGCACTGTCAGGAAAAAAATGACCAGGAAATGTTCCGTATGAAAGATACTGTTAGCTCAAGCAAGAGCTGGAGCAGAAGAGATGGAGAAAAGATAGATCCATTTGATATATATTTTGGAGTAGGCATCAAGAGGATTTACTGAAGGAAAATTATAAGTTCAGTTTGAAGGATACTAAGTTTGAGATGCTCACGAGACACACAAATGAAGATATCAAATAGGCCAGAGGATAAAATGAGACTAGAGTTCTGGGCTACACATGTGAATTTAAGCATCACGAGTACGTCAAGGTACTTAGAATGAGAAAGGATGAGCTCACCTATGCAGAGTGTAGAGAGAAGACAGGGTCCAGAATGAGTCCTGAAAACTCCCAATTTACTTAGTTGAAAAATCTCTAAGGATTTTTCCAGTCCTTCCTGAGAAGAGATGGAACAGAGGGAGGAGAGGCAGTGAAGGACACTGAAGAGAGCTGACCAGGGAGAAAAGGAGAGCCAGTGGGGTGTGGAGCCAGAGACCTCAAGAGGCAAGAGATAGTGTAAGACGTGGCACAGGTCACTCTCCTCATTCCAAACCTTCCACAAATCCCCACTTTCTAGAGTCCTCATTTTCCAGTCTGGAGTTGCTTTCTCTTGAGCACGGCTTTAAGATGCCAGAGCCCAAGAGGCAATGCTGGATGTGGGAAGGTTTTTTCAGCCAAGGGCAGGCCAGTTCAGTGTTAGCAAGTTCAGGTCAGAGCCCGCTGACCACCTCCAAGGCTGACCCGGGGACGCCTCTGCCCCGCAGGCCTGCCTTCCCCTGGGACGTGTCTGGGGTGGGGCTGAGGATCGTGTTCCCTGTGGAAGACCTTGAAGGGAGAGGGGGAAAGAGGAAGGCTGGTTTTGAATCTTCCTTCCCACAAGGCTGCTTCTGCCAGGAACGTCGGAGCAGAACCACGTGTATTTATCAATCACACTCACACACTTCTACCAACTCACGGGCTGTCAAACCTGTTGGGACAAAGGACTCAGATTACGTCTGGGCTGCGGCCCTACCCAAGACTCGGATTTTCTCTCCCGTGCTGGTCAGGACTGGAGCTAACTTTTTCTTCCCACACCCTCCACAGTGCTAGCAGAAGAAGGTTTTTCTAATCTAGAGAACAACCAGCTCACACTGTAAATCCTGCATCAGGCACTTGCATACATTAGGGTCGTCCAGCCAACCGGCCCACAGTGAGGACCGCCCCCCCCCCCCGCCTCCCCCCCCGGGGCCGGTGCATCTGGGCTCCAGTCTCAGCATTGATAGACTTGACCTTGGCTGAATTATTTACCTCTCAGAGCCACAGATGTCCCAGTTGTAATGAGACGATAAAACCCCTTTACGGTGTGGACGGGAGGGTCATTCTCATTAGCTCTCAACTCTGCTGGGTCCCGCTAGGGGGTGGGCTCCCCTCCCGCCCGCTCAGCCTGGTTTCCTAAGTTTTCTCTGCGTCATTAAAGCACTCTCATTCCAAGCTTAAGACTTGAAAATATTCGAATTTAAAAGTCTATCCCATATTCCAGTCTGATCCCACCAACCTCCCTACCCTGCGCCGACCCCCGAAGCCCAGCCTTGATTTATACCTTTAAGGCTAGAAGGAGGGGCGCGGTCTTCTGGCTTCTTCCTCACACACCCCCTTCTCTGCGCAGGGTTTTACTGTTAGGGTAGAAGGATACAGAGAAAGCACAGCTGGCTTTTTAGGTGATGGCTGTGCTGTAGTTTCGGTCTCTTTTCCCTTGGCCGTTTGCCAAGTAAGTACCTAGCACATGGTCTGCAGGCTTGGTGTGAACAGGTGGTACCCCCGACAGGTCCCTGCAGATGAGGGACTCCATCCCAAGCAACTTCACCAGCAATGGGGGTCCCTCGTGAGAATGGTTATGCCTCCTCACGTGTCAGGCCCTCCCAAGCACTGCATCAGAGGTCCATTTGCCTATCTGTTGCCCCAGTCTCATCTACCCTCTGCTGGCCCAGCTGGGGCTTGTGGACCCAGGCAGGGGGCATTTCTGCACCTGCGTGCGGTGATGATCCTTGCAAGAGATGGTGGCCTAGGTAAGCAAACCAAAATCTAAGCTTATAATGCCTCAAGCTTACAAAATTGAAACCTAAGGACAAGCTATCTCAACCAGCCAACTAGGCTCTAAGCTCCAGCCAATCAATAATTTCCTTTCTTTGCTTGCGCATCTTCTCTATAAACGTCTCTCCCCAGGCTCCTGCGGCTGGAGCGCGCCTAACTACTTCCGGTTTGACGCTGCCTGATTCCAAACGATTTCTGCTCAAATAAACTCTTAAAATTTTGAATATGCCTGAGTTTATCTTTTAACACTACTGTGTTAAACTACCTCCTTCTGGTTCCTTCCCTTCACTTATTTGTATATCATCATAGCTGGGAAATCCTCTTCAAATATTTTTGAAATGAAACTGCCGGAGGTGAAATGGGTGCTTCTGTTGGGAAGTCAGAGAGGACCCCAGGACTTTTTCTGAACACTGCTTTCTAAAACCTAACATTTTCCCCAGGCTTTGAGGCCTTGGTTATCCCTACTCTGCACAAACATCTCTTTATGTCGCTTCCTTATTGTTGGGAAAGACCCAATCTGCCCACGTTCAACATTTTTCCACCTGCACAGAAATTCCTGGAAGTTTTTTACCTGCTGTGGTTCTGTTTCTCCCACAGCTAATGAACAATACACTTCCTCGAAACGGTGTCCAAGGGACTGAACTTTTCATTTTAATTTTATTTCCTGGCCTTGGGTTTGTGGCAATTACTTTAGGTTTTCCCCTCCAATTCCATCCAGAAAGATGATACACCCACTCTGTGTTATTAATGCTTTTACCTCCCCTTCGTCTGTTCGTTGATGAATCCACCCCGTGAATTCCCTGAGTCCAGGATCATAATCAAGACTCAGCAGTGGGCCAACCCTTCAGCTCTGGCCAAGAAATAGGAGGAGGAAAAGGCTGGTGGTGGCAAACACTGTCTTCTGCCAACCCAAACTCCAAGTGTGTTCAAGGAGCCTAAGCTGGCCCTCCAAATCAATATCAGGCTCAGATCCAGCTTAGCAAATATTTTCCCAGGGCAGGAGCTGCTGCCCTTCACAAGAAATGCAGGTGCTCTTGTGGTTGGAGGGTCCCTACTCCTGCATTTGCCAGATTCTCCCCAACACTGGAGCCTTGCTCTCCTTTTAAGGTACTGCCCACAAGACGTGTGGCTATACTCGCAGTCTGGGGACTGGGGGAGTTTGCCCCCAAATGCCAGGCTCCTCTCTGCTGAGCTCTCCTACACGCTGGCAAGATTGATGGGAAGACCCCTGAGCAGCCAACCACCACCACCTGTCCCCAAAGAGTGTGTGCAAAGGAGATTTGAAACAAGTGCATGCAGTGGCAAAACCCTGGTGAGCTGGACCTTACATGAACCATGAGGCCCCTTTTAGCCCCTCTAGCCTTAGGCTCCCACCAAGGTCAGTCCTGGCCTCTAAGACAGTGCTTCTCAACCCTGACTTCCCAGGAGAACCATCAGGAGGCTTGGAGGATAGATATCCAATTAAATTACAGTCTCTGCAGTAGGGCCCAAGCCGGTATTCTATACATTTTTTTTTTGATCAAGTCATAAAATATGTAAAGTGTGGGACATGCACTAATCTTGTACATAGCTGGAAGACCTATTTTCACAGATATGGATACACACACACACTTGTGTGACATAGATCAAGATATACATTTCCAGCATTCTAGAAAGTTCTCTTCAGCCTCTTCCTGGTCATCAACCACAATTTCTTTTTCTATTGTTGTTTCCATTTTCTGCCATCATGAATAAAACTAGTGTCATTCTTTTTATACATCCTTTGCTGGACATTTGTTTTCATTTCTTTGTTAAATTCCTGCTCCCCTTTTTATACAGATGCCTGTCTAGGTGGGCTGGTCTTGAGCGTGGGTTCTTTCTGAAAGCTCCTCCTGGTGATTCTGATGTGCAGTCAGCGTGCAGACCCACTCCCTTAGGACCACATGGATTGCAACCCAGAGGCACAAAGTTGGTCAAGGAACAGAGGCTTCTCTGTGAGGCTGAGAGCACCACTCGCAGAATCCTCATGTCCCCTCTCCTTTGGGTCCTGCTCTCATTCTACTTGACTTTCCAAGGAGAGGGAGCAGCGGTGGGGGACGGTCCTTTGGAGGAGGCAGCCCCCTGCCAATTTGATCACACTAGCTAAGAGAAGGAAGCAATCCACATAGGGGTCTCTGAAAAAGAAAGTTGACCAGAAAGGTCATGGTCCCTCCTACCAGCATGCCGGCTGCACTAGGTCCTCTTTTGGGGTGGGATAATGGAGGGAAAGAAAACCTTGAACTTCCTCACTAGGGCCCACCTGTCTGCCCTGCATCATACAGGGAACCGGAAGCACGTGGGGCACTTCCTGTTGGAGGGTTCTCTAGTTTCCAGATTCTTCTCGAGATGGACTAGAAGCCATAAACAGATGAGGGAGTACTCAGTGATACTCATGAGGAATGTTCCAGGGCAAGAGCCTTGAATGGTTTGGGCAAGAAGCTCCTGAAACCCTGTGGTATTTAGCCAGAGGTGAGGAGGGTGGGCAAAGAGTTATTTTCAGAGTGTTTTAAAGACATTTGAAAATTTTCAGAGTGATTGGGGTCGCCAGTGGCATCTCAGCCAATCGCCTATAGTCCAGCTCTGTGGTCTCAAAGTGTGTTCTGTGGACCAGCGGCATCCGTGTGACCTGGGAACATGTCAGAAGGGAAAGTTCTCTGGCCCCACCCACACCTACTGATCCGGAAACTCTGAGGGTGAGGCCCCCAGTCGACCGCGCACGTCCTCCAGGTGATTCTGACGTAGGCTCGCTGGTCCCGGTACACGCTGTGTCCTGCCTTCAAGTGTGATCAGTGTGGACGGGTCACCTGTGGTAGATTTCCTCTTGCAGATTATTTTTTTAAGCAAAAAATATCCCCCTTGGTGTCCCATGCGCTTGCACCAAGACATGGAGAATTGCTGACTAGTTCTGGAGAGAGTATGTCATTTCAACAAGTTCGCTTAGTAACTTTCAGCCCATTTCCTATTCTGGTCTAAACAATGGCAGTCCTGTTAGCTTCTGCTGAAGAGAGAAAGGAGGCGACAGGAAAGAAAAGTCATCCCCTGCGAGTCCCCTAGGAAGGGTGCAGGGCCCCCTTCCTGTTGTTACAGTAGCCCCCTGGGCTGCCAGCTGTGAAGCCCTTGTGTGAATTTGTGTGCTGAGTCCAGGCTGGGCCATGTGATTAGCAAGTCAACAGTCCCCTCACAGAGAGAGAACAAACCTTTTTCCAGGTACCGGGTGTCTCCCCCTGCTAGACTCTACGCAGGGACAAAAGGGATGGATACACAGTCAGGTCACATGCTTTGTTCTCATGGAGGACAGGTAAAATTTAAACACATTGAACCGATATGACTCCTAGGATAGAATCATGAACTTCTTTCTTTTTTTTTTTTTTATTTTTTTTTATTTTTACCTTTTTCTCCCCAAAGCCCCCCGGTACATAGTTGTGTATTCTTCGTTGTGGGTTCTTCTAGTTGTGGCATGTGGGACGCCGCCTCAGCGTGGTCTGATGAGCAGTGCCATGTCCGCGCCCAGGATTCGAACCAACGAAACACTGGGCCGCCTGCAGCGGAGCGCGCAAACTTAACCACTCGGCCACGGGGCCAGCCCCATGAACTTCTTTCTTTTGCCTTTCACAGCCATGAATGAAATTCGTGGCTGGGCCTGTCCTTTTGTGATCACTCACAGAAATGGAAAGGGCTCCTGGCTGCTCTAAGTCACAAAACACAATTTCAGTGCGGAACTTAATACATCCTGTCTGGTGTAATTTAAAACACGAAAAAATTTCCCACTTCGTTCAACGGTAGACTTCTTCCATCACAGGTTCAGCCTAGATGTCCACAGCACAAGGGGTGGGGAGCTCGGTGTGGGGCTCCTAGCTCTCATCCCAAATGACTTAGAGAGATTTCTGTCCTCCCTGGGCGGGGGTGAGAGGTGAGAGGGAGGTGAGATAAGACCTTATTGATTAAGGCTGTGGCTTAGGAAGGAATTAAAAGCCGACACGTTCTCTTTCCTGGTTTGGAGACTCACCCTCTCATTGCCGGAATCTTCCTTTGACATGGAGGATGCGCTCTGCTCCAACTGGCTGCTTGTAACCCGTCTGTAGCTCCTCTGCAGGCAGGGTGAATCTCCAGCTTCTTTCTGAGGCTGTTCCCTCCCCTCTCCAGGCAGCCCTTGTGGACAGGATCTGAGAAAACCTCACACCATCCCCCTTGAATGAGAGGCCCATCTCTGCTCCGTGGGAAACCAGCACTGTGCTTTGAGCCCACAAATTCTGGAGAGAGGGTCAAACTCACATAAGCCACGTCTCTTTGCTATGCTGTTAAGGAAGCTGGCAGCTACAGCCCGGAGCCCTTTGGAGTCACATACTCATTCACCGCGTCCCCCGATCTCCAGAGAACAGCTAACAAGCTGCTCGAGGGCCCCTTTCTATCTCCTTTCTCTCAGCGTGGGGAGACGCAGGCACCCGCTCTCCCCACTCTTTGTGGGGTGCGACTCTGAGCTCACTGTGCTTCTCTCCAACAACCCTCTTCTCATCTCCAGTCCCTGATGTGGGTGCGGTTAGAGGTTATGTATGAAGTTAAACATAGAACTTCCATATGACCCCACAATTCCACTCCTGGGTACACGCCCCAAAGAATTGAAAATGGAGACTCAATCAAGTCCATATAGACATGTGTTCACAGCAGCCCTATTCACAAAAGCCGAAAACTGGAACCGGCTCAAATGGCTGTCAACGGATGAATGGATTGACAAAATGTGGTCTATCCATACAATGCAATATAATTCAGCCTTAAAAAGGAAAGAAGTTCTGATACTTGCTACAGCATGGATGAACCTTGAAAACATTATGCTGAGTGAAAGGAGCCAGTCACAAAAGGTCACGTACTGTATGATTCCATTTATGTGAACTATGCAGAACAGGCAAATCCATAGAGACAGAAAGCAGATTAGTGGTTGCCAAGGGCTGGGGGCAGGGGAGCGGGCAGTGACTGTTCAATGATTATGGGGTTTCTGTTTGGGATGATGAAAGTATTTTGGAACCGGATAGAGGTGGTGACTGTATAGCATTGTGAATGTACTGAGTCTACTGACTTGTTCACTTTAAAGTGGCTAATTTTATGTTTATGTGAACTTTGCCTCCAATTATTATTCTTTTAAAGCTGGTATGCTTGCACAATGAACCCCCTGGTTCCCCTCTGTCTCATCCACATGGCTCTGTCCTGGGTGCTCATCCCTTTTCACAGCTGCCTGCCTCCTTGGAGAGCTGGTCCATGGCGTCCCCTCTCACTTCCACGCAGGTGATCGAGTGCCTGTGGGAGATCCAGCCCTGCTCACTCATCTGAAACCCAGGACCCATTTTAAATGGGCTCCGAGAATTGTATAATTTAGTATGAAGTTGTATACTTTAGTCTGACAGTAAAGCCATTTCTACTCTCTTGCTCCCCAAACTTATTCTTCCTCGACTTTTGATGTAGGCTCAGGGGCCTGCGTTAACTCTGATGACGGAGCTTGAAAGGAGAAGGTCTGACATCAGATACCTCATCCTTGCCTCAACCTGCCCAGTCTCCATTTTCCTCTGTCTGCCTGGAGCAAGCTTTGTGCTTTTACGTCTCACCTGCAGGTAGAGAACATCACCTGAATTCTCTCTGGTAATGTTTATGGTCTCCAGGGAGTTACAGTTGGGAGCCCTCATCATCCTCCTTATAATGAACCTTTACCCTTCCAGGGCACCAGACTGATTGCCAAGGACCAATGCATCTAGCAAGCAGGTGGTTGAAGACATTAAGAGTATGAAGGTGCATCAAGAGGATATGTGTGTTAATTACACATTAATTACCTTAAACGTCCTACTGCTGAAAGGACTCACAGGATTCAAACAGTGTGATACAGTAACCACAGGAGACACAGATGCGTTGAAAGGGGTCTGGTACTCTCAGCGCAGGCTTCTTTGTCCGCCCATCGCTGAATGACACAGGTCTCACACCACCACCAGAGTACCCGCAGAGCCCCTGAGCACTAGAAGCCCAAAGGCTGCTTGTGGTGGGGTCTCTTAGAGTGAGTTGGTCCTCTAGGCACATTCCAGCTACACCACCAGACTTAAATGTCAAAACCCCCCAGGCTCCACCAAAACCAGATGCATATTATAAACCCAATTATTATTACTCAGCATGCCTGGCAGGCTGGTACATCCCTCCCTCAAAACAACTCATGAACCCATGATTAAAGAACATCATTTATCCTGAGTTAATACATTCCATAGTGTTAGCTAAAGGTCGCTGCCAGGCTCCAGCAGCTCTGGAGATCAGCGTGAGGTCATTCCAGACCAGGTGAGATGATCCCAAACTAAACAACACGGCCGACATATTCAGCAGCCACCAGAATCATCTTCGGGTCAGTCTGTATGGTTTGCAACTCAGAGAAGCCAGCACAACTCCAAGCAGCTGCGTGACCCTGAGAGGCTCTGAAAGGCCCTCCTCAGCTGCACTGGAGTGAGTGAGACAGTGACTGAGGGACCTCTGAACACAGGCAACTTATTTGTATCTGTGAGTGATTGTAGTGACTTCGCAGTCCAGGCTAAAACTCCCCGTGAGTCCCATTAAGCAGGCCAACACTGCTCCCATGATTTGCAGGATTCCTGGAATGTGGGTGTTCGAACGCTATTTGTGTTGCACAGGGAGTCACGCTTTATCCTTTTTGTTAAGATACAGGGACAGCATCATGAATCCAGAGGACTTTCCAGGACCAATGAGCAGTTCTGTGTTCCCCTCGTCTCTCCGAGTAACTCTTCTCCTTCCATAGCGTGTGCTGGTCTAACTATGGGGAGGGATAAAGTAGATGTGGACTGTGTGATGAGGGAGGAAGTACGACTTTAATCAAGTTTTTAGAAGTTTATTCCTTTGGGCTTCATTTGAGTTGTTCCCTTGCCGGCTTCTGGGGTAGCAGTGGAAATCCTAGAATTACTGTGTCCTAGTCTCTAGAAGCCAGTCTGCTGTCTGTCCTCATCAAGTCAAGGAAGACACAGCCACCGAGGAGCCAGGGTATGGGCACACATGTTCTCAGCAGATGGCTTTACTGCATCTTACCCCTTCCTAAGGCTGGACCAGGACCATGACAACAGGTCTGAGCATGATGGAGGATCAGGATGGAAGAAGTTTGAACCTCTAGAGAACTGTTTAAAACAAATCTGCCCTCAGACCTCGAAATGCTCCCCTTGGGCTATAATATGAGAGAGAAATAAATTTCTATCTTCTTTCAGCCACTGAATTAATTATTGGGTCTTGATGTTGACCATCTGCCCAACACAGACACCTAGAATTGCGGTGATTCCATAAAATGTGTGTGTGTGTACACGTAAACAGTGGGCACCAAGGAAAACAGATGGTTCAAGTTGGAGAGCTGGATATGATTTCTCTGGCACTCCAGAATATTTCCATAACTCATCAGCCATGTGTGATAATGTAGAGGGCAGACCACATGCCTGTGTGCTCCGAGGAACTGTGGGAAAGAGCCAGAATTTTAGTGGGTCTTGGCTCTTAGTGATAGTGGCTGCTTTTAGCAGCGACTGTCAATGCCCCACTCACGTTTCCCCACCTTCGCCGCTTCAACGTACAAGACCCATTTCCAACCGTCAGTAGTACCTTCTCCCTCTTGGGCTGGTCTCTGCTGGAGGTGGCTCTACTGGTCAGAGAGAAACAGAGCTGGCCCAGGACCAAGAGGAAGGTTTGTTTGCTATCGAATCAAGTCGATGGGAAGGAAAGTCTGGGACATCAGAGCACAGGCTCTGGCGCGGACTGCGTGGGTTTGAATCCTCCTTTCACCACTGGTCATATCACCTGCAGCAAGTTATTCAAACTGTCTGAGTGTGAGTTTCCTCATTTTTAAAGTGAAGATGATACTACTATGGTACAAGATGGTACCACAAAGGAGTGTTGTAAGAGCTGAATGAAATAATCCGTGTAAAGCGCTCAGCACAGCGCTAGCTCTCAAGAACATGGGGGTGTTACTGGTGAAAGCGTGCAGATGTCTGCTGCCATCTGGTGGCAACGGTCAGTTTTCCATTGAAATATAAGTAAAGCGCCATATTTGACTTTCATGTAGGATTGTACAAGTGGTAGTTTTCATTTTGGTGTTTTTGCAGTAACTATATGTAGATCTCAATGGATTCCTGTCTTGCCATGAAGGATGGGAAACGTCCTTTTGACCTCCCAGGAAGGCGCGTGGCTGTGGAAGCTGCTTTTACTTTAGGGACTACCGCCACCTAGTGACCGAATTTCATACTTGCAGGTAAACGTGAGCATCTTGAGTCAGCTCAAAACTGAAAACAGAGGAACTCCAGCCCTTCCCGTGATCAATGAAGTTCTTCTGTAACCTTCATGTTCCTCTTGGGAAGTTCCTTCCAAATTTCTCCTTGCAAGCTCCTGGCACCTTTTGACACCTTCACTTATGAGTTCTGGAATCTTTCTGGCTTTTACTCACCATCCTATCACTTGGATCTCTCTCTCTTGCCCAGAAGAATACCACAACTATATGGGTCCTACAGTGAGAGCAACAATTAAAAGCATGCTAAAGCAGTACACATTATCACGGGGTGGCCCTATTTAATAGGCAGGTGTGGAAACGTTGCCTGACCTTGGAGTAGCTTTGTCCCCACATTCTTGATGCCAAGTAAGACTCTCCAATTCTAGTTGAAACTATCCTAACAAACTCCGTTTTTATTTGTTCTTGTATGCACAGAGATTGACATATAGTAGGCAGTCAATAAGTGTTCGCTGACTAAATGCAGGGCTTGAAAGAAAGTGAGCTCTGAGCACATCTGTACCAACCAATTGCCTTACACGTGGTGTATTCAATCCTTGTAGCAACTTCCTAAGTCAGAAATCCAATCTAGAGTAAGTAAATGGTTAAAGGTTCCACTGAAAAAGTGGCGGGCCCCAAATTTGAGTTCGTTTCCTAATCCCAAAGGCTGAATGCTTGTCGAAGAGCCACCTTCCCTGAAAATGGAGCTTCTGATAGATTCTGGGAAATCACCCCCAACACAGGCTCTCTCGTTTCCCACATTTCGTCTTCCCAGCATCTCTTCTCCCCCTTCCTCTGTCACACATCCTGGCAACAGGAGTGGGCACGTGACCGAGGCTGGGGGATTTGCTATCTAGGACTAGACATGATCAGACGGTCAGACCCTGAATCCCTGATTGCTACCTGCTGCGACTGGTCCACAAGAGACTCTGCAGGCAAATGAAGTCTATTAATTAGGGCTTTATTGCTACACCCCTAGGTCATCCCGTGTGTCTTCTAATCAGAATAGTTTTGCTCTCTACCAATAATTAAATCTTCAGGAATTTTGCGAACCAGTTTTTAAACTGTTGGTATCTTGCAGTCAGCCATTATAGGAATATTTATGCCACGGAAATGGGCAGACACTGATCAGGACAATTGGAAGGAGTGGTCATGGCTTCACTTGCCAGAAGCAATCCTGTGGCATTTTTGGCCTTTGTCCATTTGAGTTCTTTCTCCGTGTGCACGTGTTGCAGGTTAGAGCATGCCTCTGCACTCCCTTGGGGCTTGTTCATCCTTCAGGGAACCTCAGAGTTTTAACAGCTGGGCAGGCTGCCAGCCAGAGGATGGAGCTTCCTAGAGGGAGAAGAGCTGAGAGCATCAGAGAAGTACGAACCACAGCTTTAAGCTGCTTTAAGCCTTAACCCTCAGTCACCAACGCTGCTCTCTGCCTCCCGGGACCAGGGAGATGGGCCAGTTCAGCCCTCAAGGCCTTTGACTCATTTCACTTTGATGTTGCCCCCAAGAACCTTCTGAAGTGGATCAGGTCATGAAGCAAACTCATTTCCCCACTAGACTGGTGATTCTCAACCCCAGCTGCACATTAGAAACAGCTGCAGAGCTGCTAAAACATACCCATGTTCCTACCCATGTCCGAGTCCCATTTACATCAAATAAATCAGAATGTCTAGGGAGGAGGCCCAAGTGCCAATATCTCAAAAAACCATCCCAGGTGATCCTGATGTGCAGTATGTTCAGAACCACAGCACTAGACAGCGATGCTCAATGCCCCTGGGATGCTTTTGATAGAGATTAACGCCTGGACTCCAACCCAGACAACTGGATCCAGACTCTAAAGCTCTCCAGGTGATTCAGACGGAGTCAGAATTGAGAAGGGCTGCTCTAGACCAAATAACATGGTATTTGCATCTTGTGTCTCATCTCAAATTATGCAACCACGTTATTCAAAAAAAAATTGTTACTGAGTCCTGGTGTTGCTACCACTCTATGCAATAAAACTTCTTCCGATGGTCAGACTAATCCTTGATCTTACCCTGAAATGAAAATCTGAACACATAGAGATGTGGTCCTCTCTTTACAGTTTCTTCTCAGTCTCAGTCTGCTCAGCCGCAGTCAGTGGGGCTTCACCCGAGAGGCTGAATGGAGGCTGAGTTCGGCTTCACCAAGACCCACAAAGTGGCGAGTTGATGTGCTGGGCAAACACACCAAACCACCAACGAATATTCAAAGCAGCCGGAACCACGTGTGATAGTTTCTGCAGCGTATAAATCATGCATCAATGCCCCAGTTTTCAAACACAGGTGGCACGCCCAGACCCTTTCTACTTACACTCCAGACCAGTGATTCTCAAAGTGAGATGCCTGGACCAGCAGTAGTAGCAGCATCTCTAGGGAACTTGTCAGAAAATTCCTGGGCTGCACTCAAGGCCTGTTGAATGAGAAACTCTGGGGACGGGGCCCAGATCTGTGTCTAACAAGCCCTCCAGCTGATGCAGATGGTCTCAAGTTTGCGAACGAGTGCTCCCCGGGGGCACATCGATGTTACCAGCTGAAGACCACTACAGAGACAGAATGTCGTTTAAATAGGAGGGCAAAGGACAACCAAAGTCGTTGTTGTTGTTTTTTAAAGATTGGCACCTGAGGTGACACCTGTTACCAATCTTCGTGGGTTTTTTTCTTTCTTCTTCTCCCCAAAGCCCCCCAGTTCATAGTTGTATATTTTAGTTGTGGGTCCTTCTAGTTGTGGCATGTGGGACGCTGCCTCAGCGTGGCCTGATGAGCAGTGCCGTGTCCGGGCCCAGGATCCGAACCGGCAAAACCCCGGGCCGCTGAAGCGAAGCGGATGAACTTAACCACTCGGCCAGGGGCCAGCCCGAGAGATTTGTGATTTGACTTCTCCAGGGTCCCAGCAGATACATTCCAGGTGTTCAGAGCCCACCACCTGTGAACTTAAAGCATCCAGATAATCCTCCCATCAAGGTTAACTGACAGTGGGATGAGTATATCTCAGCAAATACAAAAAAAAATCTGCATGACACCAGGAGTTCTTTCTCTGAGAGAAAGCATCTGAATGCTTGGGTGACCTTCAGAAATTGCCAGTGTGGCATCTCCAGGTATTTCCTCAAGCCCGCTCTTGGCATGGTGTCATCTCATATGTTTAAAACCTTTTGAATTCCCCTTTCCATTCCCCGTTTGTTCTCTGTACCCCTAGCAGCCCAATTCTGAATTTTGTGTGGGTCCCGTGTAAGGAGAAATATTGTCACCATTCTCTTGTGGCCCAGGAATCCCATAATTAAAAGATGCAATGCTCCAAAGTAACCTCCTGGCCCCATGTGTCCCACAAGGATAGTCTCGTTGCCGCTAGTAAGAAGCAGGGGAGACGCACCTGAGGGAGTACCATACGGCTCCCTCCACTTCCCCACTGATGCTCTCCATCACAGAGCGGAGCCTGCATCCCCGCCTTCTGCTCATTAGGGGTTAATGCCTCAATGGGTGGTTCTGCAGGAAGAGCCTCCTCAGTAAGAATCCTCCCCAAATACCTTCTCTTCTGACTATACCAGTCCACGTGTCCCACTCCTTTGCTGTTTACAGCCTGAGTGCCCAGCAGCCCTGTCTGCCAGCTCTGTCCTGTGGACGTTGACGCACCTGTGCTAATGCCTAATGCCCCAGATGTTAGTAGTGATGTATGGAGAGAGGACCAGGATGCTGAATCCACAGCCGATCACAACGCTACTGCTCCTGGTTCCTGGGGGCAGCCCGAGCACGGCAAGCTTCTTCCCGGTCAGCTGGGGAGCTGGTGGCCACATGTCGGTGTGAAGGTCCCTCCTCATTTCTTTCAGCCTAAGGCTGTGTGGCCTCCTGGGCCCCTTACCCTGGACTCTTATTCTGGTTCCTTGATTTCCCTCGTCTCTCTCTCTTCTTTTGCTACAGCTATATTATGTTATAATTTACATGCCGTAGCCTTCAGCCATTTCGAGTGTACAATTCAGTGATTGTTAGTAAATGGAGAGTTGTGCAATCACCACCACAATTCCTTTTTAGCACTTGCTCATCATCCTATTTGCAGTCACTCCTGGTTCCTTTTTGGCAAGGGGGATGCCTGGGCCATCTTCTCTCACCATCTCCTGGGAACGCTGATCCCCAAGGAAACAGCCCAGAGGGAGTTCATTCAAATGAAACTTCTTCGATGTTCCCATTCAAACTTCACTCTCCCCCAGACTTGGGCCCCTAACACAGCCTTGGCCTTGGCCCACTAGAGCACTCCTCCTGGAGACGACAGCAAGAGGAGATGCCTAAGGTCACCGAGACCACACGCACATCATCAGCTCTACTGGACCTCGTATGTAAGTTGCAGTGTGAGTTTCTGTGGGAAGAGTGCTTAAGAGCAAGCCTTGAGCCTGAGTGCCCAAGTTCAAATTCAAGTGCTGCCACTTAGGAGCTGTGGCATCCCCCTCCTGACATTCAAAAATGGAAATCCAAATAGCACACCCCATGGAGCTGTTGTAAGATAAACAGCTTACATTCATGGAGAGCATGGAAAGTGCCTGTCACATTTTCTCAGTGCATTATAAATGTCACCCATTATTATGGAGTTTGATCAAATTTTCAAAGGGGCTTGTTACTCCCCCCCCTAAAAAAATTCAGAAATCTCATCACATAGAGATTGGAAGATGCCAGCCACGACAGGGTGCCATAGGGAAGCCCCTAGATGCTCAGAACAGGAAGCCCATCTTGGAAAAAGACTGGAAGAAGTCACGTAAATGGGGAGAGATGAAGAGGCGGCTGGAAAGGAGACCCCTAAAAGAGGGGCAGGGTGGGGGTGGGTAAGGAAGAGCAGGAAACAGAAGTTATGGGTGGCAAGTGCGAGCTAGGGGTAGAGATACCAGGGCAGCTGGAGACTGAAGGAGGAGTGAGGAAGTAGAAGGGGGCGCGGGAGGAAATTTGGGGAGGAAGCTTCCGGATGATCCAGAGGGTCTTAGTATGCTCTTTAAAGTCTGAAATGCTCTATTCTTCAGAGGACAGCCAAATACAGGTGCTGGAAATGGAATAATCAAGGTTAGAGCCTCAGAGCCAGATGCAAAGCCTGAGTTTTACCATCTGCCCTGCTGTCTGCCCAGCCATCTCTGACCTTGGAGTCGACCTACCCCATCCAGAGGCACCCGTATCATTTCTGCGGGGCCTGTTGGAGTTTCTGGAGTCTGGCCAGGGAAGCTGGAGACAACATTACAAAAGGGGCATTGGGAACAGCCTGTTACAGGGGTGCCCCACGAGCTAGTATTGCTTCCTTGGTTCCAAATGTGCACGAAGCGGATGCCGTCTCACAGTAGAGGCCAAGGATGCTGGCAGTCTTCCAACCTCCCCTGACAGTCGAACAAGTAGCCATCATTTAGAAAAACACAACACACACTGGGTTTTAATGAGAAAATAATTGTATACTTGCATTGAATGCCTCACAACCACTATAAAACCGAAGCAGGATAATAACATTTACGTGGTTAACATACAGGAGAGCCAAATACAGAGAATAATTTGCAAACAGAGTATTGCTGCTTTTTTCCCCTTCCTCCAAAAAAAAAAAAAAAAGTCATTTGGGTAAAGAGCAACACAAAACCAAAATTGGCAGCTCACTCACTGAATGCTTAAAATTCAGGAAATTGGTTTTTTCACTAAAACTGGATATAGTCACCATCTCTAAACACTTAGGCTATTGTTTTCAATACATAGTTTAATTACATCCACTCTTTAGTAGGAAAAAATGTTTAATTATTTGTCTTCAGAGACAAGAGTCAACACTGTTTTAGTGTTGTTACACTTCATATATATGTGTGTGTGTGTGTGTTGTGTATATATGTGGACACTGATCTATATACTGCTTATATGTCATTGTCTAGGGTGGGCAGCATGCACAGGTGTATAGAGGCCAGGAAACTGCATTGTGTCATCTGACTAGAACACAGCCTGGCCTCCTACCACTGACAGACCCTGTTTCCAAAATTTCTGGATGAGAAAGCCAAGGCATGTCAGTAGTTAAACAGCTCCGGAGGAAACTGAATGTCTATAAACACTGCGCAATGGAATACTTGCAGGAAAGCTTTTAACATCTACAGAATCTAAACATTTGTTATAGTTGAGATTAACAAGCTTGCGTGCTATTTGGGGGCGGGGATGAGCATCAGAGGCCAGGTTTTTCACAAGCCCCTTCCTCTCGATGGAGTAGGCAGGAATGACTTTCCTCCGGGGGGGTCTGTTGCAACTTTAGCAAGTTCAAGGGTTTCATTTGGGATCCCAGAGCCTAGCACAGTACTATGTACAAAGCGGTGGCCCAATGTTTCTTGAATGAGTAAAAAACTCAAGAGCACAGAGAAAACCTGGCTCTTCCAAGGGAACTGTAATTTACATTTTAATAGCATCGCAAGTGAGTGGAGCAAGGAAATAGACGGCAGTCATGGGAAGGCAGCAAAGGGGGACAAGCAAATGTTGGGGATGTAGGGGTCACAGTTAAACAGCTTTGTGACCGTGCAAGGGTCACGGAAACTCTGCATTTGTTGCCTTATCTACACACGGAGCACGGGCCAAAGGACCCAGCTCTGTAACTCTATGCAATAGTCAAAGACCAATTTGTCTGCCTCTAAAGCAATTCCATGAATTGTGTGGCCTCCTTCAGCTGCGAAGTGTCTTCTCAAATGCAGGTTTAAGGTGGGTACATGGTTTCCTTCAAAACAGAATGAAAAACAGCTAACTCCTGAAGACTCCTTCCTCTTGTGAAAGACGGGGGAGTTCGTCTATATCATATCTACGGTCCCTATCAGATCCAGAGTCAGTCTAGAAAACAGGAAACATGTTTTATTTTTTGTGCAACCCACAGAACCACTCTACTCTCCAGCCATCCTAGCTGCCGCTGTGCCCGGGGCCATACGAAGCTGCTGCCCCATCTGTTTTTAGTCATGTGCCTGCCTTGGGGGTGCTGGAAATCATCAGGCAAAGCCTCCTTCCTGGGCGCTCCCATTTCACCTGTCAGGGCTTCTAATCTATCACAGATCTCATTTTCCTGGGAATGTCTATCTCTGTGCCAGCCTCCTGCGCTTGAAAAGAAGTTCCTTGCATCAGGGATCTTGTTTTGCGTTCCCAATGGCTAGCACATTCAACACTGCTGAATATTCATTCAGGAGAATGAACCATATGAAGATGGCGCCAAGTGCCCATCTGTAGAATTTGGCTTCAAACTGCAGGTTCCCTTGGCAGTTTTAAAGGATCCTTGTAAGTTATCAGACAGTTCCATTTCTACTTTGTGCCCACCACTTGTCTGTGAATAAACTTTCCCCTAAAGTCAACACTAGTCTAATAAAAGAAGCGAAGATAATGTGCATAACACCTACATAAAAATTTTGTGGAATTGCTACTTGTCAGAATAACATATTAGAGCTTATGACATAACAATATAAAAACAAAAATGAATTTTAGTGAGGTCTGAATAATTATTGCTTTTTTAAAAACCATCATTTTAAAACAAAAGAAAAAAAAAGACAGCTGGTCAGTTTTTTTCTCATGGCCAGAATTAAAAATTTTCTCATCCAGAAATTCAGGGCATCCAATTATGGAATACCCTTATTGTATTGCTTTAAATGACAGAAGGAGTAAAGCTGGTCTCCTCTACAGTATACTAAGCATGAATACAAAAGATGAGAATAAATATGATACTTTCCTAAATGTCAAGTTACAAAACTGCTCAAAACTCTTCAATTGTGACTCATGCAAATACCATATTAGGTCAATTTAATATTACAAATACTGCATCAGTTCGGTGCCTCTATATCCCTTTTCATAAAAAAGAAATTCTCACTCGCTCCTGACGCTGGCAAACAGCTTTGGAGGAAATAACTGTACACCCTTGTCCCGTGGTCATTCTGGAATTTTAAGCCTCTCACACACACACACCCTTACTCATGAGCATACACACTTTACACAAACACACAAAGGCACACATGCGCGTGCACACACACACACCATCTTTAGGATTTGTAGCTGATTCCAAGCCTGCACTTAAATTCCTATATTTTCCTCTGTATCATCCTGAAAAACACTGGTTGTTCAACAAAAATAATCTCTTACTTCCTAATTTTCCCACTCTTTCTTGCTCCTTTCTTCTCTCTCTACCTTCATGACCTTTCTTTACATTTCATTTCTGATTGATCCAAAATAAGCTAGCATTCTCCCTACCACTCCTAAGTCCACTTTATACTATAAAATATAAACACCTTTTTGTTTCTTGTCATCTACCTCTCTAAGGCAGAGTTCACCCTTTTTTCAGTTATTGCCATTCTAAAAATACCCCTACCATCTTGAACACAGCTGTTCGATGTGTACAGGTTTCATACATGGATATATTCCCCCACCCCCTCATAAAAATAGTTGTTGCCCACTAAATATAGTTTTCATATGAAGAAACATAATTACGGAAATGTGTTCTCATAAACTGCAGATCAGTCAATATGATAAGCAGATGAGATCCTAAAGCTAAAATAATCCATTTGGTTTGGCTTTCTCCCCCTTTCTCAACCTCCTAATGTAGAATAGATTGTGTTTGCTACATGAAGAAATAGTGTCTTAAAAACATGGATTTTATGTATTGCGATCATTAATTGCTCCCAGCTAAAAACAATTACATGTAAGAGAAATGGAATCATAACCGCCTCTTCTAGGCAAATAGAGAGAGAAACATTATTCATTTTATGGCTGCTGGAGAAAATGGAGTTAACCAACATCTCTGATGCTGTGAACGATGGGTGGGAAACTTGGTGCAGCGAAATAGCCTACGCCATGTAGACTGCATCAGCTTGGGCTCCACTGTTCACTAAGTGGCCCCATCACCACTGTTGTTCCTCACCACCCAGCTGGTCTCAGTTCTGCCTGCAGCAACCATGTTGATTTGTCTGTAACTTTGTCCTTTTGGATCAATTCGTGGATTGGTCCAATTCCAGGTGATTTCTGAGTCACAAAAAGTCTTTTCTCTCGTTGACTCATGGGCATTAGAGTTTGATGAGTGGACTTCTTTCTCCCTTTATTTTTCATCATTGTATATTGCAGCTTCTGGTCTACATAAGGATTGCTGAGTTTGTTTGCACTTTAATAAATATTCCATTAAAATGCTTTGATGTGTTGACTGCTTGGTTTCTTGGTAACCCAAGCACCAATGAAGCTTCCTGGGTGGAAGGAAGTTTATTATTCATTGTCCTCTTCCTCCTGGTTGGCATAGATCCCCGCCTCCCAGCGCAAGGCCAGCACACTCTTTCTTCGATTAACCCTTGTGGCCTCAAGGACCTGAAGAGAGAGGGGGAAAAAAATTACACAGAGTCCATGGATGTTAATTATGTAAATAAACCAACTTCTCCGTTTCTTTCCTGCTTCCCCTCTCTCAACAGCATCTAATGAAGGGGAAATAATAATGAGTCTGGTACAGGTGGGAGGTAGGAGAGACACAGAAGTAAAGGGGGGGGTGCGGTCCTGGGTAGGCATTCATCTCATAGCCAAAGTTCAATTGCTGTTTGACCCATAGTTTTCAATACAGCGAGATTTAATTTTCCTGAAATGTTCTGCAAGTTTCTTTGAACTAGACTTGACTCTGCATCAAGTTTTTAGATAACAAAGCAGTTCTCTACATGCTATATAGATCAACGCTGTCTGATGGAAATGTTCTGTATCTGTGCCATCCAATATGGTAGCCAATAGCCACCTGTGGCTACTGAGCACTTGGAATTGGGCTAGTGTGGCTGAGAAACTAAATATTTCAGTTTCATTAATTTTAATTTAAATATCCTCATGGAACTAATGACTACCATATTGGACAGCACAGCTATAGACTGTTTCAGTCACTTCGTAAACAAGCAGACCAGAATGTGATTCCAAAGAACTGGACTAGCGTGGATTCAATCCATCAAGCTTTGTGGATCTACATAAGGTATGATCATATTTGTACCATGAAAGTCTACTTTGGTATAATTAAACTTCAAAGAGGCATTAAGTAAAAAAGAAAATGGCTTCTCAGGCCAGTTAAAAGCAATCTGAGTATTTTGGTGCATCTTCAGGGTCATAGGTGCTCATAAATGAAATGAAAGGTGACAATACCGAGGATGAGTAGGCTCACCACTATTGGGGTAGGGCCTCCCTCCCTCTGGCTCACTGGAATAGTCTGTGGACTCCTGAGGGGAAACTTAGCCAATCTGCTCTAGCTTTAGTTTGCTCAAGATGAGATCCACACGAAGGACATTTAGGTCGCCACCATATGAGAAATGGCTAGATTTCATGACATCTGCCAAAAGCAAGCCTGTACATGCCAACCAATTACATTACTGTGGCATTAAGATTAGATTGTGCAGTTTCTGGTTTTAAAGAAAAGTCCAGCAGAGCCAACACGGGTTGGTTATCCAAACTGCAATGAAGGCTTTGCTTATTCTAAGAACAATCATTTTGGCAGGGGACAGTGGTGCTGGCAACTCCAGAGAAGCAAAGAGATGCAGGTTACAGGCAGCGGTGGGATAAGCAAATTCTTAGGTCTGGGGTTCCATCTTGACGTGATTCTCTGCACCTCTGACAAACGAATGGACTTCCCAGAGCTTTAGCCTGCTCTCCTCTGTGAAACCTTCCCCAGTCCTCCCAGCAGGGATGGCTAGACCTGACATGTAGGACAACCCAGTCATGTCTCCTGAATGGATGTTCATCAATAAGCACATAAGGCATATCATAAAGTGTCTTGCGTGTGTAAGCATAGCATGGTCACTTACTCAATATCTAAGAATAAGAAATCAGCAGGAGAAAAGTGTGCTTCCAAATGTGGTATAGTTAAATAGAAGATTCTTCTGGCCAATGCATGGTAACATGGTACTGAGACAGCGCTGGACTGGAACTGAAAGACCCGAGCTTTGTTTCCAGTTCCATCCCTGGAGTACGTTGCTGTTGTTCCTGGCATCTTGTGTCTCAACTTTCTTTATCTGTAAAATGGACACAGCACCTGCCCTGCTTTACAGGCTTTCTCAGGAGGCAGTACAGACTGTGAAGTCCAGGCAGGTCTAGTCCAGGCAGATTTCAATCCTAGTGACTATGTGACCTTGGGAAAGTTTATCCCTGTGTCTCAGTTCCCTTATATGTAAAACAGGAACAATAAAAACTACAGTACAGAGTTGGCCTGAGGAATAAGTGAGGCAATGTATTGTAAAGTGTTTAGCATAATTCCCAGTGCATAGTAAGTTCTCAAACAATAATTATTGCTATCATTACATGAAGGGGCTTTATAAACTATGAAGTGGTATTCAAACTTCAGGCATTTGTATAAGGAGCTCTACATTGTGTAAAATGGTCCTCTGTTTGCCTTGCAGATTGCAGATACAAACTGAAAGGTTTACATAAAAACTAAAAATAAATCTAAAGTTCTAAAAAAAAACTGGTCCCCATCCTTTCGGATGTTCTTTGTCTTGTTATTCAAGCCCTGTTTTAATTCTCAATCATCTTGAGCAAATTTAGTTTACTCTGTTCTTCGGGAACCCATGTTACAATCCATCTATCCACCCATCTTACAGACATTTATTTGGTTCCTTTCAAGTGTCAGGCACGGTACTCCATGTTGAGGATAGAAGAGTCTCTTTGCTCATGGAGCTTAGTCACAAACAGCATCATGGGCAACAAAAAAACTATTAATTATGTCCACATTTAGCGCAGCTTGGGTTGAATATCTACTTGTTGCAGCCCAAATAAGTCATGATCCTGAATGTCTGATGAAATCAAAAGTCTTTAGTAACGGCACAGACAAGAAAACAGACGGATCATTATTAAAATAGCCAGTGACCTGGCTGGGAAGTTGTCTTTGGGTTCACAAGGCTTTTGATCTAGTACTGGCTCAGGGGTGAAGCCCTCCTACAACTAGGCTTTTGAAGATTCAAAAGCCAAGCCCTTGGGGAAGGTATTTGAATGAGCATTTGTTCCATAATTAATTCAGAGTCCGCTCTGTGTGTGTGTGTGTGTGTGTATCTATAAATCTCTAGCAAATCTAGAGCTCCTGCTACTTTTATTACTGTGTATTAACTTTATTTCCTAAAGTCCATTCCTTTCCTTTCTGGGCAAAAGAAAGCACTTGCCTCTGGGGCTCTACTAACAGTAAACACTTAAATCACAAGAAGCATGAACCGCTCCTGTTTTAATCCTCACTGCTGCTCTATGGGATTCATACTATTATTACTCCCATTTCGCAGATGATGAAACTGAAGCACAGGGAGATTAAGTCACTTCATCAGTGTTATTCACTTGGGAGGAGGAAAAGCTAAGGATGGAACCCAGAACTCTGGGGGCCGAGTCGCTGCTCTAGGCCAGCATGCTACACTGCTACTCAGTGACTTAAGGATCATGGAGGAAGACGCATCAGAAAGAGCAATAAACACTCTCTGTAGAAATGGAGAACGGAAAACATAGAAAATAATAGATAATAGAAAGAGCTGATTTAAGGTTTTCTCATTTTCACATATTAATTCAGATTTAAGTCTGGTGGGGGAAAAAAATCAATTCCCTTTAAACAACCCTCTAATATTAATTGTCTCTCTCTAATGCTTAGAGAATTCAAGTGAAATGCTTAACTTCAATTAGCAATCAACATAGACAATTTTATTTTGGGACGTGAAACAAAAGGCAGGTATGTTAAATAATATCAGTCACCTTATTTATATTAATATTTTATCTCCCTGTCTCCTCCTCAGTTGAAGATAGACAGGGACCCCGTTTTATCTTCCTTGGACATATTTGACCAGATTTTCATTATACTTAACTACGTTGATTCAAAGGGGATACGTACTTAGGGCCTAATTCTCAAAATGCCATCCCCTACATGAGACCCACAATTAGACATCGAGGAAGGTATGTGTAATGATATTCTCAATATTCATTTTGTCCCTTATGAAAAAAATTACTGATAATCATCAGCTCACATCTATAGTTAACTACAATTATTGTGCTAAATAGGGAGAATTTAAAAATATACTGTGTTATAGGTGAGCACAACCAATTTGAAGAATAATTTGCACTATGTAGTGAAGATGAGGATATGTAAGCCCTACAACGAGTACTTCTAATCATAGAGGGAGAAATTCTTCCATAGGTACACAAAGAGATATGCATAATAACATTCAGTGAAGCACTGTTTGTAATGGCAAAAAAAAAAAAAACCTATATTTCCATCTCTAGGAGGATGAATAAATAGCGATATATTCATTCAATGGAATACTATACAACAGTTGTAATGAATGACCTAGAGCCCTAAGTATCAACATGGCCACATTTAATAGCAATGCAGACAGAATGAAGGAAGGAGCTGTGGATACTACAACATGATATCCTTTATAGAAAGTTTGAGAACATGCAAAACCATAACATATTATTTATAATATAAACATATGGAGTATAAGTATGGAAACATGCGTGGACATCATAAACACCAAATTCAAGAATATTGCCTCTCAAGAAAGAGAGAAATGGGAACTGGGAGAAGTAACAAGAGGGCTTGAGTGTATTTGCAATATTAACTTCTTTTTTGTAAATATTAAGCAAATACTATGAAATGATAAGAATGGACAAAGCTAGATACGTGGGCTTTATTGTTTAATTATGTCATATTATTTGGAACACTTGACTGCCAACTCCAGAACATTAGTGACTTTGTTTTGTTGACTGCTGTATTCTCAGGACTTAGAAAAGTGCCTGCTGCTTAATAGGTCCTCAATAAATTGTTAACTGAACAAATGAATGAATGATTGTCTCTATAATTCTGTGTATTTGAAATAATTCTTTTAAAATAAAAACAATACAATGCTATAGAAACAAAAAACACGAAGAACACTGTGCTCTCTCATAGCAAAAAAATTAAAAATAGGAAAACATGGGGAAAAATGAAAAATATTGTGCTTTTTCATAGCACAGGTTTGTAAAATCTGCGTAAAAGGAAGTTGTAGCGGAAAGAAAGAGACTTGGGGAAACTCACTGCTTAAAGAAGCTTCCAAAACAAAAATATAGGTGTAAAGATTGGGGGGAGGGGTAACTGGGATGGTTCACAGTTGGAGTAACTTATCCTAAAGCTACGGAATGGAGCTTTCTGGATTTGTGTTAAGGTAAACAAAGAATTGGACAGAATGAACAGCTCAGTCCTCTGGAGCTGTACTGTTCTCTAACTAGATCAGAGTGTATTTGCTATCAGTGCCTAAAGAAAGGAAAAAAATCCAAATAGCCCATTGGTTGTGCCCTCTAGTCCAAACATCTTCCAGATCCATGAGCAGGGCAAGGTCTTCTCCAACTCCACTGCACAGCACAGCAAAGCACAACAGCGTGTATCATTGTTGCATGTACAACAACATTTCGAGGCAGACCCCGGTTCAGAAAAGGCAGGAAGAAATCAATATGGACATGAGCTGCTTTCTTGCCCTTCTTATTCAACCCACCAAGAAATGGCAAACCACGACAGCATGCACCTGGGTCAGGCATGCAGGAAGACCAAGACAAACAAGCTGAAAAGTACCTCGGAAGTCACCTTGCAAGACAGTAACTTAGAGGTGTACTGGCAGAGAGGGAAAAGACCAGGGTTAGTACATGGCAGAGACACACTCACAGAACACCCCCGAGCTGGGAATCGGCACCATGCCGGGGGCAGACAGGAGGGGAAGTAACACCAGGAGACCATTACACACCCACGCCAAGATCTGCTTCATCTGATATTAGTTTATTTAAAAGCCTGTATCTTGTGGAGCAAGTAGATACTCTATTATTCCTTAATAGAAATATCAGATAAGCCATACTTTGTTAATTCAAGATTTGTTGCTTCCATTTTCTGCACTTTGAATTAACAAGATTCTCCTTGACCCCCACCTCCGCCGTAGGCAACCAGCTGTCCACCAGCAAGTCCTTGACAGCCATTTTGGATTTGCCAGAATCTGTAGCCTTTTCCTCTTGCTGTAGGCTTCTCTCAACCCCAAAGCTGTCGTGGAGCCTGTTGTCTCATGAAAAGAAGACCCTAACCACAGATGGGAGTTGGTTCGAATGCAAGCCTTGTGGAGATAGATTCTTGGAAGCTGATCTAAGGATGGCACTGCCTAGGGAGACCATGCGGCCTCCTTCAGCACTACCTCGGGGGCCCCGGATAAGTTCCTAAGAGTCGGGTGATCATTTAGGAACTAAAATGATCCCTTAGTTCCTATAGTAGACTAAAAGTCACGACAAGAAAAGCTCAGAAAAAAATGTCCTGGCTATGGGAAATGAGATAGAAGGATCAACTTCGGACAGCCCCCTCCAGAATTGTGGCAATGACCTTGCATTTACACGGTGTTGGACACTGGGGGCACTGACTGGGTTTTGGCATCGGTAACCAGAGACTGGTTAGGTGGGAACATATGTCCGTGATCCCTGACTGCTTCTTGCATGTAGCACTTAAAATACAGTTCTGGAATGATCAGGTTGATGACTGGGAGCTGATGAATTTGGAGCTCTCTTCTTCTTTGCACCTTCCCAGAGTGGGAGAAACCCAAGAGAAAGTTGGGGAGCACAAAGCATCATTGATTGTGGCTGAGTTTCCCATAAAGCCTGGGGTGTGGGGGCTCTGGAGGCAGGCAGGCCTCCTTTACCCACTCAGTCAGAGTCCAGCCACAGTTCCCAAAGGGTGTCCTTGTCTGGAGGGAAATGTGTGCCAGGAATTCGTAGAAAAGTAGTAACTGCTAGCCCCTGGCTTTGCCGTAACCCGGGGAAATTGATGAGATCTTCTCTTATTCCAAAGTCTGGTAGGAATGGCTGAAAGACCTCTCAGTAACTATTCTTGGAGTGAGAGAGAGAAAGAGAGAACACAGGAAAAACCCACCAAGAGCAGATCCTGTGCTATCAGTGAGGATGGGGTTAAAAGCCCAACGGGCCTGAATTTGGGCTCAGGCCAGCATCTCTTCAACTGAGAAAGGGAAAGCAAATCCACTCACAAGTTCAAGAGCATCACTGACTCAAGGACTCATTGTCTTCTGCGGCTCAGGTTAGATTAGGAGTCCAACTGGCCAGAAAAACACCGTTGCCTTAATATCCTTCTTCTGCAAGGCACCAAGAAATCCTTCAGGAAGCTATGATTCATCAGTCCCTCATCAGTTGCATGACTGACCAGAGATGGCAACAGGCCCAGATAAGCGGACATTTCCACATAAGAAAACATTTCCAAGTAAGAGAAGCCCACAGTAAGAGCAGGACTGCTGCATCTGGGTGTGCAGTGTGTGCACTGCACAAAAGCACCAGGCTGAGGGGATTGATGGGGTTGAAGCTCAATGCCCCCATGCCACTCACCAACTGTGTGGCTGGTGCAAGGCCACACCCTCACAGAGTTTTGAAAAAGGGTGCCTTTTTCTAATTCTCACAAAAGCCCTGTATAGGCCGGTAAACAGCATGGGGTAAGGAGATAGGGTTGGGGATAGCAACCCTCCTTACAGAAAAATTGGCTGAGGAGTCTGTTAATAAGCGGGGCCTGGCCGAAGTCTTGAGCTTGGAGACACTCGCTAGTGACCAAGCCACGCAGAACAAGGAAGCCAGCCAGTTACTCTATTTTGTTTTTAGGTCTGCCTTCTCCTTCGGAAGCACAGAACATAATTATTTTCATTCTATTCAGAAAGACCTTGCTACTTTCTATGGGCAAACACATGGTTGGGTCCTGATCTTGTGTGAGGGACTTTTAAGTACCACCAAGTGACTTTTTGGAAGGAATGTTGGCAGGTGGAGGTGCCAGGGCGACACCAGACCCAGGTGAGCCATGTGAAGCTCTTAAAGGGTGGAGAATCTAAGAAGCCACAATTGACCCTGGGATCGGAGAATGAGAATGGAGCCAGGAGAACAGAACTAGCAGCTTCTGGGGCAGGGGAACCAGTTAGACAACTGAAGCATGAAGCAATCCATCTGCTCCCTGTTATTATCCTTCGAGAAGAGAAACAATTAGATGAGAGACTAATGGATGATCCAAGAAAAAATGAAGGCCTGTGCATCCCTACAGGTAAACTTCAACACATTCCCCAGTGATTGACACAGATACAATAGAAAGATCTCCTGAATCAAAAGAGCGAAGAGGGAGGGAAACGCGACTCTGAAATAAAGTGAAATTATCATCTGGCTGATGATCACAAATTTGCTTTAGAAGAAATCTGAGTATGCATTTGCATATTTGGGTCTTACAAGAGGAGTTAGTGGACTGGAGAGATTTTGTTCTGTTCCTAAAAGTTTGCAACAGCAACAGACTTGATCCTCTTGTAATATCATTAACAGGACAAAACACTTAGCCTTGAATGCGAGAGCTGGGGATATTAACAGCTTGGTTAGTTATTAGGTTTCTCCCTTCCTAAATGTTTATTTACTGGAGAAAAATGGAGACAGGAGGCTGACACTTCGTTGTATAAGTGATGGGCCAACCATTTATTAAAAGGCTGATTCCAAGCAGCCTCCTCAATGCAAAGGGGGAGTCCAACCCGGTTGGAGGAGGGTCAGAGTTTGGGCAAAGGAGGCTTCCAGCCTCTGCCTATGAAATGGGGAAGGGTGGGCTCTTTACTTGTGTGTGTAGTATTTTCCTCTAACATCTGCACTTCAATACAAAGGGCATACACAAGAGATACGGAGAGTGTGCTTCCAAAACGCTCGCGTGGGTCACACGCAAGGTGGCGACCTTTGTCCTTCCTCCTCCACACCAGAATGAGAGGGGTCCACTCAGCTAACTTCCACCAAAGCTGCTGATGTGTGGTGTGGAATCATCGGAGAAAAGAAGCAAGCCTCGCAGAGCACTAAGCTTCAGGACGGTCCCAGGCTCCAGAAAATACCTAAAGGTAAACTGCATGTTTTCAGTGGGGCTGCAAAGGAGGGGTGGCTAAAGGGACTCGGTGCGCGGGAGAAATTCTAAGAGCTTAGGAGGACCCACAGCCATGGAAATGTCTGCAGTAGCCACCGAGGGCCATGGCCCAGGCCACTGTGCAATACAGGGAATAGCCCAGAATGCCCCAGCCTGACGGAGTAGCTGAGTCAGTATTCCAAGCAGTTTAGGTGCAAAGCCAAGAGAGAGCAAGTGAGTTGTCCAGCTGCTATCAATGTGTTTGCTTTCGTGCTTTCTTTACCGCTAAATATTTTGCAAGCAACCCTCAGTACCTGGCTTCAACTCCAGAAATCCTTTAACTTAGCCAATGAGGATAGGAAAGGCAGTAAGTCAGCGTGGAATTCCTACTGTGAGCCCCGGAGTACTCAAGTTTAAGGTGACCAAATAATTTATCATCCAAACTGGGGCACTTTTAAGAGGGAAAGGGGATGCATTAATAATGACACCAGGACAGGACTGACCCAAGAAAACTGGGTAGTATCCTCAACAGACCCAAGCTATTTGTGACCTAAGTATAACGGTGGGGGAGGTGCGGCAAGAAGACACTGAGGCCAGCAGTCTCCTAGGAGGTTGGCATGGAACCCTGAGGCTGATCCCCAGGCTCCTGGCTGTGCAGGCTGTGTGGAACAATGGCTCTTAAGTCTCTTGCTGGAGAAAGAAACCACAGAGCAGATGACTTCCTTCATGGTTAATGTGAATGTCATGTGCAAAGTTATCCGGGTTGAGGGTAGCCGGGTAGCCATGTGGTTTTTAACTGTCACTTTAACTGCCTCTCTCCTGCCAAACTGTACACACAGCTTAACAGCCCCAAACGCACTTAGTCTTTGGAGCACTGTGTAACATTTAAAGGGATTGCCCGGAGTAGACGTTGAAGGAATGGCATCGTGACGGTTCTTGAGAGAAATCAAATCTCTACAGGGCAGGCCAGCGAGGGCAGAAACCAGCTCCCTGGCGTGGGGATGATTTCTGGGTGTTTATGTCCTTCTTTCCATGTTGTCCTTATATGTTGGACACATCAGTCATCTCATGCACCAGCCTTGCCAGCTGGCTCAAACTATACTTGGCAGCAAAAGGAGCTGCTCCTTGCATGATCGTTTTGGAGAAACAAGGCAAAAACCCAAACCCGACTCTAGGCATGTTAAACCACACATTTGAAAATTGGTTTTGGAACCACGATGCTGGTCAGACAAACACATACACATCGTGCCTGAACTGGAATACCGTCCGCCACGCTGACATTCGCCCTCGGAGAAGTGAAAGAGGAAAGGAGGAAAAACTTACACTACTATCATCCATTCTCTCGCGCCTTTTAGATTTGTGTGTCTCATAGTCTTCCATGAGGGTCTGCATCAGATTCTTGGGCCGCTGGGATCCGGCAGCCTCTTCGGGGGCTAAGTCAGGCTGCAAGCTGGGGCCTTCAGGTGTGGGGGATGGAGGAGGTTTGACTTTCTCTATTTTCCCTGAAACAACACGAAGAGAACACCCCTTCTAAGCTCGTCTGCTCATGACTGCTTTCAGAAAGAAGAGAAAACCGGCAAAAACTCAACCAACCTCTGACACAGAGAGAGTGGTACCAGATGATGGTTAAGCGCAGGTCATTTTATTACAGGGAGCAAAGCACTTAAGGATAATGTCACAAACCCATCCAACAAAGACCTCAAGGACACCAGTGTTAAGTCAGTTAGACCAAAGAGGCCTGTCAAGCACTTTGCAAACATATGTTAGACAGACAGACAGACAGACAGACACTGGCTTCAGTTGTTGGGGGACATGTATTCTATTACAGATCCTAGAATTAGACTGTCAGAGGTGGTGGTCCCTTTGAGCCTTAGAGACCCACTTCTTACAGACGAGAAAACTGAGGTTCTGCAAAGGGAAGACTGTGCTGAGGTCACCAGGGGCCAGCAATGGTACCCAGGTCTCCTGGTTTCCTTACCAAGTTCTTTCCTCTCTATCAGAGGCCACCAATCATCAGCTGACCCGCTCAGGCTTTTTGCACGGACAGCACAGTGCTGTAAAACCTTTGAACGTGAACGAGGCTTGTTCTTGCCAAGTCACCCCATTCTTACACTAGCCAGCTTCATTCTTTACCTTACCTGCCAGGGTCCGGAAAGCATTTGGGTTTGAGATCCCTAGACTTTAAGGAATAAACGCCAACAAAGGCAGCTTCAGTGTTGTAGAAAAGGTGTGTACCAGACTGGGAAAAAGTGAGATGTTAGCTTCTGAAATGCCCTACAGGAATTCTCAGGAAAAGATCAGGTCAATAATAACCGTGGTGTTGTGACTCTCGGCGCTTTCCCTAAAACCACCTGCATCCTTCCCTTTTGGGAAATGCCTGGCCTGGGTTCTGGCCCATCAAGGGGTGGGTTTGATTGCCACAGAGTGCCAAATGCACCTCCGAGACGTACCTTTGGGGGAACAGTCATGATTTTTCCAACTATGCCCTTTGTGGGAGACAAAGGTTCTGCAAAAACAGAATGAGGAGAAACACACCAAAAAATGAGACCATTCAAGTCCAAAAGATTGGAAACTGCCAAGGGGAGATTAAAGGTCCATTTGACCCCTTCCAGTCCCAAGCTGAAGGTCACTCATCTTTCTTCGTCTTACTCCCGTGACTTCGACCTTGGCAACCACCCGATGTAGCTGGAATCACAAGGGAGCCTGGGGTCTGTGTCTCTATGTGGGCTGCTACAGCCCTTTTCTGGGTATAGCTCCTTTGGATGGGAGTTGGACATCCCCCTAGAGTTTAGAAAACCCAAGTTTTAATTCCTGCTCTTCCACGAACTAAATTCCACATGGTTGAGTATAGACAATCATTTAATGTTCCCCCTTTAAACTTAGGCTGATCACTTAAGTTCTCCAAGCTTCAACCTCCCTAGCTATAAAGTGAGAGTTTTGGAAGAACCTGTCTTTGAGGTCTCTTCTAACTCAAACATTTTGCTATTTTATCAAATACATTTAGCAGGAAGATCGACCCTTATTGGTTAAAAAAAAGCATATGGTCATCATATTTGGCAATTAGGTGGGAAGTCGTTTTTAATACACAGAACAGGGCATTCCATCTGCAGGAGTCATTATTGCATTAGTAACAGTGAAACTCATTGCCTTGACCCTAAATTACCCAGATCATTAAAAAAAAATCTTTTGATATTAACAGT
This sequence comes from Equus asinus, assembly GCF_041296235.1. Classification (NCBI taxonomy): domain Eukaryota; kingdom Metazoa; phylum Chordata; class Mammalia; order Perissodactyla; family Equidae; genus Equus; species Equus asinus. The sequence goes on from NC_091799.1 coordinate 34,001,777, forward strand.
AAGGTAATAAATATTTCAAAGCCCCCGTATTCACTAGAAATAGTTTCTATTTTTTCTTATGGAAATTAGGGAGTGCTATAATGACTCCTATACACCCATCAACTATATTAAACATTTATCAAGATTTTACCACACCTGCTCCATCTATCCATCTATTCTTCCTCCCTCCCGTCCTTCCTTCTTAATACTGAAATATTTTAAGCAATCCCAGGCCTCAAGGAATATCACCTCTGCATACTTAATACGTATCTCTAAATATTCAGATGGACTTTTTAAACAAAGGTTTGAGAAACAATATAGGACAGCGGGGAGCATGCCAGCCCTGGAGCCAGCCTGCCTGAGTTGGAATCCACGACTTAGCAGCTAAATAACCTTCAGCAAGTTACTCACTGTTTTCCTATCTCAGTGTCCTCATCTGCAAAATGGGTATGATGATAGAGCTATCCACCTCAGACAGTTGGTATAGGGACTAAGTTAGCATTTATAAAGTTAATATTTAGAACTACAAGCATCCAATCAATCTAGTTACTACTTATTTGGAATCTCAAAGAATAATAGGTCTGTAGAGTGAGGAGGAGCAATTTCATGGGTATTCTGCATAAAATTTTCACAACTCTTCTAGAAGTAGAAATAGACACCTAACTGCCGGGTAGATCATTTTCCAATTGGCCTCTCAGGTGTCCAAATCATCTCCCACAGCCGCTCCTCCATCATTAAACTTCTAGAAAGCACAGTCTCCGTTCATTGCCTCAACTCTCATCCTTTCCCACATACCACAGTGGGACCCCTGAGTCATAGTACCTTATTCACACTGCTGTGAAAGCCTTTTTCACGTACTGATTTGTATCATATCTGGTTGTTTAAGCTTCTCTTCTCAGTTAAGCTATGAAGTCACTGGAGGATAGAAACCATTTCAATCGTCTATAAACCCCTTAATTCATTTGAATATAAACTCCATTAAGGCAGGACCTTGTCTGTCCTGGTTACTGCTGGATCCCAGCACCAACTGTGGTATTTGGCACAAGGTAGGAGTTCAAGTTTGTTGAATGAACCGGTAAGTATACTATGAAATATACATGGCAGCCACTTATCAAATGCTTATGCATTGGGACAGAATTCTCAATAGAGAATCTGAGGGAAGAGTTTAAATGTCTTCATTAAAATGCATGAAATAAAACAACCTTGGTCTACAGGGTCATTAGACCATGGAGACTCAGATGCTAATGCCAGCCCAAGTTACATTAGCTAGTAACAATCAGAGTTAGGTCTGGTCTGGAACCCAAATCAAGTTGATTATGGCTAAATTATGTGATGGGACATATGCTGAAAGAGAAGTTTAAAGAAGGCAAAGGGTTGCTACAAAGAAGTGGTCAATCATTAAACATGGAAGACATTTCCCGCTTATTTCTTAATATTCCAGCAAAATGAAACCCATCCCTGGAGCGAGTTTGACCGGTTACAGCCACTAGAGGTCAGAGGAGTAACAGGAAAGAAAGATGGGCTTAGCAGGTCTGGAGCAGACACTTCTAAAAAGGAGGGGACTGAGAGGTCTTTGAGGTAACAGGAGGTTTCAGATAATCAAGCCCACCTCCGAGCCTCAGGAGAAGTTGTCACAGGTCCCCGGAGGAAGGAGACGCCACGACCCATCCCAGGACTTCTGGCCTTCGGTCTGCTTGGTATCAGGGAAGTCAGCTTGGTCTAGCTTCTCTGCTGGGCCCCGTGATCTCGAACCATCCTCCCCAGGGCTCCAGTATGGTTCAAACCATGCCCTGGAATTCTATGCACCAACTTAGGAATCACACAGACTGCCAAAAGGCTAGAGAGGGGCATGTTCCACACCCAACATCTTCCTCAGAAGGCCCTGGGTTGCAGCCAATGGTCCTCTAGATTAGGATGGTGGAAAAACTTCTAATGTTCTAATGCTCTTCCCCAGTGTAGACACTGTAGACATCCCCATTGTTTGGGCTTCGGGGATCATCACATGAATGTGATGCAAATGGTCTGTGCCTCAGGCCTGGGAAGTCATCTCATCCTTGTCTGTGGCCCTGTAAGACCCTTGAAATTCCTTGACCTTGAGGACATACCCCATAAAACTCCCCAAATGGTGAAGGTTACCTTTGCTGCTCATCGGCCTGCGTCTCACCCAGCACTTCCCTAGTACTCCCAGGTTCCATCCCCACTGGTCCCATCGACAGTTGCCTTCATTGATGTTTATTCTCCTGGTGAATGACTGAATAGCTGATGATAGCTGAAAGTGGCCTCTAGTTTCAATGATAAGCATCCTGCCATCTAGTTTCTTGCCTAGGCTGAACACTCTACAGAATAATTCTCTGGAAAGACCCCAGTCACTGTCCCTGGGAAACGCCATGAGCAGAAAGTGCATGCAGACCTGTGTTGGTCTTGGCCAAAGGCTGGTACCTGACCTTTATAGAGCAGAGAGCGGGTGCCACGTGAGCTCTGTGACCGACATAAGGAACCAACAGAAAAAGCCAGACTGGAATTCTGAGTGGAAGGTAGAAAACATTCTTGAGTTTACTTCATTAATACCTTTTTGTTCAAACTATTCCATTTAGAGTAATTTTAGACTTACTTTTAAAGGTGTGTGAGGGTAAGCAACTTCACTTGGCTGGGATGATTCTAAAGCTGTTTCTAAAATTATGTCCTGGGGCCAGCCCCATGGCCTGCTGGTTAAGTTCGGCATGTTCCACTTTGGTGGCCTGGGTTCATGGGTTTGGATCCCAGGTGTGGACCTACACCACTTGTCAGCCATGCTGTGACGGCAACCCACATACAAAATAGAGAAAGACTGGCACAGATGTTAGCTCAGGACTGATCTTCCTCAAACAGAAAAAGAGGAAGATTGGCAGCAGATCTTAGCTCAGGGTGAATCTTCCTCAGAAAAAAGCATACTAAAATTGTGTCCTATTACCTTAGCTTTGTAAGATGGTACTCAACGCTGCAAACAAAGTCACTGGTCACATAAGCTTGGGCGACACTGGATTAAAGAAAGCTTTAAAAAAGAAAAAGGAGATGGATTTCTTTACCAGAGAACTTCCCTAAGGTTTTAGTGCTAACAGGATTGTGAATCTCTGATTCAGGGATGGGTGTTCAGCATTTCTCAAATTTATCTAACCAGAGAAACTCACTTCATAGGATCCCTGTTCAATCACAAGGAAAACAATTTGGGAACTACTGTTCCCTAGTGTATACTACTTAACCAGCTCCCAAGGAACTTTCGGGTAAAAGCTCAGCAAATAATTAAGTATGGGTACAAAGCTTATGTACAAGAATTTTCACGATCATATTTTCCTATAAGGATACATGTGGAAACAGCCAAGATATCTGACTATAGGAGAAGGGCTACATTAGTTATGGCTCATTCAGATGATGGAGTATTTATTTAGCCATTGCAAATCATCTTTTATTTTTGTCTCTCAAATTTAGAGGAACAAAGTCATGGGAAAATATTCAAAAAGCTTTAAGAGAAAAAGCAGGTTACAAAAGCAGATGTATAGCACTTCGTTAAGATGCAGGCTCCAGGGCCAGACTGCCTGGTTCAAATCATGGTCTGCCACTTATTATTGGTGGGAAAGAAAGCAAAAGAGTATGCACGACACGTGGTAGAAACCCAGTTGATCTAAGATGACCAGTCTTGTGGTGGCAGAATAATGGCGTCCACAAAGATGTCTAAGTCTTAACCTCCCAAACCTGTGAATAATGTTGCCTTATATGGCAAAAGGACTTTGAAAGGGTGATTAAGCTAAGGACTTTGAGATGGGAAGGGTATTCTGGATTACCCAGTTGGGCTGGATGTAATCACAAGCATCCTTATAACAGGGAAGCAGGAGGGTCAGAGAGAGACAGAGATTTAGAGATGCTACCCTGCTCGCTTGGAAGATGGAGAAAGCGGCGACAAGCCAAGGAATGCAAGTGGCCTGCAGAACTGGAAAAAGGAAGGAGATGGACTCTCCCTTAGAGCCCCCAGAAGGAGTACGGACCTGCTAACACCTTGATTTTAGCTCAGAAAAAAGACACTACCTTAGTTTGTCTGAGCCAGTATAACAAAATACCGTGGACTGGCTACCTTAAGCAACAAAACTACTTTCTCACAGTTCTGGAGGCTGGAAGACTGAGATCAGGGTGCCAGCATTGCTGGGTTCTGGTGACACCGCCCTCCTGTCATTCAGACGGCCGCCTTCTCGCTGTGTCCTCACAAGAGAGAGCTCTTGTTATAAGGGCACTAATCCCATTGTGAGGGCCTCACCCTCATGACCTTATCTAACCCCGATCACCTCCCAAAGGCCCATCTCCAAACACCATCACATTGGGGGTTAGCGCTTTAACATACACATTTTAGGGGGACACAATTCAGTCCATAGTTGACAAATGACAGGCTTCTGATCTCTAGAACTATAAGATAATAAATTTGTGTTATTTTAAGCCACTATAGTTATGGTAATTTGTCACAGTGGTGATAGGAAACTAATACAAATATAAACTCAATATTATCTTCCATGCGTGCATGGAGAAAAACTAGGCAGGCAATGGTTAAGATTATGAGTTACTTTTATTTTTACATTTATTCTTCATTTTCCAATTTCTTCTACAATGAGTATGAATTAATTTTAAAATATAAAACAGGGCCGGCCCAGTGGCACAGCGGTTAAGTTTGCATGTTCCGCTTCTCGGTGGCCTGGGGTTCGCCGGTTTGGATCCCGGGTGTGCACATGGCACCACTTGGCACACCATGCTGTGGTAGGCGTCCCACATATAACGTAGAGGAAGATGGGCATGGATGTTAGCTCAGGGCCAGTCTTCCTCAGAAAAAAGAGGAGGATTGGCAGTAGTTAGCTCAGGGCTAATCTTCCTCAAAAAATTAATTAATTAATTAATTAATTAATAATAAAACAAACCAGAAAAATTTGAGCATTATTAGCCATGCTGAGAAAAGTAGACAAAGCTGCTTACTTTAACCTTTGCAGACTAGGCAGATCCACAAGCTTTTCTACCTCCCCAGGCCGTACCCACTCAGGGGAGCTGACAGCTGACACCTCCCCAGGGCCTCAGAGAAGCAGGTCTGCCAACAGTGGCACTCGCAGGCATTGTGAGCATTGTGAGGCAGACGAAGGAGCGGAGGGGGCAGCAGAATTTCACTGCGAATCAGTAAACGCTGTCTCCCATCATGAGTGGAAGAGAAAACTAGGAAACATGAATTTGCATTTCCTGTTTATTTATCATAAATAGTTAAACCACTTTCTGGAACAGAGAAAGCAAGGCATGCCTTGGCTGCACTTCTGGATTTTCCAAGCAAGATAGATTTCCCCTGGCATCTGTGACAGGCTGTGCTGACAGTGGGGGCAGAGAAAAAAAATCTGAAATTCCTCCTGCCCAAGGGAACCCGAACAAGGTCCTCAGTACACAGCTGTTGCCATCCTTGAGAGCCAAAACTCTCCTTCTGTAGGAAGAGGACTAACTTCTCAAAAGCCAAGAATGTGGATTCCAGAAGTGTAGAAAATTATTTTGATCAAACATTATGATTTTGGTGGTTATCGTATTCCATATACATGGTGTCTGAGGTCTTAAAAATCAAAGATCCTTTATTTCTACATTTCTCAAAAGAAAAGAAAGAGCCATCACCCACTCTTATTTAAAATCCAAACTGAACAAAGACGCCCACCCCATGACATGCCTTGCCCGGGCCTCCTTCAATGACCTCCTTTCTTCACGCAGCTCTGGGATGAGGTTGCAACCATCTAAAACGACTCACAGTCCACCAGAAAGAAATGAGCTCAGACTTGCATTTTCAGTTTCATTTCCTCCCAGTAAGAGGGAATATACCCTGCCTGTCAGATCCAGAGTGTATGGGCTTGGGTGGTTCCAGCTGTGACCCCCACACAAGAGCTGGTCCCTGGTCCTTTCAGCTCCTTCTTTGACGGCCCCAGAGGTGGGAGAATGTGATGATATGAACCTTCAGATTATAAACCTAGCTCAGAAATGAGAAATACTTCTGTCTGGCGAAACAAGCCTGAGAAACTTCAGAATATCATTTCTTCAAGGTAGGTCAGGGTGTTGGATAAGTTGCTGATATTGGCTCATTCCTCCTAAGGGACCAGAAGATGAAAACTCAAGAAGAAAAGAGCTCTGTTTCTCCAGGAGAAGCATAGTTTAAGACCAAAAAAAAAAAAAATGTAATTAAAATGGTAAGAAGAAAAATCACAGTGTAAGTAACAATTTCCCCACCAAGATCTTCTCGTTAAACACATTTCAACCAACACGGTGAGCTTGGCCGTATGAAGGTTACTCCCCAAAAGGAAGTACTTTTATGGGAATACTTGTAATTTTATTGTCACCCAAAATGCCTAATGATGGACTCTGAGTTTTGAAATCATAGCTGACTTTTGAAAACTAATTCTTGAACTCATATTTTATAAGAAACTTTAATTCTAGGGAAGTAACTATGAAAAAGTCCAAAGTAGGAATAGAAAGCAAATTTATAATGCATGTTCTGCCTTTTTTGTCAGGGTCACAGCAGCTACAGAAAGGTGACTCATAAGGAATTCTGTTAAGTTTCCTAGGCCTTTTCTTAAAACATAACAGTAACTGTAATAACAACAACAACAACTCTTATTGGGAGCCTTTTGTTGTACTAGGCACTGTCCTGACTTATTGATGAGAATGGTATTATTTTATTGCCATTTTACTGGCGAGAAAACTGAGGTTTCTAGAGGTGAAGTAAATTGGTCACTCAGCTAGCAAGCAGTAGGGTCAGGATTTGAATCCAGAGAAGGGACTGTCACATTTAGGCACAGAATTATCCTTGACCAGCTTTTTTACATAGGGTGTGAATTTATATTTGAGTAATGAGAAATCAAAGACTGGGAATGCCTACGATATCAGATGCATACAAATTTGGGGAAATCTTAGACATTTACATTCAAGGTCACGAGAAATAAAATACATGAAATATAAATGTATTCTTTAGTGCTCTACTGGCACCAAAGAATGTGTCCTGCACATTCTCCCCACCATTATCCCTAGTTCCTCCACCCTTTAAGTAGTTGCTTATTCACAAAGATGAAATGGATCTGAAATGCCAATCTCCTTAGGGAAGGAAGTACACAGCAAGTCACCACAGCTGGTAAAAGACACAGTCATAGCCTGCCCTGAACTCTAGCAGTCCGAGGGGACATCCTGCTCCCAGGCCTGGCTTTGATTAGCTCACATTTTTTACCAGGCGTAGAGCAGAGCTCTTACAAGAATTAGGTCCTTTGATTCATCTTTTCTTTCTTGGCTCAAGACTGCATCTTTCTTTGCATGTGGTTGAGTCTGATTTTTTGGAAACCACTCTCCTAACTTGGAGCATGGAGTAGCCAGACAGGGTTAAAGAGGAAGCAGCAAGGACACCATGTGGTGTCCCCAGCAAGGCTTGATCACCACCGGGAGCCAACCCAGACACCCTGGGCATAACAGAAGACCCAGCACAATTAGCCGTGACAGCAGAACCTGCTTACAGAAGAGAATTAAACTGCTAGGAAATATGATGCTTTTTCCAAAGTCCTACTTCCCAGCAACCACAGGCTTGTCACAGAAGAAAGACTGGAGTCTATATCTTCTCAGGGGTGAGGCTGACATGTTGAACCATGGCAGTTGCTCTTTTCAAACTATTGAAGGGGATGTCCAAAAAGAACTTTGAATTCTGTACTTTGAGATGTCCTGATTTCATTTCAGACCTTCACCCCCCCACCAAACACAGCTTCAACCTAGCCTTTTCTTACCAATTCTTTCCCAAATGGCATGCATTTTAAAAAATGAACATATTTTGCTAAGTTCAGATAAAATACCAGGAAGTTCTGATCCAAGGCAGAAGGACTGAGCTTAAAGAGCAAAAAGGAACAGCAGAGAGAAGCCACGGTGCTCCATACCACCAGTCAACTAATGTGGTGGGCTGGGGCCCCACTCTGCCAGATGTGTTCACTTAATGGAGTGAACACACATCCCTGCTCGTCCTCAAATTAAGAAATTGACTCCCTGTGTGAGTAGCCAGTTCTTTCAAAGATTTCAAGGAACGAGGCTATTTCTGGAGTCAATGACTGAGCTTCTTCCTAGGGAAAGAACCCTCAGAAAGCTCTCACAGGAGCAGCCAGGCTAGACAGCTGACAGGGACCATGCTAGTCCCTCCGCCATCTGCTCGGATCCTTGCACAGCACCAGTAGCTCTGCCTCTTGTAATTTGGAGCATTGGAATTAAGTTCTGAAAGCACAAAGGAAGCACTCTGGGTCACTAGGGTAGCACAGTCTCATGGCCTCTGGGAGCAAACTCATCTACCCGGAAGCCATTAGGGGCAGAGGATTCCAGAGCTATGGAGGTTCAAAAAGAAGGGGCAAGAAGGACCCAAGAAAATGCAGGGGTCAGGCCCGAGATTGGGAGAGAGCAGAGGGAGACAGCTCAATCACCGGAGGGTGGAGCAGGGAGCTGTTACTACACACCTCCCAGACCTCAAGGGCAGAGGGACAGCAGAGGGTAAGAAAGGGTGTAGACAGAATATGGACTTTGGAGTCAAATGAGCCTGGGTTTGAACTTGGCTCTCTCACTTCCAAGCTGAGTGACCTTGGGCAAGTTAGCTAATCTTTCTGGGCTCCGGTGTTAATTCTTTGAAAAGGGAATAATATTACAGGTCCATGATCCCTTATGCACAATTCCAAAATCTAAAAAAAGCTTTGAAAATCCAGTTTTTTCATAACTTGTTTGGCAACAAAACCTGATGTGACCAGCATGAGGCTCTTCTCAGTCTGTCTTTATCCCACTTAATGTAACTAACTCTTCCTAACTTTTACAGCAGAAATATAACTTGATAACAGATGCTCCTCCACTGGGTGTGTTAGACAATACTATATGCATTGCATTGCTTTTCCAAATGGTAGTATATACACTGTATGACTTTTCTAAAATCAGAAAAATTCTGAATTTATCTGGCCTCCAGGGTTTGGACAATTCGTACTACATCTTAGAGCGCTGGATTAAATGAGAAAATGTGTGTGAAATGACTAGTATAGTACACAGCTTTAAGGTCTTGGTAAGTTATAGCTACCATGATTAGGCTTGTGTCACCAAAGAATGTTCAGGAAATACGATAGTAGACATAACCCTCTGTAGGCTGCTCCACATTAAGCTTTAGTATCTCACACAGCCAGCTGGGCCCCTCACAAGTTGCACAATCTGTCTGCCTGCAGGAAAGGGAGGCACTGTACAGTTCTGAAGGAGAGCCCCCTGTTACCTGGGCCTGTGGGGGAACCCTTCCATCAGCTGCCGACACAAGGTCTTTTGTGGAACAATGAGGGCATCTCAAGTGAGATTTGGCCTCATCCAGCTCTAACTTCGCATCAAACAAGCAGCCAAGCTCTGCTTCAGGAATATTGTGCTGAGTAAATATTTTTTCTGTCTAGGGCTTTTTTTTGTGACATTTGAAGATAACGAAGGGGAAAGCAAAAAGACCCAGTCAGTAATCTTTACCATCATGTAACGACCATCTCACGCACAATCTTAATCTAAACTGACAACAGAAGTCGAAACTCCTTGGAAATTTTATTTGTATAAGATGTATAACTGTCACCTCTTTCCACATATTCAAAGATATGAAGAGACACTCCAAGTGATGGAACTCAGTATCCACACCTTTTCCTTCACCACTCTCCGTAACGTCCCACTGGACAAATTATCTGACTTAGTAGATCAGTTCAACACCTGGCACGAGAACAGAAACTATTTTTAAAAACTGAACTAGTCATCACCTAACTAACTGGGTTGCTCTGGCATGCCTAGAACTTGGAAGTGAAACCAGTATATCTTATAATAGACATGGGTACTAAAGTGAGAACATCCTTAATATGAAAAGACATTTGGAAAGGTCTTGAATTGTAACTTCAATAAAATGTTTGGGTTTTCCTCCCAAACTCACTCCTCAAGGGTGTTTTAAAGCACTGTGTGGGTTACACCTTCAAATTAGGCCTGCATACCTGCCAAAGTGCTTCCTTTATTCTCTACTTCTAAGTACCATCAACAGGAGGCACACATGTGTTCATTCTTGGGAGTATGGCCTCTCACGTAACACATGGGGCATTCAGCAAGATGGCGGCATGCCTTCAGAAGTGCTTGTCCAGAGGAAGAGCTCAAGAGAAGTTGGTGGCACAGACTCAGCAAAGCAGGAAGACTTTTAGTCCATCAATTCATGGATGAGGGCAGGACAGGTTGGAGATGTGTGGAGATAATTACCCCTTTGAACATCCTCACTGGCTTCCCACTGACCACAGAACAAAGTCAAAAATCTAAAACCTTTAACATGATTTACATAGCTCTTCACTGTCTAGCTCCAAATCAAATCTCTTTTCTTTTTTTTTAAATCTCTTCCTTTAACCCACTCTGACCCTATTTAAGGACCTCACATGTGCCAAGTTCTCTATTCCTTTTGGGCCTCTATAGGTGCCTTTCCTTCTGACTTGAACAATCTCCCCCACCCCCAGAACCCAACTTCTCCTCCTTTAGTTCAAAGTTTAGATGGTACTTTCCCAAGAAAGGAAGACTTCCCTTGTCCCCTCAGCGAGGTGGTCTTCCTTGCTCTGTGCTCCCACAGCTCTCCATGCTTCTCTGTCAGGAGATTGCCCCCTTTGTTTGATGTTTCTCTTACTGAACTGTAAGTTCCCTGAGGGCAGGAACTGTATCTGCCTTGTTCACCTCTGTTTGAAAACATTACACAAACTTTAAGTGGAACTTCTTTCTTTAAAAATCACATAAGAACCAATCAGATAAAGTTTCCAGATAATCTTCCCTAATAATTGGTCTTTGAAAATGACTCTATCCTTTTTAAAATAGAAACCCCATCATCCTCCATCTTTAAAAGGCAAAGAAACTAAAAGCAAAAGCAAGTATGTTTTCAACACCTGGAGAATCGTTGGAAAGAATTAGTAGATTTCTCTTTCCTTATCACATCTCGGCTCTCAATGGATTTTACTTGCCTTAAGGTTTTAGGGTGCCAGCATGTCACCAGCATAATTTCCACCAGAGGAGATGTTAAAAATTATATTTTTCACCACCTAATAGCAAATTGTCAATTTGAGTCATGCAACAAACCAGCTGAGTCACCTTTACTGGCATGAAATGTGGAGTAGGAACTTAGTAACATCTCTATTCACAAAACCAACACTGGAGCTAGCAGCTCTGACCCTGGCCGTGAATTGTCTGGTTTGGCTGCTCAGAATACTATGTCAGCCTCCTCCCTGATCACGAGCTGGGAGACTGGCTGGCTATGCAATACTCCAAACTTTACCAGGCATGGACAGAAAAAAATTGCATTTTTGCATTCGGTTTCTTTCAATCCACGTTGTACTTCTGGGAAGCCCTGCTACCTACTTTAAATGTTCTAGAGGTAAATGTGAAAGAAGAATTATCATGACTGTGTTGGGTGTGACCACCAGACTGGAACAGTACCCATACTTGCATGGATGAATGACCAGCTTATTAAAGGGGCAAAAGTCAATGCTATGAGGATGAGATACGGGGGAGGAGATAGGTTTTAGCTAGAGGGAAGTGCTGGAGAATCAGAACTGGGCTTCTGGGATGTGGAGGACAAACATCAGCCTGGTAGGGAAGACTAACAGACCATAGCAGGTCAGGGAACTAGGGGAAAGTGTTGAAATGTCTTAATTTCTTTTCATGTGCTAGAACTAAACTAGGTGGACAATATGGTGAGGGGTTCAACTAACAGGTGGAGTGAATGAAGGAAACTAAAAATATCCACTGAGCATATGCCCTTTAGAGAAGGCTCTATAATGAAATAATGCAAAGGGAGGGCTAGGTAGATGGAGCCAACTATAACTGATAGGAGAACCGTGGTAGCTGCCTGCCATGTGAGCAGAAGTTGCTGAGATGCCTACAGAGCCATTAGAGTCACCTACGTGCAAAGGAGGCTCCCCATGTTGGGCTGAATTTAAGTGGTATGAAAACTTTTCCTAGGCTACCACCCAGAATGCCCAGTGTGATCTCTGGGTCAAGCCAGCCCACAACAAGAATTTAAAGTGAACTTGACAACTCAGAATCTTTAGGAAAAGCCAACCAGTCACTGTTAAGCATGGACAAAAAAACCTCCCCTGAAAGTTTTCTTTGCCTCAAACACTCAGCTGGCCATTGCCCTGTGACCTGAAGGAATTAAAAACCATATCAAAAAAGTCACCGTGCTTTTCCTCTTCCTCCTCCCTTCCCTTTCCTTCCTGAACAATTTAGTCCAAAAGCCATTAGGTGGGGCTGAACAAATGGGTGCCTACAGTGGGGGTGGGAGGAGCCACAGTGGCCCAGAGTGGTGTGCTGGAGTCAGAACAGGGTGTGTAGGGGGGAGCAGTGGCCCAGGGCAGGGTATTGGAGTCCAAGTTGGGTAAGGAGGATGTTGGTGAAGGCGGACAGCAGTGGCCACCCAGATAGGGATGTTGGAGCCCATGTTTGGTGAGGAAAACAGGCGATTGTTTACATAAGGGGAGGGAGATTGATCAAATAATAAATATATTGAGGATAATAGGAACCAGGTATCTTGTTGTCAAGAAGGAGGTTATAAATATGGAAAGAGAGAAAATGAACCCTGTGGTATTTGATTAGAATTCAAGGTATTAGGTATTAGGATGAGCTGATGGTTTTCAAGATAGATGAATAGGTAGGGAGGTAGGGAGGTAAAGAGAGAGAGACAAAGAGAGAGAGAGAGAGAGTAGAGTGTTTATATATTCTCTCATTCCACCCAGTGAGAGTGCCTGGGAACAGTGACAATCCAATAGCAATGAGCACACCACGCACTCAGATCTTGGTTTCTAAATACCATTCTCCACTAACAGAAACAAAGGCTCTTTGGAGAAACGGCTGATTCCAGGGTTAGGAAAGTCTAAGATGAGAGTGGAACATCACATGGTGCCAGAGAGTGAGGACGTGCTCAAGAATAACAGGGACATGTCAAAAGAACACCGAAGCTAGCTTGATAGGACTCCCATGAGCTACGTCTGAACAAAGTTAGCATAAAAATAATAAAAAAGGGATTCTAACCCAGGGAATATAAGAGAAATCCATGAGACCATACTGACATAAAGAAACAAATGAAGAGATTTAAAGATTCATGAGTGGGATGAAGATAACATAGTACCAAAGTACCTCCGCAGAAAATATTTATTAATTACTACAGGAAAAAGTAACTTTACTGTGCCGAATCCTGGCAGACACTCTCTCAATCAAGTGATCAAAATTAGTATCATGTGAAACGGGTTAACACCTGTCCCTGTAATGGGACAAACTGACACCAAGTCCTACCTGACTGGATACGAGGAGGAGAACAAGCATCAGGTCTATGGTATTCCTACCAAAGATGCATAACCTGAATGTGATCATGCAAAAACAGCAGACAAACCCAAACTGAGGGACATGCTACAAAACTGGGGCTCATGGAGCAGCATGTTCTCAATTGACCCTCAAATGGCTGAGAATAAAAAACATATTTGTACCGTACCTGGGGACTTTTCTTTAGGTTTGAGATTATTTCAAAATTTAAAAATTAATAATGCCAAGAGTTACCTTGCGTCACCGTAGATTTGACGGAAGGCAAGTGTCAAGACGGCATCAAGATCTGGATGGACCAAGCTAAACACCAACAATTACATGTGAGGGTAATACTTCTTCAATGATCTCTGGTGAAGGACCAGTTTCTTCCCCTCAATCCATTGTGGACCAATACTTTTAAAAAACATGAAATCCACAATTGGATCTGAAAAACAATATCAAATTGCTACAAGAGTTTTCAAATGCCTCAATGTCTGTATCTATCTCAGCATGGACCAGGAACAAACAGTCATGGACTAGTGTGGACTACACTTTGAACAGCCCTTCTCTATGGTAGGATGAGCAGATCCCCAACTGCCATCACACACAAATGGGAAATAAAAAATATTGGTCTCGCTGTAATCTATAGTAATTGGATTGGTAACTGGTAATTACTGGTAGCTTCAGTAATTACTACTATAATTAACATCAACCATCTATCTAAAGTATTCAAGATAGGGACTGCTCAGGCAATGGGAGGGGATTAAAGACTTGCCTTTATGTATAGTAACCAACTTCTCTATATGAGGCACAGGACAAGAATGAGGAAGACCACTGCTGATTGCAAAGCAATTGCTTTGTCGTGATTTAAAGGAAGACAAACCCAATCATATAGAAGATGGACAAAAACATCTATGGGTCAATCTGCAACACCAGGTCATGACTGTCATTGCTGGGGAGGGATCCAGCATTCAGAAGGGCTTAGTAGGACACATCTCCCAAATCAGATGGGTTTGATTTAACTACAGATACTGATGGTCAAGCTACTGACTCCAACACATCCACACAGGGTCCACACAAACTGGGAGTGTGCTGCACACGACCCCTCCCTCCGCTAAGAGGCAGCTCCTTCAAATAAAAGAGAACAATTCTCTGTGCTAAACTAAGACCAGAGCAGAACGATCCTCTGCATGGAAATGGCAAACACAGTGCAGGCTCAAGGTTCTTTCAGAGGACACTGTGACACTCCTGTTGCACATCCCCAAATGCTGAAATCTTCACGCCAGTGTCCCCTGACACTTATTTCAGCCACACACAGAGAAGGCTCCACATTGAAACCTGTAAGCTAGAATCAACAACGTGATTTCTGCAGCATCTGTCTCCCGGCCGCGGCACCTCACTTACCTGGGGCGGTTTTATAGCATGGAGTTCGGGAGGGCAGCGATGGGGCGTTCTTTGCCCTGGGGCTCTGGGTACTCTGCAAGACTTGTCTCTGCCTCTTCAGCTCCTCTTCTCTTTCCTGGGCTGCTCGAATCTCTTCTTCAATCATGGACAAAGTCCGCTGCTTCCTTGACCTCAGCTTGAAGGGCCCAACCATCACATCAGATTCTTGAGTGGCCAGGAGCGAGGCCGTGCTTCTCAGCTCAGCTGCCTCCGAATACTTGCTGAAATAGCTCCCTTCTGGTCTGGTCTCCTCCATGTTTATTGGGCCACTGGGCTGCACTACTGTCAGCGGCTGGGAGGGCCCTCTTTCCCTGAGCGCTCTGTCTTCAGCAGGCAGAATCTTTGGTAATACATCCCTTTTCTCTTGAACGGGAGAGGACACTTGGGGTGGCTCAAACATGCTCTGAGCCTTCTCTGAGCTGGAAGCCCCAGACTCAGCTTCCTCTGGAGTTGCTTCAGGTCCCTGCTGTTCAGCTCCACCATTTATTTCAGACGCAGCTCTATCCACTTGCTCAGCTATGGCTTGTTGAATGGCATTCTGCACCAGGAGACCAGCCTGATATTCCAAGGGGTCGTCAACCGATGGAGAGTCTCCCAGCGTGGAACAAGGGGAATAGAAACCATGATCACTAAAAGACTTGGAGACACCTTCTCCCCGGCCCTCGGAGGGGTTGTCAGTTTGGGGAGTCTGGGGCAGAGAAAAATCAGCCAGGGAATTTTCCTGGAGGGCATTGGTTGTCTCATTGGAGGCCCCACTGTCACTGATGTTGTCCATGCTGAAATCATTGGACAGGGTCTCCAAGACAGTGGTATCCTGGGACCTTACCGACAACTCATCCAAACCAGAGTCCAGCTCCTCTTGGGTCAAAGAGACATTGACTGACCTTGAAAACTGATCCAAAATCCCAGCGTCATCATCCTTGACCACCGTGAGGACGGCCCGGGCACTCGTGAACTCTCCATCCTCTGCCCACAATTTGGATAAGGGCCCGCGTTTGGAGGGCTCACTATAGGGCCCTTCCTTCCCCTGAGGAGTTGCGCTGCCCTGGCCTCCTCCCGAAGACTGGGTCTCCATGGCACAGCTGGCTTTCTGCCCCTTGGCTGCCGATGTGCCATTGTCTTCTGAAGGTCCCCTGGCAGAAGCTGGTCTCGAGAGAGTCAGTGGCCTGTCTGAGTTGATGGACCCCAGAGGCCTGTAGAAGGGCTTGACAGAGAAGAGCCTGGGCGTACTCTGGCCCTTGGCTACTGTTTGCCTGGAATTCTCCATCAGCTGGAACTGTTTGCGAGCAGCAGAGAAATCTATCTGCTCCGTGACGATGTCCTCCTTCATGTTCTCAGTCATGCTCGAACGTTCACGAGAGGATGCAGGGGCTGGGCAGAGCTGTGGTGGGGGCTGCTGCTGCTGCTGCTGCTGCTGCTGCTGCTGCTGCTGTTGCTGTTGCATGAGCAACTGCTCCTGCTGCGCCCTTCTCTCCTTGCGCTCCTTGTACTTTTTGTGCGACTCCAGATGTTCCTCGTCCAGCTGCTCCTCGATGGTCTTTTCCTGGGGAGGATTCCACCATTTTGCTGCAATGCCAGGGTTCTTTTTCACGGCCTGGCTCCGGATGAGTTCTCTCCTTTCCTTTTCCAGCTCTAGCATCTCTTCTGAGGGCCTCACTTTTCTGACACAGTATTGTTCTTTCTCGCTCTCATCGTCCTCAAAGAGTTTGGAGGGCTTCTTGTCCTCATGGAAGGCACGTAGCTCAAACTTGGCTTCCTTCTTCAGCGTGGTGAGCGTGAACTCCCCATCTCGGGATGAACACCGGGAGCTGGTGGAGGAGCTGGGGCTCACGGGGGCCTGCAGGCTGTCCCCCAGCACATCTCTGGGCTGGTCAGGGGAGTGGCCATTTGCTCTTCCACCCTCTGCCATTGTGGCAGAGTTGCTTTTACTGAGCTCAATGTGAGGAAGTGCCTGCCTGCTAGCTGCTCTCTCAGTGGGTTCCGGCTGACTGGCTGTGTGGGCAGGTGGGCTTAAGCTGCCCACCAGGATGGCTGCTCCAGGCTCCGGGGAGGACGTGCCGTTGTAAGTTCCGTCCACAGCAGAATCACAGCAGTTGGCCTCCAGTACCTCGTCTAGATATCGGATCTCTCTGGCGACATCATTATCCAGAGATTCGTGGTGATCAGCGAGGAGGCCATTGTGCGGGGGCGAGTAGAAAGGCGAGGGGTGGTCAATGGAATGTAGGGTAGACGTGATTCCAGGAACACCTTTACATTCTGCAACAGAGACCTCAATTTCCATGTTTTTGTGGTCTGGGGGAAGAGAGCTGGGAGCAGGCTGCAGGGGGTTGGCACTGCAGCTGTCTCTCTCCCTTTTTAGCCGGATATCATCCTCAGAAAGCTGGGGGGGCTTCTGGAATAAAGAGAAAACAAGTCATGGTCAGATACTAAATGTCTTATGGATGTGAACCCTGGGAAATTAACTGATAACTAACTGGAAAGAAAATGGAAACAACAATGACAAGTTCTTCCGAATAGAGATTTCCCTTCCAATAATCCTTCACATATGGATTTTGTTGTTGTAATGGGGACCTAAACCTCTTGATTTTACAGATTCCATTTTGTTTACTGGGTGTCCAGGGAACTTTCAATAGATGCTAGTCCCATTTTTAAATTTAAACATTAAGTTAAGACTCCAATCATCTGAAGACATTGCTCAAATATCTCCTAAAGTGGAAGAGACTTCCAATGTACCAGAATCTTCCAAAATACTTCGTAGCAAACTACTGCAGGAATGTAATAGGACTATTTGTGTGGCCCTGACTATAAAAAGTGGTCCTTTTGTATGAACAAATCTTGAAAGCATACGATTCTCTGCCAGATGTAATGCAATTATTCTGGAGACAACTTTTTGGAAACTTTTGGACAGTTCTTCCAAAGTAAAATACGGGAAAACAGTAGATTCCTTCAGTGGCCCCTTAAAGAATACAGTGCCCCACTGCCATGGCTGTAATTGACTGTGTGCGTTACATACACCATAACCAAAGTCACTGACTGCACAGTTCTGTTCTCCAGACTCCATCGAAACAATACTCCTTAGCTAAGGAGTGAGTGTTGCTTTGAAAAGCTAGTGGCCAGCAGCACCCTCCTCTCTAGTTCCTAAAAGATTTTATGTATGATAGCTCCAATTTTGTGGTTCAATGAGAAAACCACATCTTCTTAACGTTTTTAAACGCATCATATTTTTTCATCAGTTATCAACCCATGTAATTTTGTTAGTTTGCCATTAGTAAGATTAATTTTCAAACTCCAGGATGATTTTTTTTTTTCATACCTAAGGACTCTGGTTGAACTCAGATAATTCAGTGGTAAACCAGGAGCTTAATCTGAGCTCCCCTCAAGGCGTTCACTAACACCTTGGTCAAGTTTGTTTCCCCATCTCAAGTCCATAGTGTGGCTGGTATTACTGACACAGTACAATGCAAAATCACACGACGGCATAATTTTCATTTATTTAAGTTTTAGACAATTTTCAAGTTTTAGAACATAATATTAAAACACCACTTTAGGATGATTCTCAGGGGATTAATTTCAAAATCCCTCCAAGGAAAAGCGAATAACTATAGATTTGTTCACAAGACCTAGAAAAACATGGGAGTCCATCCTGTGTGCTCTGCGTCATTGTCAGAACATCGAAAAACTCTCATGGTTATCCACGAACTGAGGGGTTTCTTCACTGTTTGTTTTCCACATTCCTCTTTAGACTTAAATTGATCATGTAATATATATTCCTTCTTTAGCAATAGGCAACAATAATGAGTATTCCTTCTTTGTCAACACTTTCTGGTCTTGGATGATCTTCCAGTCTAAGTCTGGTTTTTGTCAAAATCTGGTACTTAATACCATTAATATTTAATTGCTTAATACCATTTAATATTTAATATTAATTGCATTAATAATAATTGGTAATATCTTTATTTTATGTTTGACCATCATTAACTAGTGGTTCTTTTATCTTTGGGATGAACTAAAGAGGCATGTCAAAGAAATTTTTACTGCCCTTTAGAAAACATTACCAAAACTTTCTTTCGTAAGACAATTGTCAGTAACTCCTATGTCATTAAGAATTACAGAAAATTTGAATGCCTAACACTTATTGGCTGCCATTCAATTTCAAGAAAAGCTAGGTCAAAATTAGCCCACTGCTTGGCAAGTTATTCCTGGAATAATAATAAATAATAATAAATAAATAAATAAATAAATAATAAAATAAGACCAACAAAAAGAGATGGTGGTACTGAAAGTGAGAGTCAGATTATCCGCGACACTCCTACCCCCCAGGCTTCATTTGGCCAATGATTTACTGCTAATCTTCTTCATGGGAATAAGTAAAGTCTTTCTTCTATCCCTTTTGGCTTTTGGGGGAAAAAAAGGTAGAAACAGTAGGAAGCTGCTAGGGCTGAAACGGTTAAAAATCACTGCTCTACTGAAACATAAAACACTTTGGAATAGTTGGCATGAGAGGAAAGAGGGCAATGTAACATTAAAGAAGCTGAAAGGCAAATAATTAATTCTATAGTTCATTTAGTCATTAATCCACTCATTAAGCATGCAGGAAGCTTAATCTGTGGAGCTGTAATGAGATTAGCAGTACGAATAAGCTCCAGGAGACAACATTTTTTTCTTAACAAAAATTGGATTAGCCAGACTTCCTAGAAACGCATGTCTATTTTAGCGTTTATGTAGCCAAAGTGAAAAACTCGCCTATATTTATATTTATCTCTTGTAGATGCAAGTGACGGAGCCTATCTCCATAATATTTCCCAAAAACACTTTTTGGCTCCTTGCATCGGCTTTGTCTCTTTTTCCGGGACACTCTACAGTTCAGTGTTTGACGATAGACAAGAAGATGCCCTGCCAGCTTTTTTTTTAGAACTTAAACATTATATCAACTTTTTCCAAGACAGACTTTCTGAGCCAGCAACAACTGTTCCAATTTAAAATTTTAAAAGTCTGAGAATAGCATTTGACAGTACATTTTTGCAGTGTCAAGAGAAAAACTACCTTTAGCTCTGAGTCAGAAATAATGAGTCGCATTACTTATTCTCCTGTGATTGTCAAACTGAGATGTAAAAAATGCTAATGACTGGTTAAAAGTCAAAGTTTGGGGTCTCAGTGTTATTTGAGTTGATTCGTTTCCAATACAGTAAAAAAAAAATCTAGACACTGGAGGGTATAAACAGTAAAGAGGCTTTTGCTTCCTGTTAGCGACATGGGGCTCCGTCCAGTTCTTTCCATAAATTCAGAAAATTCTTCCTGACACTCCATTCCATCTATCCCAGGGAGCAGCAGCACTAAACTCGAATCAGGGTAGAAGTACTTAAAGGGATAAACAAGTCTACATTACTGATTCACAAGCTTGCACCAGAGGTCCTGAGTTTTTGTAAAGTTAGGTCAACGATTATAACAAAAGAGCAAATTCCTGAGTTCTATTCCCAGCAGGAGGAATTTACCTTCATGCAAGGTGGCCTGATGGGATCAAAGCCACCAGTAACTGTATCATCTAAATGGAAATGGGCTGGAAATCCCACAGTCTGGATTTGGCAGGAGTCTGGGCTTGGTATCATTAAATGATGTCTTGCTTAAACCAAGAAATGCTTATTGCTCCCTTTGAAGATAAGAAGTCCAGAATTTTCTCCATGCTTCAGATAAGGTGAACCTGATTCCAGATTCAGATAAAACGCACATTTATTAAATGGATTAGAAAATCCTTTCTGAAATAAACTATGTTCCAATGCAAAAAACAGGAAGGTATGAAAGAGCCATCAAACTGGGTTGTCAAAGGTCAGAGAAAAACTAGGATGCTAAGAGGCTTATGGGAAATCTTTGGATTGCCCCAGCTCACCCCCAGGTGGAGCCCTAACAGCATGGCACATAATACCTGTCGGCTTCCCAGAATAGCTAACAGCTGGTTGAGATGTCTACTATTTGCTTTAAAATACTTGGGCAGAGACAAAAAATATAGCTCTGTGTGTCTGAAATTCGTTTAAATGACATTCCAGGGGCCAACAGCCATCCGGTTGGGGAATATACACTCCAAGAGGGGTCAACCAGCATCTAATCAGAAACCCCACACTCCACAGGAGGCTTCCTTCCTCCAGTAGTTTCTCTCTTTCACTCCCACAGGCCCCCGAGGCTTTGCTAATCACACAATTAAGGGGAGAAATGGGTTTCATCAGTGAAATTGGTGGCTCGTCAATTAGCACAATGAATGTTAGACATCAGTGAAATAGGTGGTGTTCAAACTTGTGGATAAGAGAGATTCTCCACCCTTTTAGGAAGAGGACATACAAATGGTGCCTCAAGTCTAAGAACTAAACAGCACGGTCCCCGGCCTTTGGTTCAGAGGACATCAGTCAACACGCACTATGTGGTAACACGCCTTTATAAAACTGCCGCCCATGCAAGGTGGAGTCGGACATCCAGAATCTCGGAGAGCTGAGACTTCTCTGAGGTTACAGACAATGCTTTTACACCTACTTTTACAAATGTTTATTTAATAAATGTCTGGATGAGTGTGAGAATTTGGCCCAAGACCTGCTTTTATTATAACCTGGAAGCCGCGTTGTGTCTAAAGCTGCCATCATTTACCAAAAAGTATTTAATAGTAGTTATACAAAGCAAATTAGTATAGGTTCATTTACAGCATAGAAGCCCATTTTCCTGTAAAATTTCTGCCAGACCTTATGCAAGACAATCAGGGAACTCTTCTGAGAACGTATACTCCTTCGTATGAGCAGGGCTCATAATAATCTCTCTCAAATCTGTTTTGAGAATTAGATAATATATCTAAAAATACTCTGTAAGCTGTAAAATGTTTAATGCAAGTGTTCATTATTAGTAAGCAATTTTACCCAGAAGTGTAAATGACCGATATTAAATTCTTTCTGGGAGGAGGTTGACTTTCTTTTGGGGGAAGAGCCGGGGATGATGGTGAAGTTTTGATTTTGACAAGAAAAGTAATCAACCTGAGGAGATTAAAGGAAAAAGGCCCAGGAAAGGCCTCAGGACGGGACCCTTTGTTACAAGGGAAAGACAGCATTCCTTGGCTGTCTGGTTGACCGTTCTCAGACCCGAATCTCCAGAAATGCGTGAGACTCATAATTTGGCTTTGGAAGTCAATGACCTTTTCCCTCTTTATTCAGAACCAACCCATAGCAGACTCCCTGGAGACAATTTCAGCTTCCCACCTTCTGCTGTCCTTGTAGGGCCCTCCAGCCGGAAATGAGGGGCTGACTTCCTGCCCAGGCTGAGGACTTTACCCTATGGGCTGCTCTCTGAGGCGGGTCCTCTGCTTCCTCCGGTGACATCCCAGAGGCAAAATATTAAGATCCCACATCCCACATCCCAGTCCTCGCCATGGGCACTGTGGGAAAAGGCTGTGCCTTCTTCCCAGCACCAGAGTCAACAGCACAGGTGAGATTCTAGAAGGCTGTTCAGTTGGCACAGAAAACACATCAGGACCCTGATTCCTGCCCAGCTCGCGATGGATGGCAGTGAGCTCTTTCTTCCCAGGGTACCTGGGCCTGCAGCTGACACATCATAAACAGAAAGAACTTGAAGGAAGTACATTTTCCTTAACAGAGCTGGCTGGGCCCAGAAGACACCAGAAAGGTGTCCTTTGCTACAAGGACAAGCAAGAAGCTGAAACTTCCATTCACTTTACATGCCCGCTCCCCACTGTACCACCACCTTCAGGCTGTTACCTCTTGGCAATGTCTGTTACCAACTTCCCAGGCTCCTAGCCTAAATGCGCAATGTGACCCAAATTACTCAAACATCAGGCACCGGCTGCACAACCAGGTTTCTCCGCTCTGAATAACCCAGATTACTTGCTACTAAAGCCACGATATCTAAATTAGAAACCCTTTTCCCCAGGTAATAGGTGACCTGATCCTTTAATCCAGTTATTTTTAAGTTCCACCAAAAATACAAACTCACTCTTGGCCTAGGAACAGAGGCATGGCTATGAAATAAAACTTCCTCGTAGCTGTGAGACCAGAGGGCATCTCCGTTTTCCCTACTTACCCTCCCACTCTTCCCCAAGTCACGTTTTCGGTACACAGGACACAACTGCTGTCACAGCAAAGAACTGGTTTTACGAGCCATGCATGGTTCTCTCTAGGAGGGTTCTTACGGGGCTCTTAACTTTCTGGCTGAACTTTCCATCACGAAGGCAAATGAGAGGAGGGGGTGCAACCTGGTTGCTGGATGATGCTCAGACACCTGCAAGATGCCAGCATCGGTCTGCTGAACTTCAGCTGCCTTGGAGGGACCAGTGGGGAGCTACAGATGGGATGGCAGGTCTACAGTAGACAGAATCCCCAAATTGAGGGAACGCAAAGAGTGTGAGTGGGGAGCATAGAGGGTGAAGAAGTCAAAATACATTCCTGCAAGGATTCGCATGCCCTGAGGTCCTACAGAGTGAGAAGCCCTGTGCCCAGGGTCATGGGAATTCCCCAGAGCTCTGAGGTGGTCCCCACTCCACAGGAAGGAGTTTACAGCCCTGGAGGGAGAGGGTACCAATTCTCATAAGGACAGCAAATAGCACAAGGCCGAGAAAGTGCTAACTGGAAAAAAAATTTCCACCCTGTTCAATGGTGTAGATTGTACAGGCCGAAAAGAGTTTATGCTGGGAGCACCTAAGTTCCTCAGTAGCTGGCCTGCAGCTCCTCTGGCCCCCCCTGACGAAGATGGCAGACTGGGGGCAGGCCGGAGAAGACCCTGGGACTCTGAGTGGGCTGTGTCCACCCAGCCCGGTGAAGACACAGAAAGTGGGAATGTCAGAATGGCTTGCTTCCTTGGTTTGGCTTCAGGCCTCCGGGCCAGGAAGTGGAGGGGAGAGGCCCGGGTGATAACCTGGGCCACATTCCAGTCCCAGGCGGCCTTTCCTCTTCCACCCCCCAGCAGAGCTTCTTCCGGCCCGTAGGACCAGGGGCCTGCGTAGATCGTGGGAAGCTGGAGGCTTAGCCACTCCCTAAAGACACCAGAGACTGTTCCTGGCTGATGGAAGGCAGACTGAAGACCCCAAGCCCTCCTGGGTAGTTAGAAGCTAAATTTAGAACAGGCAGGCACGGGTTAATGTTGTCACACACACACACACACACACACACACACACACACACACACACTCAACTCCAATAAGGAGGGGCTAATGCTCACACTGCCCCTGGGGTTTCCCTCCCCCAGACCTCCTGCCACGAAGCCATTACAGCTAAATGCGACTAGGACAGCTCTAAAAAGAGGTTCCCGTTCCTACAGGCCCAGCCTTTCTTTCTGAGAGCTTCTATGCTATCAGTCAACAGAGCAATCGCTGTCCTGCTATTCTCTCTAGCTTATGCCTGAGAGACAGGCTTGAAGACAGGATGAAAACACTCCTGGAATCCCTTTTCATTGGAAACAAGGCTCGCCTACGTCTTGGCTCACACTCCCGGTGAAGGAAAGTGGTCAATTTATAACATGATGGAGTCTCCCCAACACCACAGCCTGCCCTGTTAATAGCATCCCCTTAACCCTGCTGAAAAGTCACCGGCTCAAATGTCAGGCCGCACATCTGGAAAATGTTAAGGTGTTGCTTGATTAACACATTTACAGCTTGGGCTCTCTGTGAAAGAAACCGAAGATGGTGTGTCTGATGGGGGTGTGGTGGGGAGGGGAGGAACGGAAGGAAGCTGTTGCCTTTTCTGCGGCGCCTGGTGAAAGCTTATTTCTTTCAGTTACTTGGAGATCCGGACCCTAAAAGAGTGATTGAGAACCGCTGGGAGATTTCAGGGTCTCCCCTGAATGAGGAGAGATGCTTCATGCCAGCTCCAAGTAAGTCAAGTTTCGCTTCTTCCTCAATACACTCTGTGCTCTATCGAGGAGCCCTCAGACACTTTTCTCACCAAAGGCCTTTTTCACTGCAAAACCATTTTATGGGACAGTCCCCACCTCCAGAATAAACCAAGATCGAGGCCACAGAGGGAATGCTAGCTCCTGCAGCCTGAAATTTCTAGGGTAACTGATTCTGCTGAAGGCAGAAGCGAGCCTCGCTTGAGTTCTTTATAACTTACTTAGCTGTGTCCCTCTTGGTTTTAAAATAGTTCAGGATCTTGGGTTCGTGCCTGGCCAACCAGTCATGGCAGAGAGCAAAAGCTGAGCGCCACTGTGGACCCGGCAAAAATCCACTATGTGGAGGCTGAGAGTCAGGAGGAAAGAGAGAGCAGTGTCAGACGCTTTTGAGATTAACCCTTTGTCCACAGATGACTTGAACATATGATCAGAGCTGATGAGGTTCTCTTTCCATCCCCCCATGTCCTCAGGAGACAGTTACACACATCGGCTAAAAAGCTGTAAGTCACCCCGTGAATGTGGCGAGTTCCACAGCACGGACTTGTAGACTAAATAATTACAAAGAGAGAACCAGAAAACCAGTCACCAGAATCACTGCATCACTCGATTCCTTTCTAGAAAAGGACACACACAGGCACTCTCTTTCACAGACACCCTTATGCACCATCTTCAAAGCATGATGTGTCACAGATGACTTGGGTATCTTTGCACACGCTGCATGTACAGTGTGGAGTTTTTTTCTCTGCCCTTTAGCATCAAAGCTGGGAGTTTTACAAGATTTGCAAAAAGAGATGGGCCGTCCGAGCTCAGCTGCCCACTCCTTCTCTAGCAGGAGAGGACTCCGCGGCATGGCACTGAAGTTCAACTCTGAGTCCCTCCTCCACAGAGACTCTGACCTCAAAAGGGAACGCTCTCCTTCCCAATTAGAAAGAAAAGGACAAGAAGATAGGTCAGCAGACTCGGCTTACCCTGCCCAGAGTGTACGCCTCAAACGTCCCCAGTCGGAATTGCCTCTTTTTCCAGATTCCTGCGCACTGGCTCAAGCTGGACAAATTCCTTCCTAGCCTCCTGACTGAAGAGTGTGATGTCACCGCTGGCCCGCCCTCTGCTCCCTAAAAGGCCATTCACACAAAGAAGGACTTTAACCCCCTTCAAAGAGGCTGGCCCCTCCCTAGCCGGCCGAGCCTGGAGGCAGCAGCAGTCCAGCCAGAGAGGGCTCTAGGCTGCTCCCAGGGCGCTCAGGGCTGAGCAGCGAAGGCAGGCGCTCAGTGGTGTGGATATGAACCAGTTACCGCTCTCTTCTCGGAAAATGCGAGATGGGCCTTGGGACAAGCAGGGAATTACTATGCCGGTGATGCTGAGGCAGCAAAAAGATCCGAAAGATCTTGAAGATCCAATTAAATGCACTTTTTAGGACAGCCTAAATGTGCATATGTGTATATAAAATAATAAATGCTCACTGTAGAAAATTTGGAAAACAGAAGTTACTCATCCTCCCGCCACTCAGAGAAAAACAGTTAACATTTTACTGCATTCCATTTAGTCTCCTTTCTAGAAATATGTATTTAAAACAGTGGAGACCAGACAGTATACTCAATTTTGTAGCCAACCTTTTTTCTCTTCACATTATCTCACAAGCGCTTTTTACGTCCTTTAGTGGTCCTCGTAAGATGCATTTTAAATGGTTACATTGTGTCCCATGCTGAAGAGGAACAGAAGAATTTGAAGTCAGGGATGAGTGCTCTAATGTCAAGGAATGTCTGGGGGAAGTGGCTCCACTTTCTCACGGTTAACCAGTATCTTCTGTCACAAAAAAAACAGATCCACATTTGTCTTGGGTAGACATAAGTGTCACAAACATGTCCCTCACTCGTTCACCAGAGAATCAGACGCCCAGCACTTCATATGCAGGCTAATGGGCACTGACGTAAGTCCCCTGGCTGGGAACTCCAACTGGCTCCAACACTGTCCCCAGGTTCCACCTGCCTCATCCCCAGGAACTCTAGGTTGACCTGGAAAATTTGGGGCATAATTTAGGGTCGGCCGACTAGAAAGTCGGTCAGAATTCCAGGGCCATGCAGAACTCATTTTCCTCACTAAGATTTTGGAGGAGGCAAAGAGAACTGAGATTTACAGTAAAGTCACTAGGAAGAGGATGACAAAAGTCAAACATGGTCCTGCGCAGCCAGCTGGTCTGGGAGCAGTTTGTCCTGGGGAAGCAAGTGAACAGCCCAACGATGTTCACACGTTCCCCTGTGGCCTGTGGGTTGGCCAGCAACACAGACCTACTGGGACCTTTCTGAAAACACAAGTCAAGGAAGGAATAATCAGAGTGGATGGAGCCCAGGCAGATTCTTTTAAAAAGGAAGCTAAAAGTATACTATACTTTACGACTGTTTAGAACATCTAAATTACTTTTTTTTTTTTTTTTGA